>NW_026970250.1:0-355196 GCF_028390025.1 Pseudophryne corroboree
TTGGGCATTTTGAGCCTTCAATTGTGGGCATTGTTTTGTGTCCAGACCAGCAGCTGGTGGTGTGCATTTGCTGGAAATCTTTAAGTAGACAAGTCAAAATTTCAAAAACCCCTGTTATGGTGTTGGGTACCTGGCCTTCTCTGATGTAATCAGAGTTAGATTTGATTCAGTGATTTTATAAAAACAGCTAGGAAGCACAATTTAGCAGTGGTTTGCAGAGAAAAAGAAATATGCTGGCAAAAAAATCCAATTGAGTGATTAAACAGCTCTTCATTTTCTGGCTTTATTTTTATGCTAACAAATTTGTTCTCTGAAAAGTGTCCACAAAGCCAAGTATCTGATTAACATCTTTGTAGGGATGGTTTTTCACCTATTACTAAATTAAACTTGCTTCATTGGAAAGGCAGCAAGATGCATCCTCATTTCAATATCTACTGAAATAATACAGGTTGACACCAGGAAACATTAACGCCACTGCATCCTTGCTGCTTTCTCATGTGGAAGTCTGTTTAATGTGAAAACAAGGTGATATCTAATTAGCACACAGGTAAGGAATTAAGAAAATCTTTATTTAAGGGTGAAGATGTTTCTCACAAAATCGTTGCCCCAATGCATCATTGAAATTCAAGCTGGAAAGATGATTTTAATATAACACTTGTACATTTTGTATTGCTCTTCTGGTGACAATGTAGTTTGTTTTTGTCAATTACCATTTTAATAATCGGGTAAAGAAAATTAAGTGGATTTTTGAAAGAAAACAATACTGTCAATATACTATTAAAACAAATGAAAATGGTAAAAGTTATTGTACTTTAAGTAAAAATAAAAGAGCAAAAATATCAATCCCAGTTTTGGATTACTTTAATTAACAAAAAAAAACGCATATAGCAGAGGATAGTTTCAATCTGCCTACCTCTGGGCTATGGACCCAGCATGCTTCCATTACAGTACTCTGCTGCACATGTAATTGCAAGAGATCCTGAAGTACTTACTCATCATGGGAAAGTACCAATGTGTTTCTTCATTGGTTGATGGAAGAAACATCTTACAAAAACTCTCCAGATTATTGACTATTTAAAGTTTTTCTAGGAAACGTTCTAGATGAATGCTTATTAGCCTTTGTCAGTATGTACTTTTGCAAAGTGTCGCTGTGGCGCAATCAGTTAGTGTGTACGGCTATTAACCAAAAGGTTGGTGGTTCAATCCCACCCAGGGATGTAATTGACCTTGTTATCAGATTTTGGTGATCTTTAAGTAGACAAGTCAAAATTTCAAAAACCCCTGTTATGGTGTAGGGTACCTGGCCTTCTCTGATGTAATCAGAGTTAGATTTGATTCAGTGATTTTATAAAAACAGCTAGGAAGCACAATTTAGCAGTGGTTTGCAGAGAAAAATAAATATGCTGGCAAAAAAATCCAATTGAGTGATTAAACAGCTCTTCATTTTCTGGCTTTATTTTTATGCTAACAAATTTGTTCTCTGAAAAGTGTCCACAAAGCCAAGTATCTGATTAACATCTTTGTAGGGATGGTTTTTCACCTATTACTAAATTAAACTTGCTTCATTGGAAAGGCAGCAAGATGCATCCTCATTTCAATATCTACTGAAATAATACAGGTTGACACCAGGAAACATTAACGCCACTGCATCCTTGCTGCTTTCTCATGTGGAAGTCTGTTTAATGTGAAAACAAGGTGATATCTAATTAGCACACAGGTAAGGAATTAAGAAAATCTTTATTTAAGGGTAAGATGTTTCTCACAAAATCGTTGCCCCAATGCATCATTGAAATTCAAGCTGGAAAGATGATTTTAATATATCACTTGTACATTTTGTATTGCTCTTCTGGTGACAATGTAGTTTGTTTTTGTCAATTACCATTTTAATAATCGGGTAAAGAAAATTAAGTGGATTTTTGAAAGAAAACAATACTGTCAATATACTATTAAAACAAATTAAAATGGTAAAAGTTATTGTACTTTAAGTAAAAATAAAAGAGCAAAAATATCAATACCAGTTTTGGATTACTTTAATTAACAAAAAAAAAATGCATATAGCAGAGGATAGTTTCAATCTGCCTACCTCTGGGTTATGGACCCAGCATGCTTCCATTACAGTCCTCTGCTGCACATGTAAGTGCAAGAGATCCTGAAGCACTCACTCATCATGGGAAAGTACCAATGTGTTTCTTCATTGGTTGATGGAAGAAACATCTTACAAAAACTCTCCACATTATTGACTTTTTAAAATGTTTCTAGGAATCGTTCTAGATGAATGCTTATTAGCCTTTGTCAGTATGGACTTTTGCAGTGTTGCTGTGGCGCAATCAGTTACTGTGTAAGGCTATTAACCAAAAGGTTGGTGGTTCAATCCCACCCAGGGATGTAATTGACCTTGTTATCCGATTTTGGTGATCTTTATGTAGACAAGTCAAAATTTCGAAAACCCCTGTTATGGTGTAGGGTACCTGGCCTTCTCTGATGTAATCAGAGTTAGATTTGATTCAGTGATTTTATAAAAACAGCTAGGAAGCACAATTTAGCAGTGGGTTGCAGAGAAAAAGAAATATGCTGGCAAAAAAATCCAATTGAGTGATTAAATAGCTCTTCATTTTCTGGCTTTATTTTTATGCTAACAAATTTGTTCTCTGAAAAGTGTCCACAAAGCCAAGTATCTGATTAACATCTTTGTAGGGATGGTTTTTCACCTATTACTAAATTAAACTTGCTTCATTGGAAAGGCAGCAAGATGCATCCTCATTTCAATATCTACTGAAATAATACAGGTTGACACCAGGAAACATTAACGCCACTGCATCCTTGCTGCTTTCTCATGTGGAAGTCTGTTTAATGTGAAAACAAGGTGATATCTAATTAGCACACAGGTAAGGAATTAAGAAAATCTTTATTTAAGGGTGAAGATGTTTCTCACAAAATCGTTGCCCCAATGCATCATTGAAATTCAAGCTGGAAAGATGATTTTAATATATCATTTGTACATTTTGTATTGCTCTTCTGGTGACAATGTAGTTTGTTTTTGTCAATTACCATTTTAATAATCGGGTAAAGAAAATTAATTGGATTTTTGAAAGAAAACAATACTGTCAATATACTATTAAAACAAATTAAAATGGTAAAAGTTATTGTACTTTAAGTAAAAATAAAAGAGCAAAAATATCAATCCCAGTTTTGGATTACTTTAATTAACAAAAAAAAATGCATATAGCAGAGGATAGTTTCAATCTGCCTACCTCTGGGTTATGGACCCAGCATGCTTCCATTACAGTACTCTGCTGCACATGTAAGTGCAAGAGATCCTGAAGCACTCACTCATCATGGGAAAGTACCAATGTGTTTCTTCATTGGTTGATGGAAGAAACATCTTACAAAAACTCTCCACATTATTGACTTTTTAAAATGTTTCTAGGAATCGTTCTAGATGAATGCTTATTAGCCTTTGTCAGTAAGGACTTTTGCAAAGTGTTGCTGTGGCGCAATCAGTTACTGTGTAAGGCTATTAACCAAAAGGTTGGTGGTTCAATCCCACCCAGGGACGTAATTGACCTTGTTATCAGATTTTGGTGATCTTTATGTAGACAAGTCAAAATTTCAAACCCCCTCTTATGGTGTAGGGTACCTGACCTTCTCTGATGTAATCAGAGTTAGATTTGATTCAGTGATTTTATAAAAACAGCTAGGAAGCACAATTTAGCAGTGGGTTGCAGAGAAAAAGAAATATGCTGGCAAAAAAATCCAATTGAGTGATTAAACAGCTCTTCATTTTCTGGCTTTATTTTTATGCTAACAAATTTGTTCTCTGAAAAGTGTCCACAAAGCCAAGTTTCTGATTAACACCTTTGTAGGGATGGTTTTTCACCTATTACTAAATTAAACTTGCTTCATTGGAAAGGCAGCAAGATGCATCCTCATTTGAATATCTACTGAAATAATACAGGTTGACACCAGGAAACATTAACGCCACTGCATCCTTGCTGCTTTCTCATGTGGAAGTCTGTTTAATGTGAAAACAAGGTGATATCTAATTAGCACACAGGTAAGGAATTAAGAAAATCTTTATTTAAGGGTGAAGATGTTTCTCACAAAATCGTTGCCCCAATGCATCATTGAAATTCAAGCTGGAAAGATGATTTTAATATATCACTTGTACATTTTGTATTGCTCTTCTGGTGACAATGTAGTTTGTTTTTGTCAATTACCATTTTAATAATCGGGTAAAGAAAATTAAGTGGATTTTTGAAAGAAAACAATACTGTCAATATACTATTAAAACAAATGAAAATGGTAAAAGTTATTGTACTTTAAGTAAAAATAAAAGAGCAAAAATATCAATCCCAGTTTTGGATTACTTTAATTAACAAAAAAAAGTCAAAATTTCAAACCCCCTCTTATGGTGTAGGGTACCTGGCCTACTCTGATGTAATCAGAGTTAGATTTGATTAAGTGATTTTATCAAAAAACAGCTAGGAAGCACAATTTAGCAGTGGTTTGCAGAGAAAATGAAATATGCTGGCAGAAAAATCCAATTGAGTGATTAAACAGCTCTTCATTTTCTGGCTTTATTTTTATGCTAACTAATTTGTTCTCTGAAAAGTGTCCACAAAGCCAAGTATCGGATTAACATCTTTGTTAATCCGATAGAACGTTTCCTAGAAAACTTTAAAAAGTCAATAATCTGGAGAGTTTTTGTAAGATGTTTCTTCCATCAACCAATGAAGAAACGCATTGGTACTTTCCCATGATGAGTGAGTGCTTCAGGATCTCTTGCACTTACATGTGCAGCAGAGTACTGCAATGGAAGCATGCTGGGCCCCTTAACCCAGAGGTAGGCAGATTGAAACTATCCTCTGCTATATGCATTTTTTTTTTGTTAATTAAAGTAATCCAAAACTGGGATTGATATTTTTGCTCTTTTATTTTTACTTAAAGTACAATAACTTTTACCATTTTAATTTGTTTTAATAGTATATTGACAGTATTGTTTTCTTTCAAAAATCCACTTAATTTTCTTTACCCTATTATTCAAATGGTAATTGACAAAAACAAACTACATTGTCACCAGAAGAGCAATACAAAATGTACAAGTGATATATTAAAATCATCTTTCCAGCTTGAATTTCAATGATGCATTGGGGCAACGATTTTGTGAGAAACCTCTTCACCCTTAAATAAAGATTTTCTTAATTCCTTACCTGTGTGCTAATTAGATATCACCTTGTTTTCACATTAAACAGACTTCCACATGAGAAAGCAGCAAGGATGCAGTGGCGTTAATGTTTCCTGGTGTCAACCTGTATTATTTCAGTAGATATTGAAATGAGGATGCATATTGCTGCCTTTCCAATGAAGCATGTTTAATTTAGTAATAGGTGAAAAACCATCCCTACAAAGGTGTTAATCAGATACTTGGCTTTGTGGACTCTTTTCAGAGAACAAATTTGTTAGCATAAAAATAAAGCCAGAAAATGAAGAGCTGTTTAATCACTCAATTGGATTTTTCTGCCAGCATATTTCTTTTTCTCTGCAACCCACTGCTAAATTGTGTTTCCTAGCTGTTTTTTTTCATAAAATCACTTAATCAAATCTAACTGATTACATCAGAGTAGGCCAGGTACCCTACACCATAAGAGAGGGTTTGAAATTTTGACTTGTCTACTTAAATATCACCAAAATCTGATCACAAGGTCAATTACGTCCCTGGGTGGGATTGAACCACCAACTTTTTGGTTAATAGCCGTACACACTAACTGATTGCGCTACAGCGACACTTTGTGAAAGTACATACTGACAAAGGCTAATAAGCATTCATCTAGAACGTTTCCTAGAAAAACTTTAAATAGTCAATAATCTGGAGAGTTTTTGTAAGATGTTTCTTCCATCAACCAATGAAGAAACACATTGGTACTTTCCCATGATGAGTGAGTGCTTCAGGATCTCTTGCACTTACATGTGCAGCAGAGTACTGTAATGGAAGCATGCTGGGTCCATAACCCAGAGGTAGGCAGATTGAAATTATCCTCTGCTATATGCATTTTTTTTGTTAATTAAAGTAATCCAAAACTGGGATTGATATTTTTGCTCTTTTTATTTTACTTAAAGTACAATAACTTTTACCTTTTTAATTTGTTTTAATAGTATATAGACAGTATTGTTTTCTTTCAAAAATCCACTTAATTTTCTTTACCCGATTATTAAAATGGTAATTGACAAAAACAAACTACATTGTCACCAGAAGAGCAATACAAAATGTACAAGTGATATATTAAAATCATCTTTCCAGCTTGAATTTCAATGATGCATTGGGGCAACGATTTTGTGAGAAACATCTTACCCTTAAATAAAGATTTTCTTAATTCCTTACCTGTGTGCTAATTAGATATCACCTTGTTTTCACATTAAACAGACTTCCACATGAGAAAGCAGCAAGGATGCAGTGGCGTTAATGTTTCCTGGTGTCAACCTGTATTATTTCAGTAGATATTGAAATGAGGATGCATCTTGCTGCCTTTCCAATGAAGCAAGTTTAATTTAGTAATAGGTGAAAAACCATCCCTACAAAGATGTTAATCCGATACTTGGCTTTGTGGACACTTTTCAGAGAACAAATTAGTTAGCATAAAAATAAAGCCAGAAAATGAAGAGCTGTTTAATCACTCAATTGGATTTTTCTGCCAGCATATTTCATTTTCTCTGCAAACCACTGCTAAATTGTGCTTCCTAGCTGTTTTTTGATAAAATCACTTAATCAAATCTAACTCTGATTACATCAGAGTAGGCCAGGTACCCTACACCATAAGAGGGGGTTTGAAATTTTGACTTGTCTACTTAAAGATCACCAAAATCTGATGACAAGGTCAATAACATCCCTGGGTGGGATTGAACCACCAACCCTTTGGTTAATAACCAAACACACTAACCGATTACACCACAGAGACACTTTGCAAAAGTACATACTGACAAAGGCTAATAAGCATTCATCTAGAACGTTTCCTAGAAAACTTTAAAAAGTCAATAATCTGGAGAGTTTTTGTAAGATGTTTCTTCCATCAACCAATGAAGAAACGCATTGGTACTTTCCCATGATGAGTGAGTGCTTCAGGATCTCTTGCACTTACATGTGCAGCAGAGTACTGCAATGGAAGCATGCTGGGCCCCTTAACCCAGAGGTAGGCAGATTGAAACTATCCTCTGCTATATGCATTTTTTTTTGTTAATTAAAGTAATCCAAAACTGGGATTGATATTTTTGCTCTTTTATTTTTACTTAAAGTACAATAACTTTTACCATTTTAATTTGTTTTAATAGTATATTGACAGTATTGTTTTCTTTCAAAAATCCACTTAATTTTCTTTACCCTATTATTAAAATGGTAATTGACAAAAACAAACTACATTGTCACCAGAAGAGCAATACAAAATGTACAAGTGATATATTAAAATCATCTTTCCAGCTTGAATTTCAATGATGCATTGGGGCAACGATTTTGTGAGAAACATCTTCACCCTTAAATAAAGATTTTCTTAATTCCTTACCTGTGTGCTAATTAGATATCACCTTGTTTTCACATTAAACAGACTTCCACATGAGAAAGCAGCAAGGATGCAGTGGCGTTAATGTTTCCTGGTGTCAACCTGTATTATTTCAGTAGATATTGAAATGAGGATGCATCTTGCTGCCTTTCCAATGAAGCAAGTTTAATTTAGTAATAGGTGAAAAACCATCCCTACAAAGATGTTAATCAGATACTTGGCTTTGTGGACACTTTTCAGAGAACAAATTTGTTAGCATAAAAATAAAGCCAGAAAATGAAGAGCTGTTTAATCACTCAATTGGATTTTTTTGCCAGCATATTTCTTTTTCTCTGCAAACCACTGCTAAATTGTGCTTCCTAGCTGTTTTTATAAAATCACTGAATCAAATCTAACTCTGATTACATCAGAGAAGGCCAGGTACCCTACACCATAACAGGGGTTTTTGAAATTTTGACTTGTCTACTTAAAGATCACCAAAATCTGATAACAAGGTCAATTACATCCCTGGGTGGGATTGAACCACCAACCTTTTGGTTAATAGCCGTACACACTAACTGATTGCGCCACAGCGACACTTTGCAAAAGTACATACTGACAAAGGCTAATAAGCATTCATCTAGAACGTTTCCTAGAAAAACTTTAAATAGTCAATAATCTGGAGAGTTTTTGTAAGATGTTTCTTCCATCAACCAATGAAGAAACACATTGGTACTTTCCCATGATGAGTGAGTACTTCAGGATCTCTTGCAATTACATGTGCAGCAGAGTACTGTAATGGAAGCATGCTGGGTCCATAGCCCAGAGGTAGGCAGATTGAAACTATCCTCTGCTATATGCGTTTTTTTTTGTTAATTAAAGTAATCCAAAACTGGGATTGATATTTTTGCTCTTTTATTTTTACTTAAAGTACAATAACTTTTACCATTTTCATTTGT
Source organism: Pseudophryne corroboree (assembly GCF_028390025.1). NCBI lineage: Eukaryota > Metazoa > Chordata > Amphibia > Anura > Myobatrachidae > Pseudophryne > Pseudophryne corroboree. The sequence continues at coordinate 8,486 of NW_026970250.1, forward strand.
TTTAATAGTATATTGACAGTATTGTTTTCTTTCAAAAATCCAATTAATTTTCTTTACCCGATTATTAAAATGGTAATTGACAAAAACAAACTACATTGTCACCAGAAGAGCAATACAAAATGTACAAGTGATATATTAAAATCATCTTTCCAGCTTGAATTTCAATGATGCATTGGGGCAACGATTTTGTGAGAAACATCTTCACCCTTAAATAAAGATTTTCTTAATTCCTTACCTGTGTGCTAATTAGATATCACCTTGTTTTCACATTAAACAGACTTCCACATGAGAAAGCAGCAAGGATGCAGTGGCGTTAATGTTTCCTGGTGTCAACCTGTATTATTTCAGTAGATATTCAAATGAGGATGCATCTTGCTGCCTTTCCAATGAAGCAAGTTTAATTTAGTAATAGGTGAAAAACCATCCCTACAAAGGTGTTAATCAGAAACTTGGCTTTGTGGACACTTTTCAGAGAACAAATTTGTTAGCATAAAAATAAAGCCAGAAAATGAAGAGCTGTTTAATCACTCAATTGGATTTTTTTGCCAGCATATTTCTTTTTCTCTGCAACCCACTGCTAAATTGTGCTTCCTAGCTGTTTTTATAAAATCACTGAATCAAATCTAACTCTGATTACATCAGAGAAGGTCAGGTACCCTACACCATAAGAGGGGGTTTGAAATTTTGACTTGTCTACATAAAGATCACCAAAATCTGATAACAAGGTCAATTACGTCCCTGGGTGGGATTGAACCACCAACCTTTTGGTTAATAGCCTTACACAGTAACTGATTGCGCCACAGCAACACTTTGCAAAAGTCCTTACTGACAAAGGCTAATAAGCATTCATCTAGAACGATTCCTAGAAACATTTTAAAAAGTCAATAATGTGGAGAGTTTTTGTAAGATGTTTCTTCCATCAACCAATGAAGAAACACATTGGTACTTTCCCATGATGAGTGAGTGCTTCAGGATCTCTTGCACTTACATGTGCAGCAGAGTACTGTAATGGAAGCATGCTGGGTCCATAACCCAGAGGTAGGCAGATTGAAACTATCCTCTGCTATATGCATTTTTTTTTGTTAATTAAAGTAATCCAAAACTGGGATTGATATTTTTGCTCTTTTATTTTTACTTAAAGTACAATAACTTTTACCATTTTAATTTGTTTTAATAGTATATTGACAGTATTGTTTTCTTTCAAAAATCCAATTAATTTTCTTTACCCGATTATTAAAATGGTAATTGACAAAAACAAACTACATTGTCACCAGAAGAGCAATACAAAATGTACAAATGATATATTAAAATCATCTTTCCAGCTTGAATTTCAATGATGCATTGGGGCAACGATTTTGTGAGAAACATCTTCACCCTTAAATAAAGATTTTCTTAATTCCTTACCTGTGTGCTAATTAGATATCACCTTGTTTTCACATTAAACAGACTTCCACATGAGAAAGCAGCAAGGATGCAGTGGCGTTAATGTTTCCTGGTGTCAACCTGTATTATTTCAGTAGATATTGAAATGAGGATGCATCTTGCTGCCTTTCCAATGAAGCAAGTTTAATTTAGTAATAGGTGAAAAACCATCCCTACAAAGATGTTAATCAGATACTTGGCTTTGTGGACACTTTTCAGAGAACAAATTTGTTAGCATAAAAATAAAGCCAGAAAATGAAGAGCTATTTAATCACTCAATTGGATTTTTTTGCCAGCATATTTCTTTTTCTCTGCAACCCACTGCTAAATTGTGCTTCCTAGCTGTTTTTATAAAATCACTGAATCAAATCTAACTCTGATTACATCAGAGAAGGCCAGGTACCCTACACCATAAGAGGGGGTTTGAAATTTTGACTTGTCTACATAAAGATCACCAAAATCTGATAACAAGGTCAATTACGTCCCTGGGTGGGATTGAACCACCAACATTTTGGTTAATAGTCTTACACAGTAACTGATTGCGCCACAGCAACACTTTGCGAAAGTCCATACTAACAAAGGCTAATAAGCATTCATCTAGAACGATTCCTAGAAACATTTTAAAAAGTCAATAATGTGGAGAGTTTTTGTAAGATGTTTCTTCCATCAACCAATGAAGAAACACATTGGTACTTTCCCATGATGAGTGAGTGCTTCAGGATCTCTTGCACTTACATGTGCAGCAGAGTACTGTAATGGAAGCATGCTGGGTCCATAACCCAGAGGTAGGCAGATTGAAACTATCCTCTGCTATATGCATTTTTTTTGTTAATTAAAGTAATCCAAAACTGGGATTGATATTTTTGCTCTTTTATTTTTACTTAAAGTACAATAACTTTTACCATTTTAATTTGTTTTAATAGTATATTGACAGTATTGTTTTCTTTCAAAAATCCAATTAATTTTCTTTACCCGATTATTAAAATGGTAATTGACAAAAACAAACTACATTGTCACCAGAAGAGCAATACAAAATGTACAAATGATATATTAAAATCATCTTTCCAGCTTGAATTTCAATGATGCATTGGGGCAACGATTTTGTGAGAAACATCTTCACCCTTAAATAAAGATTTTCTTAATTCCTTACCTGTGTGCTAATTAGATATCACCTTGTTTTCACATTAAACAGACTTCCACATGAGAAAGCAGCAAGGATGCAGTGGCGTTAATGTTTCCTGGTGTCAACCTGTATTATTTCAGTAGATATTGAAATGAGGATGCATCTTGCTGCCTTTCCAATGAAGCAAGTTTAATTTAGTAATAGGTGAAAAACCATCCCTACAAAGATGTTAATCAGATACTTGGCTTTGTGGACACTTTTCAGAGAACAAATTTGTTAGCATAAAAATAAAGCCAGAAAATGAAGAGCTGTTTAATCACTCAATTGGATTTTTTTGCCAGCATATTTCTTTTTCTCTGCAAACCACTGCTAAATTGTGCTTCCTAGCTGTTTTTATAAAATCACTGAATCAAATCTAACTCTGATTACATCAGAGAAGGCCAGGTACCCTACACCATAACAGGGGTTTTTGAAATTTTGACTTGTCTACTTAAAGATCACCAAAATCTGATAACAAGGTCAATTACATCCCTGGGTGGGATTGAACCACCAACCTTTTGGTTAATAGCCGTACACACTAACTGATTGCGCCACAGCGACACTTTGCAAAAGTACATACTGACAAAGGCTAATAAGCATTCATCTAGAACGTTTCCTAGAAAAACTTTAAATAGTCAATAATCTGGAGAGTTTTTGTAAGATGTTTCTTCCATCAACCAATGAAGAAACACATTGGTACTTTCCCATGATGAGTAAGTACTTCAGGATCTCTTGCAATTACATGTGCAGCAGAGTACTGTAATGGAAGCATGCTGGGTCCATAGCCCAGAGGTAGGCAGATTGAAACTATCCTCTGCTATATGCGTTTTTTTTTGTTAATTAAAGTAATCCAAAACTGGGATTGATATTTTTGCTCTTTTATTTTTACTTAAAGTACAATAACTTTTACCATTTTCATTTGTTTTAATAGTATATTGACAGTATTGTTTTCTTTCAAAAATCCACTTAATTTTCTTTACCCGATTATTAAAATGGTAATTGACAAAAACAAACTACATTGTCACCAGAAGAGCAATACAAAATGTACAAGTGTTATATTAAAATCATCTTTCCAGCTTGAATTTCAATGATGCATTGGGGCAACGATTTTGTGAGAAACATCTTCACCCTTAAATAAAGATTTTCTTAATTCCTTACCTGTGTGCTAATTAGATATCACCTTGTTTTCACATTAAACAGACTTCCACATGAGAAAGCAGCAAGGATGCAGTGGCGTTAATGTTTCCTGGTGTCAACCTGTATTATTTCAGTAGATATTCAAATGAGGATGCATCTTGCTGCCTTTCCAATGAAGCAAGTTTAATTTAGTAATAGGTGAAAAACCATCCCTACAAAGGTGTTACTCAGAAACTTGGCTTTGTGGACACTTTTCAGAGAACAAATTTGTTAGCATAAAAATAAAGCCAGAAAATGAAGAGCTGTTTAATCACTCAATTGGATTTTTTTGCCAGCATATTTCTTTTTCTCTGCAACCCACTGCTAAATTGTGCTTCCTAGCTGTTTTTATAAAATCACTGAATCAAATCTAACTCTGATTACATCAGAGAAGGCCAGGTACCCTACACCATAAGAGGGGGTTTGAAATTTTGATTTGTCTACATAAAGATCACCAAAATCTGATAACAAGGTCAATTACGTCCCTGGGTGGGATTGAACCACCAACCTTTTGGTTAATAGTCTTACACAGTAACTGATTGCGCCACAGCAACACTTTGCGAAAGTCCATACTGACAAAGGCTAATAAGCATTCATCTAGAACGATTCCTAGAAACATTTTAAAAAGTCAATAATGTGGAGAGTTTTTGTAAGATGTTTCTTCCATCAACCAATGAAGAAACACATTGGTACTTTCCCATGATGAGTGAGTGCTTCAGGATCTCTTGCACTTACATGTGCAGCAGAGTACTGTAATGGAAGCATGCTGGGTCCATAACCCAGAGGTAGGCAGATTGAAACTATCCTCTGCTATATGCATTTTTTTTGTTAATTAAAGTAATCCAAAACTGGGATTGATATTTTTGCTCTTTTATTTTTACTTAAAGTACAATAACTTTTACCATTTTAATTTGTTTTAATAGTATATTGACAGTATTGTTTTCTTTCAAAAATCCAATTAATTTTCTTTACCCGATTATTAAAATGGTAATTGACAAAAACAAACTACATTGTCACCAGAAGAGCAATACAAAATGTACAAATGATATATTAAAATCATCTTTCCAGCTTGAATTTCAATGATGCATTGGGGCAACGATTTTGTGAGAAACATCTTCACCCTTAAATAAAGATTTTCTTAATTCCTTACCTGTGTGCTAATTAGATATCACCTTGTTTTCACATTAAACAGACTTCCACATGAGAAAGCAGCAAGGATGCAGTGGCGTTAATGTTTCCTGGTGTCAACCTGTATTATTTCAGTAGATATTGAAATGAGGATGCATCTTGCTGCCTTTCCAATGAAGCAAGTTTAATTTAGTAATAGGTGAAAAACCATCCCTACAAAGATGTTAATCAGATACTTGGCTTTGTGGACACTTTTCAGAGAACAAATTTGTTAGCATAAAAATAAAGCCAGAAAATGAAGAGCTATTTAATCACTCAATTGGATTTTTTTGCCAGCATATTTCTTTTTCTCTGCAACCCACTGCTAAATTGTGCTTCCTAGCTGTTTTTATAAAATCACTGAATCAAATCTAACTCTGATTACATCAGAGAAGGCCAGGTACCCTACACCATAACAGGGGTTTTCGAAATTTTGACTTGTCTACATAAAGATCACCAAAATCTGATAACAAGGTCAATTACATCCCTGGGTGGGATTGAACCACCAACCTTTTGGTTAATAGCCTTACACAGTAACTGATTGCGCCACAGCAACACTTTGCAAAAGTCCATACTGACAAAGGCTAATAAGCATTCATCTAGAACGATTCCTAGAAACATTTTAAAAAGTCAATAATGTGGAGAGTTTTTGTAAGATGTTTCTTCCATCAACCAATGAAGAAACACATTGGTACTTTCCCATGATGAGTGAGTGCTTCAGGATCTCTTGCACTTACATGTGCAGCAGAGGACTGTAATGGAAGCATGCTGGGTCCATAACCCAGAGGTAGGCAGATTGAAACTATCCTCTGCTATATGCATTTTTTTTTTGTTAATTAAAGTAATCCAAAACTGGTATTGATATTTTTGCTCTTTTATTTTTACTTAAAGTACAATAACTTTTACCATTTTAATTTGTTTTAATAGTATATTGACAGTATTGTTTTCTTTCAAAAATCCACTTAATTTTCTTTACCCTATTATTAAAATGGTAATTGACAAAAACAAACTACATTGTCACCAGAAGAGCAATACAAAATGTACAAGTGATATATTAAAATCATCTTTCCAGCTTGAATTTCAATGATGCATTGGGGCAACGATTTTGTGAGAAACATCTTCACCCTTAAATAAAGATTTTCTTAATTCCTTACCTGTGTGCTAATTAGATATCACCTTGTTTTCACATTAAACAGACTTCCACATGAGAAAGCAGCAAGGATGCAGTGGCGTTAATGTTTCCTGGTGTCAACCTGTATTATTTCAGTAGATATTGAAATGAGGATGCATCTTGCTGCCTTTCCAATGAAGCAAGTTTAATTTAGTAATAGGTGAAAAACCATCCCTACAAAGATGTTAATCAGATACTTGGCTTTGTGGACACTTTTCAGAGAACAAATTTGTTAGCATAAAAATAAAGCCAGAAAATGAAGAGCTGTTTAATCACTCAATTGGATTTTTTTGCCAGCATATTTCTTTTTCTCTGCAAACCACTGCTAAATTGTGCTTCCTAGCTGTTTTTATAAAATCACTGAATATAATCTAACTCTGATTACATCAGAGAAGGCCAGGTACCCTACACCATAACAGGGGTTTTTGAAATTTTGACTTGTCTACTTAAAGATCACCAAAATCTGATAACAAGGTCAATTACATCCCTGGGTGGGATTGAACCACCAACCTTTTGGTTAATAGCCGTACACACTAACTGATTGCGCCACAGCGACACTTTGCAAAAGTACATACTGACAAAGGCTAATAAGCATTCATCTAGAACGTTTCCTAGAAAAACTTTAAGTAGTCAATAATCTGGAGAGTTTTTGTAAGATGTTTCTTCCATCAACCAATGAAGAAACACATTGGTACTTTCCCATGATGAGTGAGTACTTCAGGATCTCTTGAAATTACATGTGCAGCAGAGTACTGTAATGGAAGCATGCTGGGTCCATAGCCCAGAGGTAGGCAGATTGAAACTATCCTCTGCTATATGCGTTTTTTTTTTGTTAATTAAAGTAATCCAAAACTGGGATTGATATTTTTGCTCTTTTATTTTTACTTAAAGTACAATAACTTTTACCATTTTCATTTGTTTTAATAGTATATTGACAGTATTGTTTTCTTTCAAAAATCCACTTAATTTTCTTTACCCGATTATTAAAATGGTAATTGACAAAAACAAACTACATTGTCACCAGAAGAGCAATACAAAATGTACAAGTGATATATTAAAATCATCTTTCCAGCTTGAATTTCAATGATGCATTGGGGCAACGATTTTGTGAGAAACATCTTCACCCTTAAATAAAGATTTTCTTAATTCCTTACCTGTGTGCTAATTAGATATCACCTTGTTTTCACATTAAACAGACTTCCACATGAGAAAGCAGCAAGGATGCAGTGGCGTTAATGTTTCCTGGTGTCAACCTGTATTATTTCAGTAGATATTCAAATGAGGATGCATCTTGCTGCCTTTCCAATGAAGCAAGTTTAATTTAGTAATAGGTGAAAAACCATCCCTACAAAGGTGTTAATCAGAAACTTGGCTTTGTGGACACTTTTCAGAGAACAAATTTGTTAGCATAAAAATAAAGCCAGAAAATGAAGAGCTGTTTAATCACTCAATTGGATTTTTTTGCCAGCATATTTCTTTTTCTCTGCAACCCACTGCTAAATTGTGCTTCCTAGCTGTTTTTATAAAATCACTGAATCAAATCTAACTCTGATTACATCAGAGAAGGCCAGGTACCCTACACCATAAGAGGGGGTTTGAAATTTTGACTTGTCTACATAAAGATCACCAAAATCTGCTAACAAGGTCAATTACGTCCCTGGGTGGGATTGAACCACCAACCTTTTGGTTAATAGCCTTACACAGTAACTGATTGCGCCACAGCAACACTTTGCAAAAGTCCATACTGACAAAGGCTAATAAGCATTCATCTAGAACGATTCCTAGAAACATTTTAAAAAGTCAATAATGTGGAGAGTTTTTGTAAGATGTTTCTTCCATCAACCAATGAAGAAACACATTGGTACTTTCCCATGATGAGTGAGTGCTTCAGGATCTCTTGCACTTACATGTGCAGCAGAGTACTGTAATGGAAGCATGCTGGGCCCATAACCCAGAGGTAGGCAGATTGAAACTATCCTCTGCTATATGCATTTTTTTTTGTTAATTAAAGTAATCCAAAACTGGGATTGATATTTTTGCTCTTTTATTTTTACTTAAAGTACAATAACTTTTACCATTTTAATTTGTTTTAATAGTATATTGACAGTATTGTTTTCTTTCAAAAATCCACTTAATTTTCTTTACCCGATTATTAAAATGGTAATTGACAAAAACAAACTACATTGTCACCAGAAGAGCAATACAAAATGTACAAATGATATATTAAAATTATCTTTCCAGCTTGAATTTCAATGATGCATTGGGGCAACGATTTTGTGAGAAACATCTTACCCTTAAATAAAGATTTTCTTAATTCCTTACCTGTGTGCTAATTAGATATCACCTTGTTTTCACATTAAACAGACTTCCACATGAGAAAGCAGCAAGGATACAGTGGCGTTAATGTTTCCTGGTGTCAACCTGTATTATTTCAGTAGATATTGAAATGAGGATGCATCTTGCTGCCTTTCCAATGAAGCAAGTTTAATTTAGTAATAGGTGAAAAACCATCCCTACAAAGATGTTAATCCGATACTTGGCTTTGTGGACACTTTTCAGAGAACAAATTAGTTAGCATAAAAATAAAGCCAGAAAATGAAGAGCTGTTTAATCACTCAATTGGATTTTTCTGCCAGCATATTTCATTTTCTCTGCAAACCACTGCTAAATTGTGCTTCCTAGCTGTTTTTTGATAAAATCACTTAATCAAATCTAACTCTGATTACATCAGAGTAGGCCAGGTACCCTACACCATAAGAGGGGGTTTGAAATTTTGACTTGTCTACTTAAAGATCACCAAAATCTGATGACAAGGTCAATAACATCCCTGGGTGGGATTGAACCACCAACCCTTTGGTTAATAACCAAACACACTAACCGATTGCACCACAGAGACACTTTGCAAAAGTACATACTGACAAAGGCTAATAAGCATTCATCTAGAACGTTTCCTAGAAAACTTTAAAAAGTCAATAATCTGGAGAGTTTTTGTAAGATGTTTCTTCCATCAACCAATGAAGAAACGCATTGGTACTTTCCCATGATGAGTGAGTGCTTCAGGTTCTCTTGCACTTACATGTGCAGCAGAGTACTGCAATGGAAGCATGCTGGGCCCCTTAACCCAGAGGTAGGCAGATTGAAACTATCCTCTGCTATATGCATTTTTTTTTGTTAATTAAAGTAATCCAAAACTGGGATTGATATTTTTGCTCTTTTATTTTTACTTAAAGTACAATAACTTTTACCATTTTAATTTGTTTTAATAGTATATTGACAGTATTGTTTTCTTTCAAAAATCCACTTAATTTTCTTTACCCTATTATTAAAATGGTAATTGACAAAAACAAACTACATTGTCACCAGAAGAGCAATACAAAATGTACAAGTGATATATTAAAATCATCTTTCCAGCTTGAATTTCAATGATGCATTGGGGCAACGATTTTGTGAGAAACATCTTCACCCTTAAATAAAGATTTTCTTAATTCCTTACCTGTGTGCTAATTAGATATCACCTTGTTTTCACATTAAACAGACTTCCACATGAGAAAGCAGCAAGGATGCAGTGGCGTTAATGTTTCCTGGTGTCAACCTGTATTATTTCAGTAGATATTGAAATGAGGATGCATCTTGCTGCCTTTCCAATGAAGCAAGTTTAATTTAGTAATAGGTGAAAAACCATCCCTACAAAGATGTTAATCAGATACTTGGCTTTGTGGACACTTTTCAGAGAACAAATTTGTTAGCATAAAAATAAAGCCAGAAAATGAAGAGCTGTTTAATCACTCAATTGGATTTTTTTGCCAGCATATTTCTTTTTCTCTGCAAACCACTGCTAAATTGTGCTTCCTAGCTGTTTTTATAAAATCACTGAATCAAATCTAACTCTGATTACATCAGGGAAGGCCAGGTACCCAACACCATAACAGGGGTTTTTGAAATTTTGACTTGTCTACTTAAAGATCACCAAAATCTGATAACAAGGTCAATTACATCCCTGGGTGGTATTGAACCACCAACCTTTTGGTTAATAGCCGTACACACTAACTGATTGCGCCACAGCGACACTTTGCAAAAGTACATACTGACAAAGGCTAATAAGCATTCATCTAGAACGTTTCCTAGAAAAACTTTAAGTAGTCAATAATCTGGAGAGTTTTTGTAAGATGTTTCTTCCATCAACCAATGAAGAAACACATTGGTACTTTCCCATGATGAGTGAGTGCTTCAGGATCTCTTGCACTTACATGTGCAGCAGAGTACTGTAATGGAAGCATGCTGGGTCCATAGCCCAGAGGTAGGCAGATTGAAACTATCCTCTGCTATATGCGTTTTTTTTTGTTAATTAAAGTAATCCAAAACTGGGATTGATATTTTTGCTCTTTTATTTTTACTTAAAGTACAATAACTTTTACCATTTTCATTTGTTTTAATAGTATATTGACAGTATTGTTTTCTTTCAAAAATCCACTTAATTTTCTTTACCCGATTATTAAAATGGTAATTGACAAAAACAAACTACATTGTCACCAGAAGAGCAATACAAAATGTACAAGTGATATATTAAAATAATCTTTCCAGCTTGAATTTCAATGATGCATTGGGGCAACGATTTTGTGAGAAACATCTTCACCCTTAAATAAAGATTTTCTTAATTCCTTACCTGTGTGCTAATTAGATATCACCTTGTTTTCACATTAAACAGACTTCCACATGAGAAAGCAGCAAGGATGCAGTGGCGTTAATGTTTCCTGGTGTCAACCTGTATTATTTCAGTAGATATTCAAATGAGGATGCATCTTGCAGCCTTTCCAATGAAGCAAGTTTAATTTAGTAATAGGTGAAAAACCATCCCTACAAAGGTGTTAATCAGAAACTTGGCTTTGTGGACACTTTTCAGAGAACAAATTGGTTAGCATAAAAATAAAGCCAGAAAATGAAGAGCTGTTTAATCACTCAATTGGATTTTTTTGCCAGCATATTTCTTTTTCTCTGCAACCCACTGCTAAATTGTGCTTCCTAGCTGTTTTTATAAAATCACTGAATCAAATCTAACTCTGATTACATCAGAGAAGGCCAGGTACCCTACACCATAAGAGGGGGTTTGAAATTTTCACTTGTCTACATAAAGATCACCAAAATCTGATAACAAGGTCAATTACGTCCCTGGGTGGGATTGAACCACCAACCTTTTGGTTATTAGCCTTACACAGTAACTGATTGCGCCACAGCAACACTTTGCAAAAGTCCATACTGACAAAGGCTAATAAGCATTCATCTAGAACGATTCCTAGAAACATTTTAAAAAGTCAATAATGTGGAGAGTTTTTGTAAGATGTTTCTTCCATCAACCAATGAAGAAACACATTGGTACTTTCCCATGATGAGTGAGTGCTTCAGGATCTCTTGCACTTACATGTGCAGCAGAGTACTGTAATGGAAGCATGCTGGGTCCATAACCCAGAGGTAGGCAGATTGAAACTATCCTCTGCTATATGCATTTTTTTTTGTTAATTAAAGTAATCCAAAACTGGGATTGATATTTTTGCTCTTTTATTTTTACTTAAAGTACAATAACTTTTACCATTTTAATTTGTTTTAATAGTATATTGACAGTATTGTTTTCTTTCAAAAATCCAATTAATTTTCTTTACTCGATTATTAAAATGGTAATTGACAAAAACAAACTACATTGTCACCAGAAGAGCAATACAAAATGTACAAATGATATATTAAAATCATCTTTCCAGCTTGAATTTCAATGATGCATTGGGGCAACGATTTTGTGAGAAACATCTTCACCCTTAAATAAAGATTTTCTTAATTCCTTACCTGTGTGCTAATTAGATATCACCTTGTTTTCACATTAAACAGACTTCCACATGAGAAAGCAGCAAGGATGCAGTGGCGTTAATGTTTCCTGGTGTCAACCTGTATTATTTCAGTAGATATTGAAATGAGGATGCACCTTGCTGCCTTTCCAATGAAGCAAGTTTAATTTAGTAATAGGTGAAAAACCATCCCTACAAAGATGTTAATCAGATACTTGGCTTTGTGGACACTTTTCAGAGAACAAATTTGTTAGCATAAAAATAAAGCCAGAAAATGAAGAGCTATTTAATCACTCAATTGGATTTTTTTGCCAGCATATTTCTTTTTCTCTGCAACCCACTGCTAAATTGTGCTTCCTAGCTGTTTTTATAAAATCACTGAATCAAATCTAACTCTGATTACATCAGAGAAGGCCAGGTACCCTACACCATAACAGGGGTTTTCGAAATTTTGACTTGTCTACATAAAGATCACCAAAATCTGATAACAAGGTCAATTACGTCCCTGGGTGGGATTGAACCACCAACCTTTTGGTTAATAGCCTTACGCAGTAACTGATTGCACCACAGCAACACTTTGCGAAAGTCCATACTGACAAAGGCTAATAAGCATTCATCTAGAACGATTCCTAGAAACATTTTAAAAAGTCAATAATGTGGAGAGTTTTTGTAAGATGTTTCTTCCATCAACCAATGAAGAAACACATTGGTACTTTCCCATGATGAGTGAGTGCTTCAGGATCTCTTGCACTTACATGTGCAGCAGAGTACTGTAATGGAAGCATGCTGGGTCCATAACCCAGAGGTAGGCAGATTGAAACTATCCTCTGCTATATGCATTTTTTTTTTGTTAATTAAAGTAATCCAAAACTGGGATTGATATTTTTGCTCTTTTATTTTTACTTAAAGTACAATAACTTTTACCATTTTAATTTGTTTTAATAGTATATTGACAGTATTGTTTTCTTTCAAAAATCCACTTAATTTTCTTTACCCGATTATTAAAATGGTAATTGACAAAAACAAACTACATTATCACCAGAAGAGCAATATAAAATGTTCAAGTAATATATTAAAATCATCTTTCCAGCTTGGATTTCAATGATGCATTGGGGCAACGATTTTGTGAGAAACATCTTCACCCTTAAATAAAGATTTTCTTAATTCCTTACCTGTGTGCTAATTAGAGATCACCTTGTTTTCACATTAAACAGACTTCCACATGAGAAAACAGCAAAGATGCAGTGGCGTTAATGTTTCATGGTGTCAACCTGTATTATTTCCGTAGATATTGAAATGAGGATACATCTTGCTGCCTTTCCAATGAAGCAAGTTTAATTTAGTAATAGGTGAAAAACCATCCCTACAAAGATGTTAATCAGATACTTGGCTTTGTGGACACTTTTCAGAGAACAAATTTGTTATCATAAAAATAAAGCCAGAAAATGAAGAGCTGTTTAATCACTCAATTGGATTTTTCTGCCAGCATTTTTCTTTTTCTCTGCAACCCACTGCTAAATTGTGCTTCCTAGCTGTTTTTTTTATAAAATCACTTAATTAAATCTAACTCTGATTACATCAGAGAAGGCCAGGTACCCTACACCATAAGAGGGGGTTTGCAATTTTGACTTGTCTACTTAAATATCACCAAAATCTGATCACAAGGTCAATCACGTCCCTGGGTGGGATTGAACCACCAACCTTTTGATTAATAGCTGAACACACTAACCGATTGCGCCACAGAGACACTTTGCAAAAAGTAAATACTGACAAAGACTAATAAGCATTCATCTAGAACGTTTCCTAGAAAAACTTTAAAAAGTCAATAATCTGGAGAGTTTTTGTAAGATGTTTCTTCCAGCAACCAATGAAGAAACACATTGGTACTTTCGCATGATGAGTGAGTGCTTCAGGATCTCTTGCACTTACATGTGCAGCAGAGTACTGTAATGGAAGCATGCTGGGTCCATAACCCAGAGGTAGGCAGATTGAAACTATCCTTTGCTATATGCATTTTTTTTTTGTTCATTAAAGTAATCCAAAACTGGGATTGATATTTTAGCTTTTATTTTTACTTAAAGTACAATAACTTTTACCATTTTAATTTGTTTTAATAGTATATTGACAGTATTGTTTTCTTTCAAAAATCCACTTAATTTTCTTTACCCGATTATTAAAATGGTAATTGACAAAAACAAACTACATTGTCACCAGAAGAGCAATACAAAATGTACAAGTGATGTATTACAATCATCTTTCCAGCTTGAATTTCAATGATGCATTGGGGCAACGATTTTGTGAGAAACATCTTCACCCTTAAATAAAGATTTTCTTAATTCCTTACCTGTGTGCTAATTAGATATCACCTTGTTTTCACATTAAACAGACTTCCACATGAGAAAGCAGCAAGGATGCAGTGGCGTTAATGTTTCCTGGTGTCAACCTGTATTATTTCAGTAGATATTCAAATGAGGATGCATCTTGCAGCCTTTCCAATGAAGCAAGTTTAATTTAGTAATAGGTGAAAAACCATCCCTACAAAGGTGTTAATCAGAAACTTGGCTTTGTGGACACTTTTCAGAGAACAAATTTGTTATCATAAAAATAAAGCCAGAAAATGAAGAGCTGTTTAATCACTCAATTGGATTTTTCTGCCAGCATTTTTCTTTTTCTCTGCAACCCACTGCTAAATTGTGCTTCCTAGCTGTTTTTTTTTATAAAATCACTTAATTAAATCTAACTCTGATTACATCAGAGAAGGCCAGGTACCCTACACCATAAGAGGGGGTTTGCAATTTTGACTTGTCTACTTAAATATCACCAAAATCTGATCACAAGGTCAATCACGTCCCTGGGTGGGATTGAACCACCAACCTTTTGATTAATAGCTGAACACACTAACCGATTGCGCCACAGAGACACTTTGCAAAAAGTAAATACTGACAAAGACTAATAAGCATTCATCTAGAACGTTTCCTAGAAAAACTTTAAAAAGTCAATAATCTGGAGAGTTTTTGTAAGATGTTTCTTCCAGCAACCAATGAAGAAACACATTGGTACTTTCGCATGATGAGTGAGTGCTTCAGGATCTCTTGCACTTACATGTGCAGCAGAGTACTGTAATGGAAGCATGCTGGGTCCATAACCCAGAGGTAGGCAGATTGAAACTATCCTTTGCTATATGCATTTTTTTTTGTTCATTAAAGTAATCCAAAACTGGGATTGATATTTTAGCTTTTATTTTTACTTAAAGTACAATAACTTTTACCATTTTAATTTGTTTTTAATAGTATATTGACAGTATTGTTTTCTTTCAAAAATCCACTTAATTTTCTTTACCCGATTATTAAAATGGTAATTGACAAAAACAAACTACATTGTCACCAGAAGAGCAATACAAAATGTACAAGTGATATATTAAAATAATCTTTCCAGCTTGAATTTCAATGATGCATTGGGGCAACGATTTTGTGAGAAACATCTTCACCCTTAAATAAAGATTTTCTTAATTCCTTACCTGTGTGCTAATTAGATATCACCTTGTTTTCACATTAAACAGACTTCCACATGAGAAAGCAGCAAGGATGCAGTGGCGTTAATGTTTCCTGGTGTCAACCTGTATTATTTCAGTAGATATTCAAATGAGGATGCATCTTGCAGCCTTTCCAATGAAGCAAGTTTAATTTAGTAATAGGTGAAAAACCATCCCTACAAAGGTGTTAATCAGAAACTTGGCTTTGTGGACACTTTTCAGAGAACAAATTGGTTAGCATAAAAATAAAGCCAGAAAATGAAGAGCTGTTTAATCACTCAATTGGATTTTTTTGCCAGCATATTTCTTTTTCTCTGCAACCCACTGCTAAATTGTGCTTCCTAGCTGTTTTTATAAAATCACTGAATCAAATCTAACTCTGATTACATCAGAGAAGGCCAGGTACCCTACACCATAAGAGGGGGTTTGAAATTTTGACTTGTCTACATAAAGATCACCAAAATCTGATAACAAGGTCAATTACGTCCCTGGGTGGGATTGAACCACCAACCTTTTGGTTATTAGCCTTACACAGTAACTGATTGCGCCACAGCAACACTTTGCAAAAGTCCATACTGACAAAGGCTAATAAGCATTCATCTAGAACGATTCCTAGAAACATTTTAAAAAGTCAATAATGTGGAGAGTTTTTGTAAGATGTTTCTTCCATCAACCAATGAAGAAACACATTGGTACTTTCCCATGATGAGTGAGTGCTTCAGGATCTCTTGCACTTACATGTGCAGCAGAGTACTGTAATGGAAGCATGCTGGGTCCATAACCCAGAGGTAGGCAGATTGAAACTATCCTCTGCTATATGCATTTTTTTTTGTTAATTAAAGTAATCCAAAACTGGGATTGATATTTTTGCTCTTTTATTTTTACTTAAAGTACAATAACTTTTACCATTTTAATTTGTTTTAATAGTATATTGACAGTATTGTTTTCTTTCAAAAATCCAATTAATTTTCTTTACCCGATTATTAAAATGGTAATTGACAAAAACAAACTACATTGTCACCAGAAGAGCAATACAAAATGTACAAATGATATATTAAAATCATCTTTCCAGCTTGAATTTCAATGATGCATTGGGGCAACGATTTTGTGAGAAACATCTTCACCCTTAAATAAAGATTTTCTTAATTCCTTACCTGTGTGCTAATTAGATATCACCTTGTTTTCACATTAAACAGACTTCCACATGAGAAAGCAGCAAGGATGCAGTGGCGTTAATGTTTCCTGGTGTCAACCTGTATTATTTCAGTAGATATTGAAATGAGGATGCACCTTGCTGCCTTTCCAATGAAGCAAGTTTAATTTAGTAATAGGTGAAAAACCATCCCTACAAAGATGTTAATCAGATACTTGGCTTTGTGGACACTTTTCAGAGAACAAATTTGTTAGCATAAAAATAAAGCCAGAAAATGAAGAGCTATTTAATCACTCAATTGGATTTTTTTGCCAGCATATTTCTTTTTCTCTGCAACCCACTGCTAAATTGTGCTTCCTAGCTGTTTTTATAAAATCACTGAATCAAATCTAACTCTGATTACATCAGAGAAGGCCAGGTACCCTACACCATAACAGGGGTTTTCGAAATTTTGACTTGTCTACATAAAGATCACCAAAATCTGATAACAAGGTCAATTACGTCCCTGGGTGGGATTGAACCACCAACCTTTTGGTTAATAGCCTTACGCAGTAACTGATTGCACCACAGCAACACTTTGCAAAAGTCCATACTGACAAAGGCTAATAAGCATTCATCTAGAACGATTCCTAGAAACATTTTAAAAAGTCAATAATGTGGAGAGTTTTTGTAAGATGTTTCTTCCATCAACCAATGAAGAAACACATTGGTACTTTCCCATGATGAGTGAGTGCTTCAGGATCTCTTGCACTTACATGTGCAGCAGAGTACTGTAATGGAAGCATGCTGGGTCCATAACCCAGAGGTAGGCAGATTGAAACTATCCTCTGCTATATGCATTTTTTTTTTGTTAATTAAAGTAATCCAAAACTGGGATTGATATTTTTGCTCTTTTATTTTTACTTAAAGTACAATAACTTTTACCATTTTAATTTGTTTTAATAGTATATTGACAGTATTGTTTTCTTTCAAAAATCCACTTAATTTTCTTTACCCGATTATTAAAATGGTAATTGACAAAAACAAACTACATTATCACCAGAAGAGCAATATAAAATGTTCAAGTAATATATTAAAATCATCTTTCCAGCTTGGATTTCAATGATGCATTGGGGCAACGATTTTGTGAGAAACATCTTCACCCTTAAATAAAGATTTTCTTAATTCCTTACCTGTGTGCTAATTAGAGATCACCTTGTTTTCACATTAAACAGACTTCCACATGAGAAAACAGCAAAGATGCAGTGGCGTTAATGTTTCATGGTGTCAACCTGTATTATTTCCGTAGATATTGAAATGAGGATACATCTTGCTGCCTTTCCAATGAAGCAAGTTTAATTTAGTAATAGGTGAAAAACCATCCCTACAAAGATGTTAATCAGATACTTGGCTTTGTGGACACTTTTCAGAGAACAAATTTGTTATCATAAAAATAAAGCCAGAAAATGAAGAGCTGTTTAATCACTCAATTGGATTTTTCTGCCAGCATTTTTCTTTTTCTCTGCAACCCACTGCTAAATTGTGCTTCCTAGCTGTTTTTTTTATAAAATCACTTAATTAAATCTAACTCTGATTACATCAGAGAAGGCCAGGTACCCTACACCATAAGAGGGGGTTTGCAATTTTGACTTGTCTACTTAAATATCACCAAAATCTGATCACAAGGTCAATCACGTCCCTGGGTGGGATTGAACCACCAACCTTTTGATTAATAGCTGAACACACTAACCGATTGCGCCACAGAGACACTTTGCAAAAAGTAAATACTGACAAAGACTAATAAGCATTCATCTAGAACGTTTCCTAGAAAAACTTTAAAAAGTCAATAATCTGGAGAGTTTTTGTAAGATGTTTCTTCCAGCAACCAATGAAGAAACACATTGGTACTTTCGCATGATGAGTGAGTGCTTCAGGATCTCTTGCACTTACATGTGCAGCAGAGTACTGTAATGGAAGCATGCTGGGTCCATAACCCAGAGGTAGGCAGATTGAAACTATCCTTTGCTATATGCATTTTTTTTTGTTCATTAAAGTAATCCAAAACTGGGATTGATATTTTAGCTTTTATTTTTACTTAAAGTACAATAACTTTTACCATTTTAATTTGTTTTAATAGTATATTGACAGTATTGTTTTCTTTCAAAAATCCACTTAATTTTCTTTACCCGATTATTAAAATGGTAATTGACAAAAACAAACTACATTGTCACCAGAAGAGCAATACAAAATGTACAAGTGATGTATTAAAATCATCTTTCCAGCTTGAATTTCAATGATGCATTGGGGCAACGATTTTGTGAGAAACATCTTCACCCTTAAATAAAGATTTTCTTAATTCCTTACCTGTGTGCTAATTAGATATCACCTTGTTTTCACATTAAACAGACTTCCACATGAGAAAGCAGCAAGGATGCAGTGGCGTTAATGTTTCCTGGTGTCAACCTGTATTATTTCAGTAGATATTGAAATGAGGATGCATC
Organism: Pseudophryne corroboree; assembly: GCF_028390025.1. NCBI lineage: Eukaryota > Metazoa > Chordata > Amphibia > Anura > Myobatrachidae > Pseudophryne > Pseudophryne corroboree. The sequence goes on from NW_026970250.1 coordinate 27,580, forward strand.
TTGCTGCCTTTCCAATGAAGCAAGTTTAATTTAGTAATAGGTGAAAAACCATTCCTACAAAGATGTTAATCAGATATTTGGCTTTGTGGACACTTTTCAGAGTACAAATTTGTTAGCATAAAAGTAAAGCCAGAAAATGAAGAGCTGTTTAATCACTCAATTGGATTTTTTTGCCAGCATATTTCTTTTTCTCTGCAAACCACTGCTAAATTGTGCTTCCTAGCTGTTTTTATAAAATCACTGAATCAAATCTAACTCTGATTACATCAGAGAAGGCCAGGTACCCTACACCATAACAGGGGTTTTTGAAATTTTGACTTGTCTACTTAAAGATCACCAAAATCTGATAACAAGGTCAATTACGTCCCTGGGTGGGATTGAACCACCAACCTTTTGGTTAATAGCCGTACACACTAACTGATTGCGCCACAGCGACACTTTGCAAAAGTACATACTGACAAAGACTGATAAGCATTCATCTAGAACGTTTCCAAGAAAAACTTTAAATAGTCAATAATCTGGAGAGTTTTTGTAAGATGTTTCTTCCATCAACCAATGAAGAAACACATTTATACTTTCCCTTGATGAGTGAGTGCTTCAGGATCTCTTGCAATTACATGTGCAGCAGAGTACTGTAATGGAAGCATGCTGGGTCCATAGCCCAGAGGTAGGCAGATTGAAACTATCCTCTGCTATATGCATTTTTTTTTGTTAATTAAAGTAATCCAAAACTGGGATTGATATTTTTGCTCTTTTATTTTTACTTAAAGTACAATAACTTTTACCATTTTAATTTGTTTTAATAGTATATTGACAGTATTGTTTTCTTTCAAAAATCCACTTAATTTTCTTTACCCGATTATTAAAATGGTAATTGACAAAAATAAACTGATGAGGATACTACTGCAGTCTTTGTTTCGTCTGTACCCGCTGAAAGAGCAGCAAAAGGTGGAGATCTTGATGGGACAGTTGAAAGGGCTTGCACTTAGAGAGGTTACTTCCTGGCCTACTGAAGAGAAGAAGACTGTGGACCAGATCCTCAACAGGCTTGCTACCACATTTGACACAAGGACAGTGTCAGAACTTAAAATGCACTTCTTTGCTCGAAAGCAACAACCAGGAGAGTCACTACGGGGCTATGCCCTCAGCTTGCAGGAAGCACTCAGAGATGTTCAGCAAGCAGACCCTGAGCAAGTGCATGACAAAGAGAAAATGTTATTGGACCAGTTCACTGAAGGTGCAAGGGGCGAATTTGTAAAACTCAGCTGCGACTATTGAGATTGCAGAAGCCTGGAAGCACATTCCTGGATTTTAAAGAGGCTGCGATTAAAGTTCTAGGCTCCAGTCTTACTTCAGGGGCTGTTCCACAAGAGTCTATTCCAGAGATGCCACGGTATCAAGAGAATTCTGATGCCCAGGAGTCAAGTTTTAAAGGAGCTACTTACCCACCTACAGTAAAAGGAGTGACAGTGCCATGTTCAAAGACATGCATATTTGACTCTTCTAGTGAGTTACGAAGTCTGCTGGCTGAACTGACACGTGGTGTGACAGAGATGCGCAGAGACCTGCAGATTCTGAAGAGACAGCAGGCACTGCTCCATGAAGAAATGGAATGGTGCCAGGAGAGGAGACCACTGAACAGTTCCCAATGGGACCTACATAGAAACAGGGAGACACTTTTTTCCAACCACTTTGCCTCCCAAAGGCGACCCATTTTTCAAAGCTGTGAAGGAAGCGGACAAATTAAGAGAGAATTTGAGCAGCCAGATCATTTAAACTCCAAATTCATGTGGTTAACCCGTTATGTTAGCCAAAGCCCGGTGGTTCAAGTTTGCATCAATGGAGTCTCAATGCCCGCTCTCTTAGACACTGGATCACAAGTGACCACAATACAAGCAACACAGTTTGAGCAGCATTGGACTGAGGAACAGATGTTTCCGTCAACTTCCACATTGATAAACCCGATTGCAAGCAATGGGCACTGCATCCCTTGCAAAGGATACTCGGAAGCTGAAATTCAAATCGGACGAACAGTGCTACCACAGCAAGGCTTCATCATCACCACTGCCCAAGATGATGGATTGCCTCCAGTGATAGTGGGCATGAATGTGTTGCGGAACTGCTGTGAGGAGCTCGTAGCAGCACTCCAAGGAGAGTTTCAAACTGACAAGCTCCAGGAGAAACAAGGCCTTCAACCTGGGATAGCCAAACAAAAGGGAAGAATGATAACAGAATTATCTGTAAGAGAGGAACATGAAAAAAATAAGGCTAGCCAAATAATGATAGAAATGCCCATCTCCAGTGTCCAGATTATCCGAAAGAATGCTTCAATGTTAGGCATGAATAATATAGCATCCAGTTCTAGAAACTGTGAGCAACCTATTCAAGGAACCAGTTTTGACCACCTGCAAGATAAAAGTCAGATGATAAGACACCTCAAAGCCTTACTGAAGATTGGGAAATACCTGACCAAGCGACAAAGGCAAGAATCCTCGCCAGAACTCCTGAAGTTGTTGAGACAGCGAGAAAGGCTGTTTGAAGAGAAAGGACAGTTGGTTCGATGTAGTGTGGATCCTAATACTCATTATAGGATCAGTCAACTTGTAATTCCAAGACAAAGTGCTTGTTATGTGCTTGAAGAATATCACGACAAGTCAGGTCACCCTGGGTGCAAAAGGATAGAAACAAGCATCTGGAAAAAGTTCTTTTGGGTTGAAATGAGGGAAGACATCAAGAGATGGTGCCGAAACTGTCCAACCTGTTCTGTAAGAAGAACCTTGCTGCCTCTTTCTCTCCAGAATCCATTGTCCCAAACCAGCTGTGATACTGAATCCCAAGATGGAATGGAAGAGGCTCATAAAATGTATTTACAGCAGACTAAGGTGGTTTGTCACCGACAAGGAGGCAAGAAGACTAGGGCTTGCAAAACAGAAAACCACCATAGTCAGCTGCAGTTTTGTACAGCATGTCCCAAAGACAGTTTAGAAAGAGTTCAATACTCATCCATGGCAGGGGGGTTGAGGTTTCCTAGACAAACTTTTCAAGACCATATACTGTCCAGATTTCAACCGATTGCTCCAGGAGCATGTGTTAATGTACTATAGCACAAAAGGAATTATACCTATCAGATACTGATGTTAAAAATGTTGATAAATGTTAATGTTTCAGACATAATCTGTGTTCACTAATGAATGTGACTGGATATAGTGAGAAGTTTATATAGGGATAAAACCAAAATGCGTGAGGACACGCATGTTTTGGGGGGGGGGGCACGTGTGATATCCCATAACAACAAGGACATTTTTGACAACAGTGTAGTTGCCTGTGCCATTTTAAATAAAGTTTATTTAAAAGAAAATTGAACAGCAGTTTGAGAAGTCAGTTGGAGCCATGGTGAGGAAAGAGCTGGCGACGCCATTACGCAGAGATGAGCAGCTGAGAGAGGGGAGACAAATAAGCTGAAAATTGCATGAGAGAGTAAGCAGTAGTGCAAAATACAGCAGTGGAAGTGCAGCAATTAACAAGTAAGAACGCCATGACACTCTCAGCCAAGAGAGTGCACAGCAAGTGTCAGAGACAGGAGAGTATAAAGCCTTTATACCAATGCTGACTGGCCTACATCTGAGGGGAAACTGCCTCAGAAACATCTATTGACTGGGTGAGATAAATCCATATTTATACTGAAACCTACTCCACTGCAAAGGACATTATCCTATATTTACTATACCTATGCAGCGATTTACATGGGAAGCAGCTCCAGTTTGTTTTAAACAATCATCTTTACTACACAGAGCTACAATATTTTGTTCACAGCTAAAGAAGACAATAGCTGCATATAACTATGTAACAACATAACCGGGCCCCAACGTGCACATAGAGACTCCCTGCAGTGACACCAATGTTATCTGGGACTTAAATATTGTCTGCATAAGTTGATTTCTATTACTAAGCAACATAGTATTAATCTCAGATTTAGTTATATTACCATTTGTGTAATGACTTAAAGTGTATATGGTGTCTGTGTTTAAGTTGCTTGAATCAAATCTTTCCCTTCCCTACTGTAATCAGTTCCTTTTCTGAGTTATGTGGTAAACCATTTATTCTTTCATACAAAGCCCTGCCTGCCTTTCTTTGTGTCTGGGGAAACCTTGCCTCTCTGCCAGGAATAGAGAAGAGCTGCTGCTGAAGGAGGAATAGTCCATCAAGGTATCCCTGACCTGTTCCACATAGTTTACACACTTGTTATACCGGGGTGTTACATTGTGTGTGACTGACCTTAGGAAGAAACCGGAGCCTCCGCTGCAGTGACCCAGCAACCAGGGCACGGGAGTATACAGTGCCGCTGGGAGTGATGAAGCTGCAGTAAAGATGTCTATTAGACCTAGCCTGCTGCAGCCCTTGTAGATTCTCATAAAAAAAGTTCTTCTTTTCTTGTCAAAATTAATAGCTAAGAATAGGCTGCTTGAGGCAGGCCCCTGTTAAGTGGCCTGCTACTGAAGGCAACAACTACAAACTGAGCTCCCTGTTCATGGAAGCGGGGTTATAGAGGAGAATGCGCTGAGCATCTTGGGAACAGTCAAAAGCTTTGAGCCGGTTGGTGCCTCAGATCAAGATCCTACTCTACACCCCAATGTGAATCCTTGTGGAGTCCAGTGTACCCCACAGAAGAAATTAATGTGTCACACCCATTGGCAGCAACCTTAGAATAGCTGCTGACGGGCACAATTGAGAAAGGAAGGGGGGGGGACATTTGAATCCAGCACATAGATGCAATTCAAATATGTAATTTGAACCTTCCTATTTTAAAATATAATGGATGAACCTCACCCTGTGAGAACAATCTTCATGATATAGAGATCTCATATGCAAAATAAGTATGAGTTGGGATAGGGCTGGGGAGGGTGGCTGCTCGGGCAGCCCCTCCCCCGTCAAGTTAAGGAGATTCAACTGAGGAAGCACAAGGGAACTCTCGTCTGGGGACAACAACTGCAGGGAGACCACATCTTTTCAGATGAACATGGGAGGGCGGAAGGCTGCCTAATACTGAAGCACCATCAAATATCAAACCATATGCAATAACTAGTACAAGTATTCCTGGGGGAAGGTCTGCAGGAGACGAATTTGCATACGGTGATGTCATCCAAGCAGTGGGCCAAAGTTGGCTGGAACCCTCATCTGCATATGAAAAGAGAAAAGGGTTATGCAGGGCTTGGCGGCCTTTTGCGGCGCTTGGATGACCCCTAGATCGCATTAAACACCTCCACCCTCCTTCGGTGTGGGGCTCATGTTGGCTATGCCCCAGCCCCTGAAGCATTCAAGCTGATTTCTTGCAGCAGCTGGGCACTGTAACAGCTCCAGAGCTGCTCTGTAAGGCAAGTAAAAGGTTGTGGGCCCTGCAGCACTACCTGTAGTTCGCATTGTGCGTTGGAAGGCACAAAGTAAGCAGAAAGGAGGAGAAGTCAGGATAGTGCGCAAGGGCATAGAAGGGAGCTGCTGAAGAAAAGAGAAGTGGAAACAGACAGCAAACTAGGCTGGAGAGAGACCTGAGACAAAGAGATCTGAATTATACGAGACCTGACCAGGGGAAACACAAATTATGCAGTCAAGTTTCCCACATTTGGGGAAATCGCAGGAGCAGCACACCCAGAGTGCAATGGGTGAGCCTTGCCCTGGGAGAAGCACCTTCATGATCATAGTATCTCACCTGGCAGGTAAGTAGGAGTTGGGCTAGAGCTGGGGAGGGTCGCTGCTCGGGCACCCCCCTGTCAAGTGAAGGAGATCCAACTGAGGCAGCACAAAGGAACTCTCGAAAGAAGAACAAGGCTAGAGGAAGATCTGAGACAAAGAAATCTGACTTTTACCAGAGCTGACCAGAGGAAAGCACAAACACAGTCCACCACTACCACAAATAATGCAGTCGAGTTTCCCACATTTGGGGAAATCACAGGGGTCAGCATACCCAGAGTGCAATGAATGAACCGCACCCTGGGAGAACAATCTTCATAACAATGGTATCTCCTATGCAAAATAAGTATGATTTGGGATATGGCTGGGGAGGGCCGCTGCTCAGGCACATCTCTGTCAAGTAAAGGAGATTCAACTGAGGCAGCACAAGGGAACTCTCATCTGGGGACAACAACTGCAGGGAGAACACATATTTTCAGATGAACATGGGAGGGCAGAAGGCTGCCTAATACTGAAGCACCCCCAAACAACAAACCAAATGCAACAACTAGTGCAAGCATTCCTGGGGGAAGGCCTGCAGCAGATAGATTTGCATATGGTGATGTCATCCAAGCAGTGGGTCAAAGTTGGCTTCAACCCTCGTCTGCATATGAAAAGAGAAAAGGGGCGTGCAGGGCATGGTGGCCTTTTGCGGCACTTGGCTGACCCCTAGTTTGCATTAAACACCTCCACCCTCCTTCGGTGTAGGGCTCATGTTGGCTATGCCCCAGCCCCTGAAGCATTCAAGCTGATTTCTTGCACCAGCTGGGCACTGTAACAGCTCCAGAGCTGCTCTGTAAGGCAAGTAAAAGGGTGTGGGCCCTGCAGCACTACCTGTAGTTCGCATTGTGCGTTGGAAGGCACAAAGTAAGCAGAAAGGAGGAGAAGTCAGGATAGTGCGCAAGGGCATAGAAGGGAGCGGCTCAAGAAAAGAGAAGTGGAAACAGACAGCAAACTAGGCTGGAGAGAGACCTGAGACAAAGAGATCTGAATTATACGAGACCTGACCAGGGGAAACACAAATTATGCAGTCAAGTTTCCCACATTTGGGGAAATCGCAGGGGCAGCACACCCAGAGTGCAATGGGTGAGCCTTGCCCTGGGAGAAGCACCTTCATGATCATAGTATCTCACCTGGCAGGTAAGTAGGAGTTGGGCTAGAGCTGGGGAGGGTCGCTGCTCGGGCACCCCCCTGTCAAGTGAAGGAGATCCAACTGAGGCAGCACAAGGAAACTCTCGAAAGAAGAACAAGGCTAGAGGAAGATCTGAAACAAAGAAATCTGACTTTTACCAGAGATCAGAGGAAAACACAAACACAGTCCCCCACTACCAACAAATAAAGCAGTCGCGTTTCCCACATTTGGGGAAATCACAGGGGTCAGCATACCCAGAATGCAATGAATGAACCTCACCCTGGGAGAGTAATCTTCATGACCATGGTATCTCCTATGCAAAATAAGTATGATTTGGGATAGGGCTGGGGAGGGCCGCTGCTCATGCACATCTCTGTCAAGTAAAGGAGATTCAACTGAGGCAGCACAAGGGAACTCTCATCTGGGGACAACAACTGCAGGGAGAACACATATTTTCAGATGAACATGGGAGGGCAGAAGGCTGCCTAATACTGAAGCACCCCCAAACAACAAACCAAATGCAACAACTAGTGCAAGCATTCCTGGGGGAAGTTCTGCAGAAGACGGATTTGCATACGGTGATGTCATCCAAGCAGTGGGTCAAAGTTGGCTTCAACCCTCATCTGCATATGAAAAGAGAAAAGGGGCGTGCAGGGCATGGCGGCCTTTTGCGGTGCTTGGATGACCCCTAGTTCGCATTAAACACCCCACCCTCCTTTGGTGTGGGGCTCATGTTGGCCATGCCCCATCCCCTGAAGCATTCAAGCTGATTTATTGCAGCAGCTGGGCACTGTAACAGCTCCAGAGCTGCTCTGAACGGCAAGTAAAAGGGTGTGGGCCCTGCAGCACTACCTGTAGTTTGCATTGTGCATTGGAAGGCACAAAGTAAGCAGACGGGAGAAGTCAGGATAGTGCGCAAGGGCATAGAAGGGAGCGGCTCAAGAAAAGAGAAGTTGAAACAGACAGCAAACTAGGCTGGAGAGAGACCTGAGACAAAGAGATCTGAATTATACGAGAGCCGACCAGGGGAAACACAAATTATGCAGTCAAGTTTCCCACATTTGGGGAAATCGCAGGAGCAGCACACCCAGAGTGCAATGGGTGAGCCTTGCCCTGGGAGAAGCACCTACATGATCATAGTATCTCACCTGCCAGGTAAGTAGAAGTTGGGCTAGAGCTGGGGAGGGTCGCTGCTCGGGTACCCCCCTGTCAAGTGAAGGAGATCCAACTGAGGCAGCACAAGGGAACTCTCGAAAGAAGAACAAGGCTAAAGGAAGATCTGAGACAAAGAAATCTGACTTTTACCAGAGCTGACCAGAGGAAAGCACAAACACAGTCCCCCACTACCACAAATAATGCAGTCGAGTTTCCCACATTTGGGGAAATCACAGGGGTCAGCATACCCAGAATGCAATGAATGAACCTCACCCTGGGAGAACAATCTTCATGACCATGGTATCTCCTATGCAAAATAAGTATGATTTGGGATAGGGCTGGGGAGGGCCGCTGCTCAGGCACATCTCTGTCAAGTAAAGGAGATTCAACTGAGGCAGCACAAGGGAACTCTCATCTGGGGACAACAACTGCAGGGAGAACACATATTTTCAGATGAACATGGGAGGGCAGAAGGCTGCCTAATAATGAAGCACCCCCAAACAACAAACCAAATGCAACAACTAGTGCAAGCATTCCTGGGGGAAGGCCTGCAGCAGATGGATTTGCATACGGTGATGTCATCCAAGCAGTGGGTCAAAGTTGGCTTCAACCCTCGTCTGCATATGAAAAGAGAAAAGGGGCGTGCAGGGCATAGCGGCCTTTTGCGGCGCTTGGATGACCCCTAGTTCGCATTAAACACCTCCACCCTCCTTCGGTGTGGGGCTCATGTTGGCTATGCCCCAGCCCCTGAAGCATTCAAGCTGATTTCTTGCAGCAGCTGGGCACTGTAACAGCTCCAGAGCTGCTCTGTACGGCAAGTAAAAGGGTGTGGGCCCTGCAGCACTACCAGTAGTTTGCATTGTGCATTGGAAGGCACAAAGTAAGCAGACAAGAGGAGAAGTCAGGATAGTGCACAAGGGTATAAAAGGGAGGGGCTCATGAAAAAAGAAGTGGAAACAGACAGCAAACTAGGCTGGAGAGAGACCTGAGACAAAGAGATCTGAATTATACGAGAGCCGACCAGGGGAAACACAAATTATGCAGTCAAGCTTCCCACATTTGGGGAAATCGCAGGGGCACCACACCCAGAGTGCAATGGGTGAGCCTTGCCCTGGGAGAAGCACCTTCATGATCATAGTATCTCACCTGGCAGGTAAGTAGGAGTTGGGCTAGAGCTGGGGAGGGTCGCTACTCGGGCACCCCCCTGTCAAGTGAAAGAGATCCAACTGAGGCAGCACAAGGGAACTCTCGAAAGAAGAACAAGGCTAGAGGAAGATCTGAGACAAATAAATCTGACTTTTACCAGAGCTGACCAGAGGAAAGCACAAACACAGTCCCCCACTACCACAAATAATGCAGTCGAGTTTCCCACATTTGGGGAAATCACAGGGGTCAGCATACCCAGAATGCAATGAATGAACCTCACCCTGGGAGAACAATCTTCATGACCATGGTATCGCCTATGCAAAATAAGTATGATTTGGGATAGGGCTGGGGAGGGCCGCTGCTCAGGCACATCTCTGTCAAGTAAAGGAGATTCAGCTGAGGCAGCACAAGGGAACTCTCATCTGGGGACAACAACTGCAGGGAGAACACATATTTTCATATAAAAATCTTGGTCATGCTCTGGTTTCTCTTCAGAACGAACAAATCTTTCGCCTCTTACTAAAGATTTCCGTGGAGAGGAGCAAAACCGAGTTTTATCTCAATTTTTGCATGCCCCATCTTTTTGGGGTTTCTTTTACCGGTTTAAAGATAGAATGAGTGTGCTTTAATGTAAGCTCATTTGCATAGAAATGACAGTAAATGTTTATTTATGTTCAAACAGAACTTTCTTGACCATGCTACTTGCTTTAAAGATCTGGGAGCACATGGAATACAGTACAAACCATGCTTATAGCAAGGAGAAGCCAGGTGAGAAATCTGCTTTCTTTCAAATTGGGCGCTCACTTTGATCTGAATGAGGACTGCTGGCATGGCACTCAGGCGACAGGTGGAATCTTGGTCATGCTCTGGTTTCTCTTCAGAACGAACAAATCTTTCGCCTTTTACTAAAGATTTCCGTGGAGAGGAGCAAAACTGAGTTTTATCTCAATTTTTGCATGCCCCATATCATACCTCCCAACTGTCCCGATTTTCGCGGGACAGTCCCGTTTTTTGGGGACTGTCCCGCTGTCCCACCTGCGGGCCGCAGTGTCCCGCGGTGGGGAGGACAATTGGGAGGCTCTGTCTGTCGCTGCCCTGCTTAGCAGAGCAGCGGTGAATAGACGCTGTGCGCATGCGCACAGCGTCTATTCACTGAAGTCAGAGGGAGAGGTGGCATGCCAGCGGCTCACAGAGCGCTGGGCATGCCCGCTCAGTGCCGAAAACGGGGGCGTGACTCGCGATCGCGGGTCCTCCCGCGAAGCCACGCCCCCTTTTACTTAGGCCACACCCTTTTTGGGAGCGCGCGCGACTTCGCCGCGCGTGTGTCCCTCTTTGCGAGCCGACAAAGTTGGGAGGTATGCCCATATTATTGGGGTTTCTTTTATCAGTTTAAAGACAGAACGAGTTTGCTTTCTTGTTAGCTTTAATGTAAGTTTATTTGCATAACAATGACAGTAAATGTTTGTTTCTTTTCAAACAGAACTTTCTTGACCATGCTACTTGCTTGAAAGATCTGGGAGCACATGGAAAACAGTACAAACCATGCAGTATCACAAGAGCCTTTATTTGATCTTTCATGAAGATAGAGCAGAATTGAGGACACGTCAACAATTTCTGCCGAAGGTGGTTCATCTTTCCACATGGTGCCTTTGGCCACTGACACCTTCGTTGAGTCAAAGTCTCTGGCTGTGGTCAGAACTTTGAAAATTTATGTCACCAGAACGGTTCAGATTAGGAAAACAGAGGCTCTGTTTGTCCTGTATGCTCCCAACAGGATTGGGTGTCCTGCTTCCATGTAGACCATTATGCGCTGGATCTGTGGTAAGATTCAGCATGCTCATTCCATGGCAGGATTGCCGTTACTGAATTAGGTGAAGACCCATTCTACTAGAAAGGTGGGTTCATCCTGGGCAGCTGGTCGGGGAGTCTCGGCATTGCAACTTTGCCGAGCAGCTATTTAGTAAACACTTTTGCTAAGTTTTACAAGTTTGATACCTTGGCCGATGATAACTTCAAGTTGGGTCATTCGGTGCTGCAGAGTCGTACGCACTCTTCCACCCGTTCAAGAGCTTTGGTATAACCCCATGGTTCTTAATGTGACCCCAGCATCCTCTAGGTCGTATGAGAAAATAGGATTTTAATACCTACCGGTAAATCCTTTTCTCTTAGTCTGTAGAGGATGCTGGGCACCCGTCCCAGTCCATACTGTGTCTGCAGTTATTACTTGTGGTTATACACATGTTGTGTTATGGTTCTGGTCAGCTTTTTGCTGCAATTGTTCATGCCGTTGGCTTGTGTTCTGTTGAATGCCACGTTCTGCGGCATGCTTAAGGTGTGAGCTGGTAAGATGCTCACCTTAGTTTAACAATAAATCCTTTCCTCGAAATGTCCGTCTCCATGGGCACAGTTCCTATAACTGGAGTCTGGAGGAGGGGCATAGAGGGAGGAGCCAGTTCACACCCTTTGATAGTCTTAAAGTGCCCATGTCTCTTGCGGATCCCGTCTATACCCCATGGTTCTTAATGTGACCCCAGCATCCTCTACGGACTAAGAGAAAAGGATGCCCTTGCGCACTATCCTGACTTCTCCTCCCGTCTGCTTACTTTGTGCCTTCCAACGCACAATGCAAACTACAGGTGGTGCTGCAGGGCCCACACCCTTTTACTTGCCTTACAGAACAGCTCTGGAGCTGTTACAGTGCCCAGCTGCTGCAAGAAATCAGCTTGAATGCTTCAGGGGATGGGGCATGGCCAACATGAGCCCCACACCAAAGGAGGGTGGGGGTGTTTAATGAGAACTAGGGGTCATCCAAGCACTGCAAAAGGCCGCCATGCCCTGCACGCCCCTTTTCTCTTTTCATATGCAGATGAGGGTTCCAGCCAACTTTGGCCCACTGCTTGAATAACATCACTGTATGCAAATCCGTCTGCTGCAGACCTTCCCCCAGGAAGGCTTGTACTAGATGTTGCATATGGTTTGATATTTGATGGTGCTTCAGTATTAGGCAGCCTTCCGCCCTCCCATGTTCATCTGAAAAGATGTGGTCTCCCTGCAGTTGTTGTCCCCAGACGAGAGTTCCCTTGTGCTTCCTCAGTTGAATCTCCTTAACTTGACGGGGGAGGGGCTGTCCGAGCAGCCACCCTCCCCAGCCCTATCCCAACTCATACTTATTTTGCATATGAGATCTCTTGATCATGAAGATTGTTATCACAGGGTGAGGTTCATCCATTATATTTTAAAATAGGAAGGTACAAATTACATATTTGAATTGCATTTATGTGCTGGATTCAAATGTCCCCCCCCCCCTTCCTTTCTCAATTGTGCCCGTCAGCAGCTATTCTAAGGTTGCTGCCAATGGGTGTGACACATTAATTTCTTCTGTGGGGTACACTGGACTCCACAAGGATTCACATTGGGGTGTAGAGTAGGATCTTGATCTGAGGCACCAACCGGCTCAAAGCTTTTGACTGTTCCCAAGATGCTCAGTGCATTCTCCTCTATAACCCCGCTTCCATGAACAGGGAGCTCAGTTTGTAGTTGGTGCCTTCAGTAGCAGGCCACTTAACAGGGGCCTGCCTCAGGCAGCCTATTCTTAGCTATTAATTTTGACAAGAAAAGAAGAACTTGTTTTATGAGAATCTACAAGGGCTGCAGCAGGCTAGGTCTAATAGACATCTTTACTGCAGCTTCATCACTCCCAGCGGCGCTGTATACTCCCGTGCCCTGGTTGCTGGGTCACTGCAGCGGAGGGTCCGGTTTCATCCTAAGGTCAGTCACACACACACCACCCTTCCGGATCACGAGGCCGCTGATGAAGGGGAGCGTGGCCGTAGGGGGTGGACCGTGTGCGCACTGGCGTGGACACTGATTACTGGGCAGCCGCTCCACTAGCCACCAGGTACAGTTAAGGAGCACAGGTCTGGGGGTTTTTCTCCTATATTAACCCAATTTTGTACTGCCCGCAGCGCATTGTGATAGGTAATAGGGCCTGATTCAGGTTGGATTGCAATCACAATAAGCGATCCAACTGCAAAAATTGCTAAGAGCATACGCATGTGCCTGCATTTTCTGCGGCACCCCGCAGAGAATGCGATCGCCTCTGCCTGTCAATCGGGGCGGGGGGGGGGATAGGTGGGTCAGCAACACTCCATTTCCAAGTCAGGGATGGAGCGGTGCGGGGGCAAGGCTTCAAAATGGGGTCTGCAACGGAGGAGACACAGGGGGCGTGGTCACAGCGGCTGTATGACATCACATTCAGCCGCTGTGATCACAAAAATGGTGGCGGCTTCCTGCGCGCACATACAGTCTGCACCAGCAGGAGGCTACACCATTTTTTATGATCACGCTGAACTGCAGTGCGACTGCAATTACAGCATGGTCAAGAAGGGAGGCGTCATGCTGGGTGGCCATGCCCTTTCACTGTGCAGGAGCCAGCACTGCTCACACACTAGTCCCCGGGTGCAGCCCCCAACCCCCGGGACACCCGGAGCAACAAAATGTAGATTCAGGCCACCAGGCCACGCCCCTACCTATGAAACCATGCCTCCTTTTTACCATTGCGCTGCTTATCTGCGCGCACTGCATTACAATCTCCCTCGCCACCTCTCTGGGTGTCACCAGTGATAGTGACACCTCTGCCATGCTTGTAGCAGCTGGTCCTAAGATCTACGCCTCAAGCCCTGAGTGTTTGCCCTTGTGACTTGTTGATCATCATAGCGAAGCAGATGCTTACAGAAAACTGCAGGGGCTTAGATTGAAAATAAAAAAATTGATGGGTATAAGGTAGAGAGGAGCGGGTTCGGTTCTCCGAGAACCGAATTCCCCACGAACTCCACGTTGTTTACACTGGTCCGAGGCAGGCTCGGTTGTTCCCGCCTGACTCGGAAAACCTGAACAAGGGAAAATGTCATCATCCCGCTGTCGGATTCTCGCGAGATTCGGATTCCATATAAAGAGCTGCTTGTTGCCGCCATTTTTACTCGTGCTTTGAAGAGAGAGCGGAATGGACGTGGCTATGTTCTCTCAGTGGAAATCTCAATATCAGTGCTCAGTATCAGTGGTTACTTATTGCTGCTCAGTAATACTAGTAGTGTGTCTCTCCTGCTCAGTGTCAGTTCTCAGTAGTATCCTCATCAGTGCTCAGTATCACTGCTCATTGTCTTGTGCTGCATTGTGGTGCTCAGCATACTACAGTACATTACTAATAGTCCAGTGCTGCATCTTGCTGCTCAGTGTCAGTTCTAGTATCCTCATCAGTGCTCACTATCACTGTTCATTGCATTTTGGTTTTCTGTATACTACAGTAACATAGTAATATAGTAACATATAGTAACATAGTTTTTGAGGTTGAATAGAGGCAAATTGCCCATCGTGTTCAACCTGTTTTAAGTTGTGATGATTCTACATACTTGCTGAATAATGTTTTATGACTAGTTAGCTACTATAACTCATGTTACCCCCGGATTAACCATGTTGATATTTTAAGTATTATAACCTTAGATAGCTTTTTCATTCAGAAATGTATCCATTCCTTTTTTAAATCCAATTACAGAGTCCGCCATTACCACCTTCCCTGGCAGGGAATTCCACATCCTGATTGCCCTAACAGTGAAGATCATAGTATCTCACCTGGCAGGTAAGTAGGAGTTGGGCTAGAGCTGTGGAGGATTGCTGCTCGGGCACCCCCTGTCAAGTGAAGGAGATCCAACTGAGGCAGCACAAGGGAACTCTCGAAAGAAGAACAAGGCTAGAGGAAGATCTGAGACAAAGAAATCTGACTTTTACCAGAGCTGACCAGAGGAAAGCACAAACACAGTCCCCCACTACCACAAATAATGCAGTCGAGTTTCCCACATTTGGGGAAATCACAGGGGTCAGCATACCCAGAATGCAATGAATGAACCTCACCCTGGGAGAACAATCTTCATGACCATGGTATCTCCTATGCAAAATAAGTATGATTTGGGATAGGGCTGGGGAGGGCCGCTGCTCAGGCACATCTCTGTCAAGTAAAGGAGATTCAACTGAGGCAGCACAAGGGAACTCTCATCTGGGGACAACAACTGCAGGGAGAACACATATTTTCAGATGAAAATCTTGGTCATGCTCTGGTTTCTCTTCAGAACGAACAAATCTTTCGCCTTTTACTAAAGATTTCCGTGGAGAGGAGCAAAACTGAGTTTTACCTCAATTTTTGCATGCCCCATCTTTTTGGATTTTCTTTTATCGGTTTAAAGATAGAATGAGTGTGCTTTAATGAAAGCTCATTTGCATAGAAATTACAGTAAATGTTTGTTTCTTTTCAAACAGAACTTTCTTGACCATGCTACTTGCTTGAAAGATCTGGGAGCACATGGAATACAGTACAAACCATGCTTATAGCAAGGAGAAGCCAGGTGAGAAATCTGCTTTCTTTCAAATTGGGCGCTCACTTTGATCTGAATGAGGACTGCTGGCATGGCACTCAGGCGACAGGTGGAATCTTGGTCATGCTCTGGTTTCTCTTCAGAATGAACAAATCTTTCGCCTTTTATTAAAGATTTCCGTGGAGAGGAGCAAAACTGAGTTTTATCTCAATTTTTGCATGCCCCATATTATTGGGGTTTCTTTTATCAGTTTAAAGACAGAACGAGTGTGCTTTCTTGTTGGCTTTAATGTAAGTTTATTTGTATAACAATGATAGTAAATGTCTGTTTCTTTTCAAACAGAACTTTCTTGACCATGCTACTTGCTTGAAAGATCTGGGAGCACATGGAAAAGAGTACAAACCATGCTTATAGCAAGGGGAAGCCTGGTGAGAAATCTGCTTTCTTTCTTTCAAATTGGGTGCTCACTTTGAGCTGAATGAGGACTGCTGGCATGGCACTCAGGCGACAGGTGGAATCTTGGTCATGCTCTGGTTTCTCTTCAGAACGAACAAATCTTTCGCCTTTTACTAAAGATTTCCGTGGAGAGGAGCAAAACTGAGTTTTATCTCAAATTTTGCATGCCCCATCTTATTGGGGTTTTATTTTATCTGTTTAAAGATAGAACGAGTGTGCTTTAATGTAAGCTCATTTGCATAGAAATGACAGTAAATGTTTGTTTCTTTTCAAACAGAACTTTCTTGACTATACTAATTGCTTGAAAGATCTGGGAACACATGGAAAAGAGTACAAACCATGTTTATAGCTAGGGGAAGCCTGGTGAGAAATCTGCTTTCTTTCTTTCAAATTGGGTGCTCACTTTGAGCTCAATGAGAACTGCTGGCATGGCACTCAGGCGACAGGTGGAATCTTGGTCATGCTCTGGTTTCTCTTCAGAACTAACAAATATTTCGCCTTTTATTAAAGATTTCCGTGGAGAGGAGCAAAACTGAGTTTTATCTCAATTTTTGCATGCCCCATATTATTGGGGTTTCTTTTATCAGTTTAAAGACAGAACGAGTGTGCTTTCTTGTTAGCTTTAATGTAAGTTGCCATAGATGCAGTGAAACACATGTGTAGGGCACGGCGTGTCCGCGTGTATTTGACTCATGTGAAATGTTATAAAACAAAAATATATGATTATGATGTTAGCTGTTAGTCTCCACTAATAGGGAATAGAAGCTGAGCTATAAGAAAGGAATACACTAGATATGATGTCACTTAGCAATTACAATGTCTAAAGTGCATACAGATAGCTACTAATAACTCTTGATAAGAAAGTATATCAGTGTGGGTATATTTATATGATGGGATATTGGGACTAGTGAATATATATCACTCCTGCTGTCCAGATTGACAATAACCAGACAATTATGATAAGAGTAGAGATGTCACATGTGCTGCTATAGATATTAATTTAATGCTGTATGTGTCATTTGTTACAAATGGATACATTTTCTATGAGTCAGCCTAGCAGCTGCATGTTCTAACAGAACACTATCCTCACACAGAATCTGCTAACCTTGAGATAACTAAATGACAGTGTGTAACAGTCTCTTTACTATAAGACTGTTACAAAGTAATATATATATTTGAAGTCAGTCTAGCAGCTGTGTGTTCCAGCAGTTTATAAGACAAAGAAAATCTCCTATTGTGGAATCTAGACACATGGGACTGCTGGCCTGTGTCATACTATTTCTATGTAATACCAGTAACATGTATATAACTGTTACATAATTGTTACAAATGGATAAATCTTTGAGTCAGCCTAGCAGCTGCATGTCCTAACAGGACACCATAAATCCTTTACAGTGTAACAAATTGATTGGTAACACTTAAAGGCTGGAGAGCAGTTATATGCCTTACTAGCATACTCAATATACCACATTATTACACCAGTTACCACGATTATTGACAGCGCATTTGATATATTATATTACCCTCACACTGAGTCTGTTTACCTTTAGATAACTAAGTGACCGAATATGTAACAGTTTCTCTATCATAAGACTGTTACAAAGTGAGATAGATATATTTGGAAGTCAGTCAAACAGCTGTGTGTTTCAGCGGTTTATAAGAAAATTCCTCATTGTGGAATCTGGACCACTAAGGGTTATTATATATATAGCACATGGAATTGCCACATCTCCCTATATGATAATTTCATTACACTGTAACATAATAAGAATTAACTCTTTAACAGTGTAAATAGAGAGTAATGAATCTCTGACACATGGAATATATTATTTCTTAGATGAATTGGATAAACCATTATGACAGACACTTTGCTTCTTAATAAGAATTGAGGTGGCTATACCTCTAAGGAAAGCATTATTGCCTACGCCTAGATCAGATTAAATAAGATCTGGCTGAATATATGAAGGAAGGTTGCTATTTATATGAGAATTGGAATTGCTATATTCCTTAAGGCAACCCCACCGATTGATATATGTTGTCAATTAAGTATATCTGAACGGCTATATCTGGACCAGATTTAATAAGATCTGGCTGATTATATGAAGGAGGGCTGCTATTTATATTGGAATTGCCATATTCCTTAAGGCAACCGCACCTGTTGGTATATCTCGCCAATTAACTATATCTAAACAGCTAAATTAAAGCTATTCATCATTTTTTTAGTTTGGATATTAATAAATATGATCTTTCCATGATCCATAGAGATTTCCCTATCAAGTGATTCCTTATCCGATATAGAAAGCTATCCCCCTGTGGTATTGAATTTAGGAATATAGTCTTAGGGGACACAGAGAAATAAGTGATCCCCATCTACCTAAGCACCCCACAAATTGGAGGTTAGCTTACCGGTTATACTCAATCACCCCCACAAATTCGCCAATGGGGATGGCTTCCCGGGAGGTAACCCCTATTGAGTGAAGGGAGTATATAGGATACGACCCAGTGGTACCTGACGACATAGATACTAACAGCTATTTAATAACATTACGCTAGAAAGTGATTATTAGCAACATATATATCTATATAAACAACCCCGCCAGGGTTGTGCCTTCAAAAATAATCACACACGGACACGCTTTTTAAACCTTTTTTTCACATCTCTTTATTCTTCTTATGCACATGTATGTTAGTTCTGTGATTTTAACATTTATGTTTCACTGCAGTTTGGGATAATAATATTAATATTTATCCAATTTTAATACATACTTAATAAAGGTTATATTTTATGATTCATTCATTCTGTCCAGTGCGTCAACAGTGCAGATTTCTTCTTGTTTTTTCTCCCAAATTCTATAACAATGACAGTAAATGTTGTTTCTTTTCAAACAGAACTTTCTTGACCATGCTACTTGCTTGAAAGATCTGGGAGCACATGGAAAACAGTACAAACCATGCAGTATCACAAGAGCCTTTATTTGATCTTTCATGAAGATAGAGCAGAATTGAGGACACGTCAACAATTTCTGCCGAAGGTGGTTCATCTTTCCACATGGTGCCTTTGGCCACTGACACCTTCGTTGAGTCAAAGTCTCTGGCTGTGGTCAGAACTTTGAAAATTTATGTCACCAGAACGGTTCAGATTAGGAAAACAGAGGCTCTGTTTGTCCTGTATGCTCCCAACAGGATTGGGTGTCCTGCTTCCATGTAGACCATTATGCGCTGGATCTGTGGTAAGATTCAGCATGCTCATTCCATGGCAGGATTGCCATTACTGAATTAGGTGAAGACCCATTCTACTAGAAAGGTGGGTTCATCCTGGGCAGCTGGTCGGGGAGTCTCGGCATTGCAACTTTGCCGAGCAGCTATTTAGTAAACACTTTTGCTAAGTTTTACAAGTTTGATACCTTGGCTGATGATAACCTCAAGTTGGGTCATTCGGTGCTGCAGAGTCGTACGCACTCTCCCACCCGTTCAAGAGCTTTGGTATAACCCCATGGTTCTTAATGTGACCCCAGCATCCTCTAGGTCGTATGAGAAAATAGGATTTTAATACCTACTGGTAAATCCTTTTCTCTTAGTCCGTAGAGGATGCTGGGCACCCGTCCCAGTCCATACTGTGTCTGCAGTTATTACTTGTGGTTATACACATGTTATGTTATGGTTCTGGTCAGCTTTTTGCTGCAATTGTTCATGCCGTTGGCTTGTGTTCTGTTGAATGCCACGTTCTGCGGCATGCTTAAGGTGTGAGCTGGTAAGATGCTCACCTTAGTTTAACAATAAATCCTTTCCTCGAAATGTCCGTCTCCCTGGGCACAGTTCCTATAACTGGAGTCTGGAGGAGGGGCATAGAGGGAGGAGCCAGTTCACACCCTTTGAAAGTCTTAAAGTGCCCATGTCTCTTGCGGATCCCGTCTATACCCCATGGTTCTTAATGTGACCCCAGCATCCTCTACGGACTAAGAGAAAAGGATGCCCTTGCGCACTATCCTGACTTCTCCTCCCGTCTGCTTACTTTGTGCCTTCCAACGCACAATGCGAACTACAGGTGGTGCTGCAGGGCCCACACCCTTTTACTTGCCTTACAGAACAGCTCTGGAGCTGTTACAGTGCCCAGCTGCTGCAAGAAATCAGCTTGAATGCTTCAGGGGATGGGGCATGGCCAACATGAGCCCCACACCAAAGGAGGGTGGGGGTGTTTAATGCGAACTAGGGGTCATCCAAGCACCGCAAAAGGCCGCCATGCCCTGCATGCCCCTTTTCTCTTTTCATATGCAGATGAGGGTTCCAGCCAACTTTGGCCCACATCTTGGATGACATCACCGTATGCAAATCCGTCTTCTGCAGACCTTCCCCCAGGAATGCTTGTACTAGTTGTTGCATATGGTTTGATATTTGATGGTGCTTCAATATTAGGCAGCCTTCCACCCTCCCATGTTCATCTGAACAGATGTGGTCTCCCTGCAGTTGGTGTCCCCAGACGAGAGTTCCCTTGTGCGTCCTCAGTTGAATCTCCTTAACTTGACGGGGGAGGGGCTGCCCGAGCAGCCACCCTCCCCAGCCCTATCCCAACTCATACTTATTTTGCATATGAGATCTCTTGATCATGAAGATTGTTCTCACAGGGTGAGGTTCATCCATTATATTTTAAAATAGGAAGGTACAAATTACATATTTGAATTGCATCTATGTGCTGGATTCAAATGTCCCCCCCCCCCCCTTCCTTTCTCAATTGTGCCCGTCAGCAGCTATTCTAAGGTTGCTGCCAATGGGTGTGACACATTAATTTCTTCTGTGGGGTACACTGGACTCCACAAGGATTCACATTGGGGTGTAGAGTAGGATCTTGATCTGAGGCACCAACCGGCTCAAAGCTTTTGACTGTTCCCAAGATGCTCAGCGCATCCTCCTCTATAACCCCACTTCCATGAACAGGGAGCTCAGTTTGTAGTTGGTGCCTTCAGTAGCAGGCCACTTAACAGGGGCCTGCCTCAGGCAGCCTATTCTTAGCTATTAATTTTGACAAGAAAAGAAGAACTTGTTTTATGAGAATCTACAAGGGCTGCAGCAGGCTAGGTCTAATAGACATCTTTACTGCAGCTTCATCACTCCCAGCGGCGCTGTATACTCCCGTGCCCTGGTTGCTGGGTCACTGCAGCGGAGGCTCCAGTTTCTTCCTAAGGTCAGTCACACACACACCGCCCTTCCGGATCACGAGGCCGCTGATGAAGGGGAGCGTGGCCGTAGGGGGTGGACCGTGTGCGCACTGGCGTGGACACTGATTACTGGGCAGCCGCTCCACTAGCCACCAGGTACAGTTAAGGAGCACAGGTCTGGGAGTTTTACTCCTATATTAACCCAATTTTGTACTGCCCGCAGCGCATTGTGATAGGTAATAGGGCCTGATTCAGGTTGGAATGCAATCACAATAAGCGATCCAACTGCAAAATTTGCTAACAGCATACGCATGTGCCTGCATTTTCTGCGGCACCCCGCAGAGAATGCGATCGCCTCTGCCTGTCAATCGGGGCGGGGGGGGGGGAGAGGGGGGTCAGCAACACTCCATTTCCAAGTCAGGGATGGAGCGGTGCGGGGGCAAGGCTTCAAAATGGGGTCTGCAACGGAGGAGACACAGGGGGCGTGGTCACAGCGGCTGTATGACATCACATTCAGCCACTGTGATCACAAAAATGGTGGCGGCTTCCTGCGCGCACATACAGTCTGCACCAGCAGGAGGCTACACCATTTTTTATGATCACGCTGAACTGCAGTGCGACTGCAATTACAGCATGGTCAAGAATGGAGGCGTCATGCTGGGTGGCCATGCCCTGTCACTGTGCAGGAGCCAGCACCGCACACACACTAGTCCCCGGGTGCAGCCCCCAACCCCCGGGACACCCGGAGCAACAAAATGTAGATTCAGGCCACCAGGCCACGCCCCTACCTATGAAACCATGCCTCCTTTTTACCATTGCACTGCTTATCTGCGCGCCCTGCATTACAATCTCCCTCGCCACCTCTCTGGGTGTCACCAGTGATAGTGACACCTCTGCCATGCTTGTAGCAGCTGGTCCTAAGATCTACGCCTCAAGCCCTGAGTGTTTGCCCTTGTGACTTGTTGATCATCATAGCGAAGCAGATGCTTACAGAAAACTGCAGGGGCTTAGATTGAAAATAAAAAAATTGATGGGTATAAGGTAGAGAGGAGCGGGTTCGGTTCTCCGAGAACCGAATTCCCGACGAACTCCACGTGGTTTACACTGGTCCGAGGCAGGCTCGGTTGTTCCCGCCTGACTCGGAAAACCTGAACAAGGGAAAATGTCATCATCCCGCTGTCGGATTCTCGCGAGATTCGGATTCCATATAAAGAGCTGCGCGTTGCCGCCATTTTTACTCGTGCATTGAAGAGAGAGCGGAGAGGACGTGGCTATGTTCTCTCAGTGGAAATCTCAATATCAGTGCTCAGTATCAGTGGTTACTTATTGCTGCTCAGTAATACTAGTAGTGTGTCTCTCCTGCTCAGTGTCAGTTCTCAGTAGTATCCTCATCAGTGCTCAGTATCACTGCTCATTGTCTTGTGCTGCATTGTGGTGCTCAGCATACTACAGTACATTACTAATAGTCCAGTGCTGCATCTTGCTGCTCAGTGTCAGTTCTAGTATCCTCATCAGTGCTCACTATCACTGTTCATTGCATTTTGGTTTTCTGTATACTACAGTAACATAGTAATATAGTAACATATAGTAACATAGTTTTTGAGGTTGAATAGAGGCAAATTGCCCATCGTGTTCAACCTGTTTTAAGTTGTGATGATTCTACATACTTGCTGAATAATGTTTTATGACTAGTTAGCTACTATAACTCATGTTACCCCCGGATTAACCATGTTGATATTTTAAGTATTATAACCTTGGATAGCTTTTTCATTCAGAAATGTATCCATTCCTTTTTTAAATCCAATTACAGAGTCCGCCATTACCACCTTCCCTGGCAGGGAATTCCACATCCTGATTGCCCTAACAGTGAAGATCATAGTATCTCACCTGGCAGGTAAGTAGGAGTTGGGCTAGAGCTGTGGAGGATTGCTGCTCGGGCACCCCCTGTCAAGTGAAGGAGATCCAACTGAGGCAGCACAAGGGAACTCTCGAAAGAAGAACAAGGCTAGAGGAAGATCTGAGACAAAGAAATCTGACTTTTACCAGAGCTGACCAGAGGAAAGCACAAACGCAGTCCCCCACTACCACAAATAATGCAGTCGAGTTTCCCACATTTGGGGAAATCACAGGGGTCAGCATACCCAGAGTGCAATGAATGAACCTCACCCTGGGAGAACAATCTTCATGACCATGGTATCTCCTATGCAAAATAAGTATGATTTGGGATAGGGCTGGGGAGGGCCGCTGCTCAGGCACATCTCTGTCAAGTAAAGGAGATTCAACTGAGGCAACACAAGGGAACTCTCATCTGGGGACAACAACTGCAGGGAGAACACATATTTTCAGATGAACATGGGAGGGCAGAAGGCTGCCTAATACTGAAGCACCCCCAAACAACAAATCAAATGCAACTACTAGTGCAAGCATTCCTGGGGGAAGGCCTGCAGCAGATGGATTTGCATATGGTGATGTCATCCAAGCAGTGGGTCAAAGTTGGCTTCAACCCTCGTCTGCATATGAAAATAAAAAAGGGGTGTGCAGGGCATGGCGGCCTTTTGCGGCGCTTGGATGACCCCTAGTTCGCATTAAACACCTCCACCTTCCTTCGGTGTGGGGCTCATGTTGGCTATGCCCCAGCCCCTGAAGCATTCAAGCTGATTTCTTGCAGCAGCTGGGCACTGTAACAGCTCCAGAGCTGCTCTGTAAAGCAAGTAAAAGGGTGTGGGCCCTGCAGCACTACCTGTAGTTTGCATTGTGCGTTGGAAGGCACAAAGTAAGCAGACGGGAGAAGTCAGGATAGTGCACAAGGGCATAGAAGGGAGCGGCTCAAGAAAAGAGAAGTGGAAACAGACAGCAAACTAGGCTGGAGAGAGACCTGAGACAAAGAGATCTGAATTATACGAGAGCCGACCAGAGGAAACACAAATTATGTAATCAAGTGTCCCACATTTGGGGAAATCGTAGGAGCAGCACACCCAGAGTGCATTGGGTGAGCCTTGCCCTGGGAGAAGCACCTTCCTGATCATAGTATCTCACCTGGCAGGTAAGTAGGAGTTGGGCTAGAGCTGGGGAGGGTCGCTGTTCGGGCACCCCCCTGTCAAGTGAAGGAGATCCAACTGAGGCAGCACAAGGAAACTCTCGAAAAAAGAACAAGGCTAGAGGAAGATCTGAGACAAAGAAATCTGACTTTTACCAGAGCTGACCAGAGGAAAGCACAAACACAGTCCCCCACTACCACAAATAATGCAGTCGAGTTTCCCACATTTGGGGAAATCACAGGGGTCAGCATACCCAGAATGCAATGAATGAACTTCACCCTGGGAGAACAATCTTCATGACAATTGTATCTCCTATGCAAAATAAGTATGATTTGGGATAGGGCTGGGGAGGGCCGCTGCTCAGGCACATCTCTGTCAAGTAAAGGAGATTCAACTGAGGCAGCACAAGGGAACTCTCATCTGGGGACAACAACTGCAGGGAGAACACATATTTTCAGATGAACATGGGAGAGCAGAAGGCTGCCTAATACTGAAGCACCCCCAAACAACAAACCAAATGCAACAACTAGTACAAGCATTCCTGGGAAAAGGTCTGCAGAAGACGGATTTGCATACGGTGATATCATCCAAGCAGTGGGCCAAAGTTGGCTGGAACCCTCATCTGCATATGAAAAGAGAAAAGGGGTATGCAGGGCATGGCGGCCTTTTGCGGCGCTTGGATGACCCTTAGTTAGCATTAAACACCTCCACCCTCCGTCGGTGTGGGGCTCATGTTGGCTATGCCCCAGCCCCTGAAGCATTCAAGCTGATTTCTTGCAGCAGCTGGGCACTGTAACAGCTCCAGAGCTGCTCTGTAAGGCAAGTAAAAGGGTGTTGGCCCTGCAGCACTACCTGTAGTTTGCATTGTGCGTTGGAAGGCACAAAGTAAGCAGACAGGTGAAGTCAGGAGAGTGCACAAGGGCATAGAAGGCAGCGGCTCAAGAAAAGAGAAGTGGAAACAGACAGCAAACTAGGCTGGAGAGAGACCTGAGACAAAGAGATCTGAATTATACGAGAGCCGACCAGGGGAAACACAAATTATGCAGTCAAGTTTCCCACATTTGGGGAAATCACAGGAGCAGCACACCCAGAGTGCAATGGGTGAGCCTTGCCCTGGGAGAAGCACCTTCATGATCATAGTATCTCACCTGGCAGGTATGTAGGAGTTGGGCTAGAGCTGGGGAGGGTCGCTGCTCGGGTACCCCCCTGTCAAGTGAAGGAGATCAAACTGAGGCAGCACAATGGAACTCTCGAAAGAAGAACAAGGCTAGAGGAAGATCTGAGACAAAGAAATCTGACTTTTACCAGAGCTGACCAGAGGAAAACACAAACACAGTCCCCCACTACCACAAATAATGCAGTTGAGTTTCCCACATTTGGGGAAATCACAGGGGTCAGCATACCCAGAATGCAATGAATGAACCTCACCCTGGGAGAACAATCTTTATGACCATGGTATCTCCTATGCAAAATAAGTATGATTTGGGATAGGGCTGGGGAGGGCCGCTGCTCAGGCACATCTCTGTCAAGTAAAGGAGATTCAACTGAGGCAGCACAAGGGAACTCTCATCTGGGGACAACAACTGCAGGGAGAACACATATTTTCAGATGAACATGGGAGAGCAGAAGGCTGCCTAATACTGAAGCACCCCCAAACAACAAACCAAATGCAACAACTAGTGCAAGCATTCCTGGGGGAAGGCCTGCAGCAGATAGATTTGCATATGGTGATGTCATCCAAGCAGTGGGTCAAAGTTGGCTTCAACCCTCGTCTGCATATGAAAAGAGAAAAGGGGTGTGCAGGGCATGGTGGCCTTTTGCGGCACTTGGCTGACCCCTAGTTTGCATTAAACACCTCCACCCTCCTTCGGTGTGGGGCTCATGTTGGCTATGCCCTAGCCCCTGAAGCATTCAAGCTGATTTCTTGCAGCAGCTGGGCACTGTAACAGCTCCAGAGCTGCTCTGTAAGGCAAGTAAAAGGGTGTGGGCCCTGCAGCACTACCTGTAGTTCGCATTGTGCGTTGGAAGGCACAAAGTAAGCAGAAAGGAAGAGAAGTCAGGATAGTGCGCAAGGGCATAGAAGGGAGCGGCTCAAGAAAAGAGAAGTGGAAACAGACAGCAAACTAGGCTGGAGAGAGACCTGAGACAAAGATATCTGAATTATACGAGACCTGACCAGGGGAAACACAAATTATGCAGTCAAGTTTCCCACATTTGGGGAAATCGCAGGAGCAGCACACCCAGAGTGCAATGGGTGAGCCTTGCCCTTGGAGAAGCACCTTCATGATCATAGTATCTCACCTGGCAGGTAAGTAGGAGTTGGGCTAGAGCTGGGGAGGGTCGCTGCTCGGGCACCCCCCTGTCAAGTGAAGGAGATCCAACTGAGGCAGCACAAAGGAACTCTCGAAAGAAGAACAAGGCTAGAGGAAGATCTGAGACAAAGAAATCTGACTTTTACCAGAGCTGACCAGAGGAAAGCACAAACACAGTCCACCACTACCACAAATAATGCAGTCGAGTTTCCCACATTTGGGGAAATCACAGGGGTCAGCATACCCAGAGTGCAATGAATGAACCGCACCCTGGGAGAACAATCTTCATAACAATGGTATCTCCTATGCAAAATAAGTATGATTTGGGATATGGCTGCGGAGGGCCGCTGCTCAGGCACATCTCTGTCAAGTAAAGGCGATTCAAATGAGGCAGCACAAGGGAACTCTCATCTGGGGACAACAACTGCAGGGAGAACACATATTTTCAGATGTACATGGGAGGGCAGAAGGCTGCCTAATAATGAAGCACCCCCAAACAACAAACCAAATGCAACAACTAGTGCAAGCATTCCTGGGGGAAGGCCTGCAGCAGATGGATTTGCATACGGTGATGTCATCCAAGCAGTGGGTCAAAGTTGGCTTCAACCCTCGTCTGCATATGAAAAGAGAAAAGGGGCGTGCAGGGCATAGCGGCCTTTTGCGGCGCTTGGATGACCCCTAGTTCGCATTAAACACCTCCACCCTCCTTCGGTGTGGGGCTCATGTTGGCTATGCCCCAGCCCCTGAAGCATTCAAGCTGATTTCTTGCAGCAGCTGGGCACTGTAACAGCTCCAGAGCTGCTCTGTACGGCAAGTAAAAGGGTGTGGGCCCTGCAGCACTACCTGTAGTTTGCATTGTGCATTGGAAGGCACAAAATAAGCAGACAAGAGGAGAAGTCAGGATAGTGCACAAGGGTATAAAAGGGAGGGGCTCATGAAAAAAGAAGTGGAAACAGACAGCAAACTAGGCTGGAGAGAGACCTGAGACAAAGAGATCTGAATTATACGAGAGCCGACCAGGGGAAACACAAATTATGCAGTCAAGCTTCCCACATTTGGGGAAATCGCAGGGGCACCACACCCAGAGTGCAATGGGTGAGCCTTGCCCTGGGAGAAGCACCTTCATGATCATAGTATCTCACCTGGCAGGTAAGTAGGAGTTGGGCTAGAGCTGGGGAGGGTCGCTACTCGGGCACCCCCCTGTCAAGTGAAAGAGATCCAACTTAGGCAGCACAAGGGAACTCTCGAAAGAAGAACAAGGCTAGAGGAAGATCTGAGACAAATAAATCTGACTTTTACCAGAGCTGACTAGAGGAAAGCACAAACACAGTCCCCCACTACCACAAATAATGCAGTCGAGTTTCCCACATTTGGGGAAATCACAGGGGTCAGCATACCCAGAATGCAATGAATGAACCTCACCCTGGGAGAACAATCTTCATGACCATGGTATCGCCTATGCAAAATAAGTATGATTTGGGATAGGGCTGGGGAGGGCCGCTGCTCAGGCACATCTCTGTCAAGTAAAGGAGATTCAGCTGAGGCAGCACAAGGGAACTCTCATCTGGGGACAACAACTGCAGGGAGAACACATATTTTCAGATAAAAATCTTGGTCATGCTCTGGTTTCTCTTCAGAACGAACAAATCTTTCGCCTCTTACTAAAGATTTCCGTGGAGAGGAGCAAAACCGAGTTTTATCTCAATTTTTGCATGCCCCATCTTTTTGGGGTTTCTTTTACCGGTTTAAAGATAGAATGAGTGTGCTTTAATGTAAGCTCATTTGCATAGAAATGACAGTAAATGTTTATTTATGTTCAAACAGAACTTTCTTGACAATGCTACTTGCTTTAAAGATCTGGGAGCACATGGAATACAGTACAAACCATGCTTATAGCAAGGAGAAGCCAGGTGAGAAATCTGCTTTCTTTCAAATTGGGCGCTCACTTTGATCTGAATGAGGACTGCTGGCACAGCACTCAGGCGACAGGTGGAATCTTGGTCATGCTCTGGTTTCTCTTCAGAATGAACAAATCTTTCGCCTTTTATTAAAGATTATCCGTGGAGAGGAGCAAAACTGAGTTTTATCTCAATTTTTGCATGCCCCATATTATTGGGGTTTCTTTTATCAGTTTAAAGACAGAACGAGTGTGCTTTCTTGTTAGCTTTAATGTAAGTTTATTTGCATAACAATGACAATTAATGTCTGTTTCTTTTCAAGCAGAACTTTCTTGACCATACTAATTGCTTGAAAGATCTGGGAGCACATGGAAAAGAGTACAAACCATGTTTATAGCAAGGGGAAGCCTGGTGAGAAATCTGCTTTCTTTCTTTCAAATTGGGTGCTCACTTTGAGCTGAATGAGGACTGCTGGCATGGCACTCAGGCGACAGGTGGAATCTTGGTCATGCTCTGGTTTCTCTTCAGAACGAACAAATCTTTCGCCTTTTACTAAAGATTTCCGTGGAGAGGAGCAAAACTGAGTTTTATCTCAATTTTTGCATGCCCCATATCATACCTCCCAACTGTCCCGATTTTCGCGGGACAGTCCCGTTTTTTGGGGACTGTCCCGCTGTCCCACCTGCGGGCCGCAGTGTCCCGCGGTGGGGAGGACAGTTGGGAGGCTCTGTCTGTCGCTGCCCTGCTTAGCAGAGCAGCGGTGAATAGTCGCTGTGCGCACAGCGTCTATTCACTGAAGTCAGAGGGAGAGGTGGCATGCCAGCGGCTCACAGAGCGCTGGGCATGCCCCCTCAGTGCAGAAAACGGGGGCGTGACTCGCGATCGCGGGTCCTCCCGCGAAGCCATGCCCCTTTTTACTTAGGCCACGCCCTTTTTGGGAGCGCGTGCGACTTCGCCGCGCGTGTGTCCCTCTTTGCGAGCCGACAAAGTTGGGAGGTATGCCCATATTATTGGGGTTTCTTTTATCAGTTTAAAGACAGAACGAGTGTGCTTTCTGGTTAGCTTTAATGTAAGTTTATTTGCATAACAATGACAGTAAATGTTTGTTTCTTTTCAAACAGAACTTTCTTGACCATGCTACTTGCTTGAAAGATCTGGGAGCACATGGAAAACAGTACAAACCATGCAGTATCACAAGAGCCTTTATTTGATCTTTCATGAAGATAGAGCAGAATTGAGGACACGTCAACAATTTCTGCCGAAGGTGGTTCATCTTTCCACATGGTGCCTTTGGCCACTGACACCTTCGTTGAGTCAAAGTCTCTGGCTGTGGTCAGAACTTTGAAAATTTATGTCACCAGAACGGTTCAGATTAGGAAAACAGAGGCTCTGTTTGTCCTGTATGCTCCCAACAGGATTGGGTGTCCTGCTTCCATGTAGACCATTATGCGCTGGATCTGTGGTAAGATTCAGCATGCTCATTCCATGGCAGGATTGCCGTTACTGAATTAGGTGAAGACCCATTCTACTAGAAAGGTGGGTTCATCCTGGGCAGCTGGTCGGGGAGTCTCGGCATTGCAACTTTGCCGAGCAGCTATTTAGTAAACACTTTTGCTAAGTTTTACAAGTTTGATACCTTGGCCGATGATAACCTCAAGTTGGGTCATTCGGTGCTGCAGAGTCGTACGCACTCTTCCACCCGTTCAAGAGCTTTGGTATAACCCCATGGTTCTTAATGTGACCCCAGCATCCTCTAGGTCGTATGAGAAAATAGGATTTTAATACCTACCGGTAAATCCTTTTCTCTTAGTCTGTAGAGGATGCTGGGCACCCGTCCCAGTCCATACTGTGTCTGCTGTTATTACTTGTGGTTATACACATGTTGTGTTATGGTTCTGGTCAGCTTTTTGCTGCAATTATTCATGCCGTTGGCTTGTGTTCTGTTGAATGCCACGTTCTGCGGCATGCTTAAGGTGTGAGCTGGTAAGATGCTCACCTTAGTTTAACAATAAATCCTTTCCTCGAAATGTCCGTCTCCATGGGCACAGTTCCTATAACTGGAGTCTGGAGGAGGGGCATAGAGGGAGGAGCCAGTTCACACCCTTTGATAGTCTTAAAGTGCCCATGTCTCTTGCGGATCCCGTCTATACCCCATGGTTCTTAATGTGACCCCAGCATCCTCTACGGACTAAGAGAAAAGGATGCCCTTGCGCACTATCCTGACTTCTCCTCCCGTCTGCTTACTTTGTGCCTTCCAACGCACAATGCAAACTACAGGTGGTGCTGCAGGGCCCACACCCTTTTACTTGCCTTACAGAACAGCTCTGGAGCTGTTACAGTGCCCAGCTGCTGCAAGAAATCAGCTTGAATGCTTCAGGGGATGGGGCATGGCCAACATGAGCCCCACACCAAAGGAGGGTGGGGGTGTTTAATGAGAACTAGGGGTCATCCAAGCACTGCAAAAGGCCGCCATGCCCTGCACGCCCCTTTTCTCTTTTCATATGCAGATGAGGGTTCCAGCCAACTTTGGCCCACTGCTTGAATAACATCACTGTATGCAAATCCGTCTGCTGCAGACCTTCCCCCAGGAAGGCTTGTACTAGATGTTGCATATGGTTTGATATTTGATGGTGCTTCAGTATTAGGCAGCCTTCCACCCTCCCATGTTCATCTGAACAGATGTGGTCTCCCTGCAGTTGTTGTCCCCAGACGAGAGTTCCCTTGTGCTTCCTCAGTTGAATCTCCTTAACTTGACGGGGGAGGGGCTGCCCGAGCAGCCACCCTCCCCAGCCCTATCCCAACTCATACTTATTTTGCATATGAGATCTCTTGATCATGAAGATTGTTCTCACAGGGTGAGGTTCATCCATTATATTTTAAAATAGAAAGGTACAAATTACATATTTGAATTGCATTTATGTGCTGGATTCAAATGTCCCCCCCCCCCCTTCCTTTCTCAATTGTGCCCGTCAGCAGCTATTCTAAGGTTGCTGCCAATGGGTGTGACACATTAATTTCTTCTGTGGGGTACACTGGACTCCACAAGGATTCACATTGGGGTGTAGAGTAGGATCTTGATCTGAGGCACCAACCGGCTCAAAGCTTTTGACTGTTCCCAAGATGCTCAGTGCATTCTCCTCTATAACCCCGCTTCCATGAACAGGGAGCTCAGTTTGTAGTTGGTGCCTTCAGTAGCAGGCCACTTAACAGGGGCCTGCCTCAGGCAGCCTATTCTTAGCTATAAATTTTGACAAGAAAAGAAGAACTTGTTTTATGAGAATCTACAAGGGCTGCAGCAGGCTAGGTCTAATAGACATCTTTACTGCAGCTTCATCACTCCCAGCGGCGCTGTATACTCCCGTGCCCTGGTTGCTGGGTCACTGCAGCGGAGGGTCCGGTTTCATCCTAAGGTCAGTCACACACACACCACCCTTCCGGATCACGAGGCCGCTGATGAAGGGGAGCGTGGCCGTAGGGGGTGGACCGTGTGCGCACTGGCGTGGACACTGATTACTGGGCAGCCGCTCCACTAGCCACCAGGTACAGTTAAGGAGCACAGGTCTGGGGGTTTTTCTCCTATATTAACCCAATTTTGTACTGCCCGCAGCGCATTGTGATAGGTAATAGGGCCTGATTCAGGTTGGATTGCAATCACAATAAGCGATCCAACTGCAAAAATTGCTAAGAGCATACGCATGTGCCTGCATTTTCTGCGGCACCCCGCAGAGAATGCGATCGCCTCTGCCTGTCAATCGGGGCGGGGGGGGGTAGGTGGGTCAGCAACACTCCATTTCCAAGTCAGGGATGGAGCGGTGCGGGGGCAAGGCTTCAAAATGGGGTCTGCAACGGAGTAGACACAGGGGGCGTGGTCACAGCGGCTGTATGACATCACATTCAGCCGCTGTGATCACAAAAATGGTGGCGGCTTCCTGCGCGCACATACAGTCTGCACCA
This sequence comes from Pseudophryne corroboree, assembly GCF_028390025.1. Taxonomy (NCBI): domain Eukaryota; kingdom Metazoa; phylum Chordata; class Amphibia; order Anura; family Myobatrachidae; genus Pseudophryne; species Pseudophryne corroboree. Next base: position 59,913 of record NW_026970250.1, read on the forward strand.
GCAGGAGGTTACACCATTTTTTATGATCACGCTGAACTGCAGTGCGACTGCAATTACAGCATGGTCAAGAAGGGAGGCGTCATGCTGGGTGGCCATGCCCTTTCACTGTGCAGGAGCCAGCACCGCTCACACACTAGTCCCCGGGTGCAGCCCCCAACCCCCGGGACACCCGGAGCAACAAAATGTAGATTCAGGCCACCAGGCCACGCCCCTACCTATGAAACCATGCCTCCTTTTTACCATTGCGCTGCTTATCTGCGCGCACTGCATTACAATCTCCCTCGCCACCTCTCTGGGTGTCACCAGTGATAGTGACACCTCTGCCATGCTTGTAGCAGCTGGTCCTAAGATCTACGCCTCAAGCCCTGAGTGTTTGCCCTTGTGACTTGTTGATCATCATAGCGAAGCAGATGCTTACAGAAAACTGCAGGGGCTTAGATTGAAAATAAAAAAATTGATTGGTATAAGGTAGAGAGGAGCGGGTTCGGTTCTCCGAGAACCGAATTCCCCACGAACTCCACGTTGTTTACACTGGTCCGAGGCAGGCTCGGTTGTTCCCGCCTGACTCACAAAACCTGAACAAGGGAAAATGTCATCATCCCGCTGTCGGATTCTCGCGAGATTCGGATTCCATATAAAGAGCTGCGCGTTGCCGCCATTTTTACTCGTGCATTGAAGAGAGAGCGGAATGGACGTGGCTATGTTCTCTCAGTGGAAATCTCAATATCAGTGCTCAGTATCAGTGGTTACTTATTGCTGCTCAGTAATACTAGTAGTGTGTCTCTCCTGCTCAGTGTCAGTTCTCAGTAGTATCCTCATCAGTGCTCAGTATCACTGCTCATTGTCTTGTGCTGCATTGTGGTGCTCAGCATACTACAGTACATTACTAATAGTCCAGTGCTGCATCTTGCTGCTCAGTGTCAGTTCTAGTATCCTCATCAGTGCTCACTATCACTGTTCATTGCATTTTGGTTTTCTGTATACTACAGTAACATAGTAATATAGTAACATATAGTAACATAGTTTTTGAGGTTGAATAGAGGCAAATTGCCCATCGTGTTCAACCTGTTTTAAGTTGTGATGATTCTACATACTTGCTGAATAATGTTTTATGACTAGTTAGCTACTATAACTCATGTTACCCCCGGATTAACCATGTTGATATTTTAAGTATTATAACCTTAGATAGCTTTTTCATTCAGAAATGTATCCATTCCTTTTTTAAATCCAATTACAGAGTCCGCCATTACCACCTTCCCTGGCAGGGAATTCCACATCCTGATTGCCCTAACAGTGAAGATCATAGTATCTCACCTGGCAGGTAAGTAGGAGTTGGGCTAGAGCTGTGGAGGATTGCTGCTCGGGCACCCCCTGTCAAGTGAAGGAGATCCAACTGAGGCAGCACAAGGGAACTCTCGAAAGAAGAACAAGGCTAGAGGAAGATCTGAGACAAAGAAATCTGACTTTTACCAGAGCTGACCAGAGGAAAGCACAAACACAGTCCCCCACTACCACAAATAATGCAGTCGAGTTTCCCACATTGGGGAAATCACAGGGGTCAGCATACCCAGAATGCAATGAATGAACCTCACCCTGGGAGAACAATCTTCATGACCATGGTATCTCCTATGCAAAATAAGTATGATTTGGGATAGGGCTGGGGAGGGCCGCTGCTCAGGCACATCTCTGTCAAGTAAAGGAGATTCAACTGAGGCAGCACAAGGGAACTCTCATCTGGGGACAACAACTGCAGGGAGAACACATATTTTCAGATGAAAATCTTGGTCATGCTCTGGCTTCTCTTCAGAACGAACAAATCTTTCGCCTTTTACTAAAGATTTCCGTGGAGAGGAGCAAAACTGAGTTTTACCTCAATTTTTGCATGCCCCATCTTTTTGGATTTTCTTTTATCGGTTTAAAGATAGAATGAGTGTGCTTTAATGAAAGCTCATTTGCATAGAAATTACAGTAAATGTTTGTTTCTTTTCAAACAGAACTTTCTTGACCATGCTACTTGCTTGAAAGATCTGGGAGCACATGGAATACAGTACAAACCATGCTTATAGCAAGGAGAAGCCAGGTGAGAAATCTGCTTTCTTTCAAATTGGGCGCTCACTTTGATCTGAATGAGGACTGCTGGCATGGCACTCAGGCGACAGGTGGAATCTTGGTCATGCTCTGGTTTCTCTTCAGAATGAACAAATCTTTCGCCATTTATTAAAGATTTCCGTGGAGAGGAGCAAAACTGAGTTTTATCTCAATTTTTGCATGCCCCATATTATTGGGGTTTCTTTTATCAGTTTAAGGACAGAATGAGTGTGCTTTCTTGTTGGCTTTAATGTAAGTTTATTTGTATAACAATGACAGTAAATGTCTGTTTCTTTTCAAACAGAACTTTCTTGACCATGCTACTTGCTTGAAAGATCTGGGAGCACATGGAAAAGAGTACAAACCATGCTTATAGCAAGGGGAAGCCTGGTGAGAAATCTGCTTTCTTTCTTTCAAATTGGGTGCTCACTTTGAGCTGAATGAGGACTGCTGGCATGGCACTCAGGCGACAGGTGGAATCTTGGTCATGCTCTGGTTTCTCTTCAGAACGAACAAATCTTTCGCCTTTTACTAAAGATTTCCGTGGAGAGGAGCAAAACTGAGTTTTATCTCAAATTTTGCATTCCCCATCTTATTGGGGTTTTATTTTATCTGTTTAAAGATAGAACGAGTGTGCTTTAATGTAAGCTCATTTGCATAGAAATGACAGTAAATGTTTGTTTCTTTTCAAACAGAACTTTCTTGACTATACTAATTGCTTGAAAGATCTGGGAACACATGGAAAAGAGTACAAACCATGTTTATAGCTAGGGGAAGCCTGGTGAGAAATCTGCTATGTTTCTTTCAAATTGGGTGCTCACTTTGAGCTCAATGAGAACTGCTGGCATGGCACTCAGGCGACAGGTGGAATCTTGGTCATGCTCTGGTTTCTCTTCAGAACTAACAAATATTTCGCCTTTTATTAAAGATTTCCGTGGAGAGGAGCAAAACTGAGTTTTATCTCAATTTTTGCATGCCCCATATTATTGGGGTTTCTTTTATCAGTTTAAAGACAGAACGAGTGTGCTTTCTTGTTAGCTTTAATGTAAGTTGCCATAGATGCAGTGAAACACACGTGTAGGGCACGGCGTGTCCGCGTGTATTTGACTCATGTGAAATGTTATAAAACAAAAATATATGATTATGATGTTAGCTGTTAGTCTCCACTAATAGGGAATAGAAGCTGAGCTATAAGAAAGGAATACACTAGATATGATGTCACTTAGCAGATACAATGTCTAAAGTGCATACAGATAGCTACTAATAACTCTTGATAAGAAAGTATATCAGTGTGGGTATATTTATATGATGGGATATTGGGACTAGTGAATATATATCACTCCTGCTGTCCAGATTGGCAATAACCAGACAATTATGATAAGAGTAGAGATGTCACATGGGCTGCTATAGATATTAATTTAATGCTGTATGTGTCATTTGTTACAAATGGATACATTTTCTATGAGTCAGCCTAGCAGCTGCATGTTCTAACAGAACACTATCCTCACACAGAATCTGCTAACCTTGAGATAACTAAATGACAGTGTGTAACAGTCTCTTTACTATAAGACTGTTACAAAGTAATATATATATTTGAAGTCAGTCTAGCAGCTGTGTGTTCCAGCAGTTTATAAGACAAAGAAAATCTCCTATTGTGGAATCTAGACACATGGGACTGCTGGCCTGTGTCATACTATTTCTATGTAATACCAGTAACATGTATATAACTGTTACATAATTGTTACAAATGGATAAATCTTTGAGTCAGCCTAGCAGCTGCATGTCCTAACAGGACACCATAAATCCTTTACAGTGTAACAAATTGATTGGTAACACTTAAAGGCTGGAGAGCAGTTATATGCCTTACTAGCATACTCAATATACCACATTATTACACCAGTTACCACGATTATTGACAGCGCATTTGATATATTATATTACCCTCACACTGAGTCTGTTTACCTTTAGATAACTAAGTGACCGAATATGTAACAGTTTCTCTATCATAAGACTGTTACAAAGTGAGATAGATATATTTGGAAGTCAGTCAAACAGCTGTGTGTTTCAGCGGTTTATAAGAAAATTCCTCATTGTGGAATCTGGACCACTAAGGGTTATTATATATATAGCACATGGAATTGCCACATCTCCCTATATGATAATTTCATTACACTGTAACATAATAAGAATTAACTCTTTAACAGTGTAAATAGAGAGTAATGAATCTCTGACACATGGAATATATTATTTCTTAGATGAATTGGATAAACCATTATGACAGACACTTTGCTTCCTAATAAGAATTGAGGTGGCTATACCTCTAAGGAAAGCATTATTGCCTACGCCTAGATCAGATTAAATAAGATCTGGCTGAATATATGAAGGAAGGTTGCTATTTATATGAGAATTGGAATTGCTATATTCCTTAAGGCAACCCCACCGATTGATATATGTTGTCAATTAAGTATATCTGAACGGCTATATCTGGACCAGATTTAATAAGATCTGGCTGATTATATGAAGGAGGGCTGCTATTTATATTGGAATTGCCATATTCCTTAAGGCAACCGCACCTGTTGGTATATCTCGCCAATTAACTATATCTAAACAGCTAAATTAAAGCTATTCATCATTTTTTTAGTTTGGATATTAATAAATATGATCTTTCCATGATGCATAGAGATTTCCCTATCAAGTGATTCCTTATCCGATATAGAAAGCTATCCCCCTGTGGTATTGAATTTAGGAATATAGTCTTAGGGGACACAGAGAAATAAGTGATCCCCATCTACCTAAGCACCCCACAAATTGGAGGTTAGCTTACCGGTTATACTCAATCACCCCCACAAATTCGCCAATGGGGATGGCTTCCCGGGAGGTAACCCCTATTGAGTGAAGGGAGTATATAGGATACGACCCAGTGGTACCTGACGACATAGATACTAACAGCTATTTAATAACATTACGCTAGAAAGTGATTATTAGCAACATATATATCTATATAAACAACCCCGCCAGGGTTGTGCCTTCAAAAATAATCACACACGGACACGCTTTTTAAACCTTTTTTTCACATCTCTTTATTCTTCTTATGCACATGTATGTTAGTTCTGTGATTTTAACCTTTATGTTTCACTGCAGTTTGGGATAATAATATTAATATTTATCCAATTTTAATACATACTTAATTAAGGTTATATTTTATGATTCATTCATTCTGTCCAGTGCGTCAACAGTGCAGATTTCTTCTTGTTTTTTCTCCCAAATTCTATAACAATGACAGTAAATGTTGTTTCTTTTCAAACAGAACTTTCTTGACCATGCTACTTGCTTGAAAGATCTGGGAGCACATGGAAAACAGTACAAACCATGCAGTATCACAAGAGCCTTTATTTGATCTTTCATGAAGATAGAGCAGAATTGAGGACACGTCAACAATTTCTGCCGAAGGTGGTTCATCTTTCCACATGGTGCCTTTGGCCACTGACACCTTCGTTGAGTCAAAGTCTCTGGCTGTGGTCAGAACTTTGAAAATTTATGTCACCAGAACGGTTCAGATTAGGAAAACAGAGGCTCTGTTTGTCCTGTATGCTCCCAACAGGATTGGGTGTCCTGCTTCCATGTAGACCATTATGCGCTGGATCTGTGGTAAGATTCAGCATGCTCATTCCATGGCAGGATTGCCGTTACTGAATTAGGTGAAGACCCATTCTACTAGAAAGGTGGGTTCATCCTGGGCAGCTGGTCGGGGAGTCTCGGCATTGCAACTTTGCCGAGCAGCTATTTAGTAAACACTTTTGCTAAGTTTTACAAGTTTGATACCTTGGCTGATGATAACCTCAAGTTGGGTCATTCGGTGCTGCAGAGTCGTACGCACTCTCCCACCCGTTCAAGAGCTTTGGTATAACCCCATGGTTCTTAATGTGACCCCAGCATCCTCTAGGTCGTATGAGAAAATAGGATTTTAATACCTACCGGTAAATCCTTTTCTCTTAGTCCGTAGAGGATGCTGGGTACCCGTCCCAGTCCATACTGTGTCTGCAGTTATTACTTGTGGTTATACACATGTTATGTTATGGTTCTGGTCAGCTTTTTGCTGCAATTGTTCATGCCGTTGGCTTGTGTTCTGTTGAATGCCACGTTCTGCGGCATGCTTAAGGTGTGAGCTGGTAAGATGCTCACCTTAGTTTAACAATAAATCCTTTCCTCGAAATGTCCGTCTCCCTGGGCACAGTTCCTATAACTGGAGTCTGGAGGAGGGGCATAGAGGGAGGAGCCAGTTCACACCCTTTGAAAGTCTTAAAGTGCCCATGTCTCTTGCGGATCCCGTCTATACCCCATGGTTCTTAATGTGACCCCAGCATCCTCTACGGACTAAGAGAAAAGGATGCCCTTGCGCACTATCCTGACTTCTCCTCCCGTCTGCTTACTTTGTGCCTTCCAACGCACAATGCGAACTACAGGTGGTGCTGCAGGGCCCACACCCTTTTACTTGCCTTACAGAACAGCTCTGGAGCTGTTACAGTGCCCAGCTGCTGCAAGAAATCAGCTTGAATGCTTCAGGGGATGGGGCATGGCCAACATGAGCCCCACACCAAAGGAGGGTGGGGGTGTTTAATGCGAACTAGGGGTCATCCAAGCACCGCAAAAGGCCGCCATGCCCTGCATGCCCCTTTTCTCTTTTCATATGCAGATGAGGGTTCCAGCCAACTTTGGCCCACATCTTGGATGACATCACCGTATGCAAATCCGTCTTCTGCAGACCTTCCCCCAGGAATGCTTGTACTAGTTGTTGCATATGGTTTGATATTTGATGGTGCTTCAATATTAGGCAGCCTTCCACCCTCCCATGTTCATCTGAACAGATGTGGTCTCCCTGCAGTTGTTGTCCCCAGACGAGAGTTCCCTTGTGCGTCCTCAGTTGAATCTCCTTAACTTGACGGGGGAGGGGCTGCCCGAGCAGCCACCCTCCCCAGCCCTATCCCAACTCATACTTATTTTGCATATGAGATCTCTTGATCATGAAGATTGTTCTCACAGGGTGAGGTTCATCCATTATATTTTAAAATAGGAAGGTACAAATTACATATTTGAATTGCATCTATGTGCTGGATTCAAATGTCCCCCCCCCCTTCCTTTCTCAATTGTGCCCGTCAGCAGCTATTCTAAGGTTGCTGCCAATGGGTGTGACACATTAATTTCTTCTGTGGGGTACACTGGACTCCACAAGGATTCACATTGGGGTGTAGAGTAGGATCTTGATCTGAGGCACCAACCGGCTCAAAGCTTTTGACTGTTCCCAAGATGCTCAGCGCATCCTCCTCTATAACCCCGCTTCCATGAACAGGGAGCTCAGTTTGTAGTTGGTGCCTTCAGTAGCAGGCCACTTAACAGGGGCCTGCCTCAGGCAGCCTATTCTTAGCTATTAATTTTGACAAGAAAAGAAGAACTTGTTTTATGAGAATCTACAAGGGCTGCAGCAGGCTAGGTCTAATAGACATCTTTACTGCAGCTTCATCACTCCCAGCGGCGCTGTATACTCCCGTGCCCTGGTTGCTGGGTCACTGCAGCGGAGGCTCCAGTTTCTTCCTAAGGTCAGTCACACACACACCGCCCTTCCGGATCACGAGGCCGCTGATGAAGGGGAGCGTGGCCGTAGGGGGTGGACCGTGTGCGCACTGGCGTGGACACTGATTACTGGGCAGCCGCTCCACTAGCCACCAGGTACAGTTAAGGAGCACAGGTCTGGGAGTTTTACTCCTATATTAACCCAATTTTGTACTGCCCGCAGCGCATTGTGATAGGTAATAGGGCCTGATTCAGGTTGGAATGCAATCACAATAAGCGATCCAACTGCAAAAATTGCTAACAGCATACGCATGTGCCTGCATTTTCTGCGGCACCCCGCAGAGAATGCGATCGCCTCTGCCTGTCAATCGGGGCGGGGGGGGGAGAGGGGGGTCAGCAACACTCCATTTCCAAGTCAGGGATGGAGCGGTGCGGGGGCAAGGCTTCAAAATGGGGTCTGCAACGGAGGAGACACAGGGGGCGTGGTCACAGCGGCTGTATGACATCACATTCAGCCGCTGTGATCACAAAAATGGTGGCGGCTTCCTGCGCGCACATACAGTCTGCACCAGCAGGAGGCTACACCATTTTTTATGATCACGCTGAACTGCAGTGCGACTGCAATTACAGCATGGTCAAGAATGGAGGCGTCATGCTGGGTGGCCATGCCCTGTCACTGTGCAGGAGCCAGCACCGCACACACACTAGTCCCCGGGTGCAGCCCCCAACCCCCGGGACACCCGGAGCAACAAAATGTAGATTCAGGCCACCAGGCCACGCCCCTACCTATGAAACCATGCCTCCTTTTTACCATTGCGCTGCTTATCTGCGCGCACTGCATTACAATCTCCTTCGCCACCTCTCTGGGTGTCACCAGTGATAGTGACACCTCTGCCATGCTTGTAGCAGCTGGTCCTAAGATCTACGCCTCAAGCCCTGAGTGTTTGCCCTTGTGACTTGTTGATCATCATAGCGAAGCAGATGCTTACAGAAAACTGCAGGGGCTTAGATTGAAAATAAAAAAATTGATGGGTATAAGGTAGAGAGGAGCGGGTTCGGTTCTCCGAGAACCGAATTCCCGACGAACTCCACGTGGTTTACACTGGTCCGAGGCAGGCTCGGTTGTTCCCGCCTGACTCGGAAAACCTGAACAAGGGAAAATGTCATCATCCCGCTGTCGGATTCTCTCGAGATTCGGATTCCATATAAAGAGCTGCGCGTTGCCGCCATTTTTACTCGTGCATTGAAGAGAGAGCGGAGAGGACGTGGCTATGTTCTCTCAGTGGAAATCTCAATATCAGTGCTCAGTATCAGTGGTTACTTATTGCTGCTCAGTAATACTAGTAGTGTGTCTCTCCTGCTCAGTGTCAGTTCTCAGTAGTATCCTCATCAGTGCTCAGTATCACTGCTCATTGTCTTGTGCTGCATTGTGGTGCTCAGCATACTACAGTACATTACTAATAGTCCAGTGCTGCATCTTGCTGCTCAGTGTCAGTTCTAGTATCCTCATCAGTGCTCACTATCACTGCTCATTACATTGTGGTGTTCTGTATACTACAGTAACATAGTAATATAGTAACATATAGTAACATAGTTTTTGAGGTTGAATAGAGGCAAATTGCCCATCGTGTTCAACCTGTTTTAAGTTGTGATGATTCTACATACTTGCTGAATAATGTTTTATGACTAGTTAGCTACTATAACTCATGTTACCCCCGGATTAACCATGTTGATATTTTAAGTATTATAACATTGGATAGCTTTTTCATTCAGAAATGTATCCATTCCTTTTTTAAATCCAATTACAGAGTCCGCCATTACCACCTTCCCTGGCAGGGAATTCCACATCCTGATTGCCCTAACAGTGAACATCATAGTATCTCACCTGGCAGGTAAGTAGGAGTTGGGCTAGAGCTGTGGAGGATTGCTGCTCGGGCACCCCCTGTCAAGTGAAGGAGATCCAACTGAGGCAGCACAAGGGAACTCTCGAAAGAAGAACAAGGCTAGAGGAAGATCTGAGACAAAGAAATCTGACTTTTACCAGAGCTGACCAGAGGAAAGCACAAACGCAGTCCCCCACTACCACAAATAATGCAGTCGAGTTTCCCACATTTGGGGAAATCACAGGGGTCAGCATACCCAGAGTGCAATGAATGAACCTCACCCTGGGAGAACAATCTTCATGACCATGGTATCTCCTATGCAAAATAAGTATGATTTGGGATAGGGCTGGGGAGGGCCGCTGCTCAGGCACATCTCTGTCAAGTAAAGGAGATTCAACTGAGGCAACACAAGGGAACTCTCATCTGGGGACAACAACTGCAGGGAGAACACATATTTTCAGATGAACATGGGAGGGCAGAAGGCTGCCTAACACTGAAGCACCCCCAAACAACAAACCAAATGCAACTACTAGTGCAAGCATTCCTGGGGGAAGGCCTGCAGCAGATGGATTTGCATATGGTGATGTCATCCAAGCAGTGGGTCAAAGTTGGCTTCAACCCTCGTCTGCATATGAAAATAAAAAAGGGGTGTGCAGGGCATGGCGGCCTTTTGCGGCGCTTGGATGACCCCTAGTTTGCATTAAACACCTCCACCTTCCTTCGGTGTGGGGCTCATGTTGGCTATGCCCCAGCCCCTGAAGCATTCAAGCTGATTTCTTGCAGCAGCTGGGCACTGTAACAGCTCCAGAGCTGCTCTGTAAAGCAAGTAAAAGGGTGTGGGCCCTGCAGCACTACCTGTAGTTTGCATTGTGCGTTGGAAGGCACAAAGTAAGCAGACGGGAGAAGTCAGGATAGTGCACAAGGGCATAGAAGGGAGCGGCTCAAGAAAAGAGAAGTGGAAACAGACAGCAAACTAGGCTGGAGAGAGACCTGAGACAAAGAGATCTGAATTATACGAGAGCCGACCAGAGGAAACACAAATTATGTAATCAAGTGTCCCACATTTGGGGAAATCGTAGGAGCAGCACACCCAGAGTGCATTGGGTGAGCCTTGCCCTGGGAGAAGCACCTTCCTGATCATAGTATCTCACCTGGCAGGTAAGTAGGAGTTGGGCTAGAGCTGGGGAGGGTCGCTGTTCGGGCACCCCCCTGTCAAGTGAAGGAGATCCAACTGAGGCAGCACAAGGAAACTCTCGAAAAAAGAACAAGGCTAGAGGAAGATCTGAGACAAAGAAATCTGACTTTTACCAGAGCTGACCAGAGGAAAGCACAAACACAGTCCCCCACTACCACAAATAATGCAGTCGAGTTTCCCACATTTGGGGAAATGACAGGGGTCAGCATACCCAGAATGCAATGAATGAACCTCACCCTGGGAGAACAATCTTCATGACAATGGTATCTCCTATGCAAAATAAGTATGATTTGGGATAGGGCTGGGGAGGGCCGCTGCTCAGGCACATCTCTGTCAAGTAAAGGAGATTCAACTGAGGCAGCACAAGGGAACTCTCATCTGGGGACAACAACTGCAGGGAGAACACATATTTTCAGATGAACATGGGAGAGCAGAAGGCTGCCTAATACTGAAGCACCCCCAAACAACAAACCAAATGCAACAACTAGTACAAGCATTCCTGGGAAAAGGTCTGCAGAAGACGGATTTGCATACGGTGATGTCATCCAAGCAGTGGGCCAAAGTTGGCTGGAACCCTCATCTGCATATGAAAAGAGAAAAGGGGTATGCAGGGCATGGCGGCCTTTTGCGGCGCTTGGATGACCCTTAGTTCGCATTAAACACCTCCACCCTCCGTCGGTGTGGGGCTCATGTTGGCTATGCCCCAGCCCCTGAAGCATTCAAGCTGATTTCTTGCAGCAGCTGGGCACTGTAACAGCTCCAGAGCTGCTCTGTAAGGCAAGTAAAAGGGTGTTGGCCCTGCAGCACTACCTGTAGTTTGCATTGTGCGTTGGAAGGCACAAAGTAAGCAGACAGGAGAAGTCAGGAGAGTGCACAAGGGCAAGGGCAGGGGCTCAAGAAAAGAGAAGTGGAAACAGACAGCAAACTAGGCTGGAGAGAGACCTGAGACAAAGAGATCTGAATTATACGAGTAGCCGACCAGAGGAAACACAAATTATGTAGTCAAGTGTCCCACATTTGGGGAAATCGTAGGAGCAGCACACCCAGAGTGCAATGGGTGAGCCTTGCCCTGGGAGAAGCACCTTCCTGATCATAGTATCTCACCTGGCAGGTAAGTAGGAGTTGGGCTAGAGCTGGGGAGGGTCGCTGCTCGGGCACCCCCCTGTCAAGTGAAGGAAATCCAACTGAGGCAGCACAAGGAAACTCTCAAAAAAAGAACAAGGCTAGAGGAAGATCTGAGACAAAGAAATCTGACTTTTACCAGAGCTGACCAGAGGAAAGCACAAACACAGTCCCCCACTACCACAAATAATGCAGTCGAGTTTCCCACATTTGGGGAAATCACAGGGGTCAGCATACCCAGAATGCAATGAATGAACCTCACCCTGGAAGAACAATCTTCATGACCATGGTATCTCCTATGCAAAATAAGTATGATTTGGGATAGGGCTGGGGAGGGCCGCTGCTCAGGCACATCTCTGTCAAGTAAAGGAGATTCAACTGAGGCAGCACAAGAGAACTCTCATCTGGGGACAACAACTGCAGGGAGAACACATATTTTCAGATGAACATGGGAGAGCAGAAGGCTGCCTAATACTGAAGCACCCCAAACAACAAACCAAATGCAACAACTAGTACAAGCATTCCTGGGGGAAGGTCTGCAGAAGACGTATTTGCATACGGTGATGTCATCCAAGCAGTGGGCCAAAGTTGGCTGGAACCCTCATCTGCATATGAAAAGAGAAAAGGGGTATGCAGGGCATGGCGGCCTTTTGCGGCGCTTGGATGACCCTTAGTTCGCATTAAACACCTCCACCCTCCGTCGGTGTGGGGCTCATGTTGGCTATGCCCCAGCCCCTGAAGCATTCAAGCTGATTTCTTGCAGCAGCTGGGCACTGTAACAGCTCCAGAGCTGCTCTGAAAGGCAAGTAAAAGGGTGTGGGCCCTGCAGCACTACCTGTAGTTTGCATTGTGCGTTGGAAGGCACAAAGTAAGCAGACAGGAGAAGTCAGGAGAGTGCACAAGGGCATAGAAGGCAGCGGCTCAAGAAAAGAGAAGTGGAAACAGACAGCAAACTAGGCTGGAGAGAGACCTGAGACAAAGAGATCTGAATTATACGAGAGCCGACCAGGGGAAACACAAATTATGCAGTCAAGTTTCCCACATTTGGGGAAATCGCAGGAGCAGCACACCCAGAGTGCAATGGGTGAGCCTTGCCCTGGGAGAAGCACCTTCATGATCATAGTATCTCACCTGGCAGTTATGTAGGAGTTGGGCTAGAGCTGGGGAGGGTCGCTGCTCGGGTACCCCCCTGTCAAGTGAAGGAGATCAAACTGAGGCAGCACAATGGAACTCTCGAAAGAAGAACAAGGCTAGAGGAAGATCTGAGACAAAGAAATCTGACTTTTACCAGAGCTGACCAGAGGAAAACACAAACACAGTCCCCCACTACCACAAATAATGCAGTTGAGTTTCCCACATTTGGGGAAATCACAGGGGTCAGCATACCCAGAATGCAATTAAATGAACCTCACCCTGGGAGAACAATCTTTATGACCATGGTATCTCCTATGCAAAATAAGTATGATTTGGGATAGGGCTGGGGAGGGCCGCTGCTCAGGCACATCTCTGTCAAGTAAAGGAGATTCAACTGAGGCAGCACAAGGGAACTCTCATCTGGGGACAACAACTGCCGGGAGAACACATATTTTCAGATGAACATGGGAGGGCAGAAGGCTGCCTAATACTGAAGCACCCCCAAACAACAAACCAAATGCAACAACTAGTACAAGCATTCCTGGGGGAAGGTCTGCAGAAGACGGATTTGCATACAGTGATGTCATCCAAGCAGTGGGCCAAAGTTGGCTGGAACCCTCATCTGCATATGAAAAGAGAAAAGGGGTATGCAGGGCATGGCGGCCTTTTGTGGCGCTTGGATGACCCTTAGTTCGCATTAAACACCCCCACCCTACTTCGGTGTGGGGCTCATGTTGGCCATGCCCCAGCCCCTGAAGCATTCAAGCTGATTTCTTGCAGCAGCTTGGCACTGTAACAGCTCCAGAGCTGCTCTGTAAGGCAAGTAAAAGGGTGTGGGCCCTGCAGCACTACCTGTAGTTTGCATTGTGCATCGGAAGGCACAAAGTAAGCAGACAGGAGGAGAAGTCAGGATAGTGCACAAGGGTATAGAAGGGAGGGGCTCAAGAAAAAAGAAGTGGAAACAGACAGCAAACTAGGCTGGAGAGAGACCTGAGACAAAGAGATCTGAATTATATGAGAGCCGACTAGGGGAAACACAAATTATGCAATCAAGTTTCCCATATTTGGGGAAATCGCAGGGGCAGCACACCCAGAGTGCAATGGGTGAGCCTTGCCCTGGGAGAAGCAACTTCATGATCATAGTATCTCACCTGGCAGGTAAGTAGGAGTTGGGCTAGAGCTGGGGAGGGTCGCTGCTCGGGCACCCCCCTGTCAAGTGAAGGAGATCCAACTGAGGCAGCACAAGGGAACTCTTGAAAGAAGAACAAGGCTAGAGGAAGATCTGAGACAAAGAAATCTGACTTTTACCAGAGCTGACCAGAGGAAAGCACAAACACAGTCCCCCACTACCACAAATAATGCATTTGAGTTTCCCACATTTGGGGAAATCACAGAGGTCAGCATACCCAGAACGCAATGAATGAACCTAACCCTGGGAGAACAATCTTCATGACCATGGTATCTCCTATGCAAAATAAGTATGATTTGGGATAGGGCTGGGGAGGGCCGCTGCTCAGGCACATCTCTGTCAAGTAAAGGAGATTCAACTGAGGCAGCACAAGGGAACTCTCATCTGGGGACAACAACTGCAGGGAGAACACATATTTTCAGATGAACATGGGAGGGCAGAAGGCTGCCTAATACTGAAGCACCCCCAAACAACAAACCAAATGCAACAACTAGTGCAAGTATTCCTGGGGGAAGGCCTGCCGCAGATGGATTTGCATATGGTGATGTCATCCAAGCAGTGGGTCAAAGTTGGCTTCAACCCTCGTCTGCATATGAAAAGAGAAAAGGGGCATGCAGGGCATGGCGGCCTTTTGCGGCGCTTGGCTGACCCCTAGTTTGCATTAAACACCTCCACCCTCCGACGGTGTGGGGCTCATGTTGGCTATGCCCCAGCCCCTGAAGCATTCAAGCTGATTTCTTGCTGCAGCTGGGCTCTGTAACAGCTCCAGAGCTGCTCTGTAAGGCAAGTAAAAGGGTGTGGGCCCTGCAGCACTACCTGTAGTTTGCATTGTGCGTTGGAAGGCACAAAGTAAGCAGACAGGAGAAGTCTGGAGAGTGCACAAGGGCATAGAAGGCAGCGGCTCAAGAAAAGAGAAGTGGAAACAGACAGCAAACTAGGCTGGAGAGAGACCTGAGACAAAGAGATCTGAATTATACGAGAGCAGACCAGGGGAAACACAAATTATGCAGTCAAGTTTCCCACAGGAGTATATAGGATACGACCCAGTGGTACCTGACGACATAGATACTAACAGCTATTTAATAACATTACGCTAGAAAGTGATTATTAGCAACATATAAATCTATATAAACAACCCCGCCAGGGTTGTGCCTTCAAAAATAATCACACACGGACACGCTTTTTAAACCTTTTTTTCACATCTCTTTATTCTTCTTATGCACATGTATGTTAGTTCTGTGATTTTAACCTTTATGTTTCACTGCAGTTTGGGATAATAATATTAATATTTATCCAATTTTAATACATACTTAATAAAGGTTATATTTTATGATTCATTCATTCTGTCCAGTGCGTCAACAGTGCAGATTTCTTCTTGTTTTTTCTCCCAAATTCTATAACAATGACAGTAAATGTTGTTTCTTTTCAAACAGAACTTTCTTGACCATGCTTCTTCCTTGAAAGATCTGGGAGCACATGGAAAACAGTACAAACCATGCAGTATCACAAGAGCCTTTATTTGATATTTCATGAAGATAGAGCAGAATTGAGGACACGTCAACTATTTCTGCCGAAGGTGGTTCATCTTTCCACATGGTGCCTTTGGCCACTGACACCTTCGTTGAGTCAAAGTCTCTGGCTGTGGTCAGAACTTTGAAAATTTATGTCACCAGAACGGTTCAGATTAGGAAAACAGAGGCTCTGTTTGTCCTGTATGCTCCCAACAGGATTGGGTGTCCTGCTTCCATGTAGACAATTATGCGCTGGATCTGTGGTAAGATTCAGCATGCTCATTCCACGGCAGGATTGCCGTTACTGAATTAGGTGAAGACCCATTCTACTAGAAAGGTGGGTTCATCCTGGGCAGCTGGTCGGGGAGTCTCGGCATTGCAACTTTGCCGAGCAGCTATTTAGTAAACACTTTTGCTAAGTTTTACAAGTTTTAGAGTAAAGGAGATTCAACTGAGGCAGCACAAGGGAACTCTCATCTGGGGACAACAACTGCAGTGAGAACACATATTTTCAGATGAACATGGGAGGGCAGAAGGCTGCCTAATACTGAAGCACCCCCAAACAACAAACCAAATGCAACAACTAGTACAAGCATTCCTGGGGGAAGGTCTGCAGAAGACGGATATGCATATAGTGATGTCATCCAAGCAGTGGGCCAAAGTTGGCTGGAACCCTCATCTGCATATGAAAAGAGAAAAGGGGTATGCAGGGCATGGCGGCCTTTTGCGGCGCTTGGATGACCCTTAGTTCGCATTAAACACCCCCACCCTCCTTCGGTGTGGGGCTCATGTTGGCCATGCCCCAGCCCCTGAAGCATTCAAGCTGATTTCTTGCAGCAGCTTGGCACTGTAACAGCTCCAGAGCTGCTCTGTAAGGCAAGTAAAAGGGTGTGGGCCCTGCAGCACTACCTGTAGTTTGCATTGTGCATTGGAAGGCACAAAGTAAGCAGACAGGAGGAGAATTCAGGATAGTCCACAAGGGTATAGAAGGGAGGGGCTCAAGAAAAAAGAAGTGGAAACAGACAGCAAACTAGGCTGGAGAGAGACCTGAGACAAAGAGATCTGAATTATATGAGAGCCGACCAGGGGAAACACAAATTATGCAGTCAAGTTTCCCACATTTGGGGAAATCGCAGGGGCAGCACACCCAGGTGAGATACTATAATCAGGAAGGTGCTTCTCCCAGGGCAAGGCTCACCCATTGCACACTGGGTGTGCTGCTCCTACGATTTCCCCAAATGTGGGACACTTGACTGCATAATTTGTGTTTCCTCTGGTCGGCTCTCGTATAATTCAGATCTCTTTGTCTCAGGTCTCTCTCCAGCCTAGTTTGCTCTCTGTTTCCACTTCTTTTTTCTTGAGCCCCTCCCTTCTATACCCTTGTGGACTATCCTGACTTCTCCTCCCGTCTGCTTACTTTGTGCCTTCCAATGCACAATGCAAACTACAGGTAGTGCTGCAGGGCCCACACCCTTTTACTTGCCTTACAGAGCAGCTCTGGAGCTGTTACAGTGCCCAGCTGCTGCAATAAATCAGCTTGAATGCTTCATGGGATGGGGCATGGCCAACATGAGCCCCACACCAAAGGAGGGTGGGGGTGTTTAATGCGATCTAGGGGTCATCCAAGCACCGCAAAAGGCCGCCATGCCCTGCACGCCCCTTTTCTCTTTTCATATGCAGATGAGGGTTGAAGCCAACTTTGACCCACTGCTTGGATAACATCACCATATGCAAATCCATCTGCTGCAGGCCTTCCCCCAGGAATGCTTGCACTAGTTGTTGCATTTGGTTTGTTGTTTGGGGGTGCTTCAGTATTAGGCAGCCTTCTGCCCTCCCATGTTCATCTGAAAATATGTGTTCTCCCTGCAGTTGTTGTCCCCATATGAGAGTTCCCTTGTGCTGCCTCAGTTGAATCTCCTTTACTTGACAGAGATGTGCCTGAGCAGCGGCCCTCCCCAGCCCTATCCCAAATCATACTTATTTTGCATAGGAGACACCATGGTCATGAAAATTGTTCACCCAGGGTGAGGTTCATTCATTGCACTCTGGGTATGCTGACCCCTGTGATTTACCCAAATGTGGGAAACTCGCCTGCATTATTTGTGGTAGTTGGGGACTGTGTTTGTGTTTTCCGCTGGTCAGCTCTGGTAAAAGTCAGATTTCTTTGTCTCAGATCTTCCTCTAGCCTTGTTCTTCTTTCGAGAGTTCCATTGTGCTGCCTCAGTTGGATCTCCTTCACTTGACAGGGGGGTGCCCGAGCAGCGACCCTCCCCAGCTCTAGCCCAACTCCTACTTACCTGCCAGGTGAGATACTATGATCTTGAAGGTGCTTCTCCCAGGGCAAGGCTCAACCATTGCACTCTGGGTGTGCTGCCCCTGCGATTTCCCCAAATATGGGAAACTTGACTGCATAATTTGTGTTTCCCCTGGTCGGCTCTCGTATAATTCAGATCTCTTTGTCTCAGGTCTCTCTCCAGCCTAGTTTGCTGTCTGTTTCCACTTCTCTTTTCTTGAGCCGCTCCCTTCTATGCCCTTGCGCACTATCCTGACTTCTCCCGTCTGCTTACTTTGTGCCTTCCAACGCACAATGCGAACTACAGGTAGTGCTGCAGGGCCCACACCCTTTTATTTGCCTTACAGAGCAGCTCTGGAGCTGTTACAGTGCCCAGCTGCTGCAAGAAATCAGCTTGAATGCTTCAGGGGCTGGGGCATAGCCAACATGAGCCCCACACCGAAGGAGGGTGGAGGTGTTTAATGCGAACTAGGGGTCATCCAAGCGCCGCAAAAGGCCGCCATGCCCTGCATAACCCTTTTCTCTTTTCATATGCAGATGAGGGTTCCAGCCAACTTTGGCCCACTGCTTGGATGACATCACCGTATGCAAATTCGTCTCCTGCAGACCTTCCCCCAGGAATGCTTGTACTAGTTATTGCATATGGTTTGATATTTGATGGTGCTTCAGTATTAGGCAGCCTTCCGCCCTCCCATGTTCATCTGAAAAAATGTGGTCTCCCTGCAGTTGTTGTCCCCAGACGAGAGTTCCCTTGTGCTTCCTCAGTTGAATCTCCTTAACTTGACGGGGAAGGGGCTTGCCCGAGCAGCCACCCTCCCCAGCCCTATCCCAACTCATACTTATTTTGCATATGAGATCTCTATATCATGAAGATTGTTATCACAGGGTGAAGTTCATCCATTATATTTTAAAATAGGAAGGTTCAAATTACATATTTGAATTGCATCTATGTGCTGGATTCAAATGTCCCCCCCCCCTTCCTTTCTCAATTGTGCCCGTCAGCAGCTATTCTAAGGTTGCTGCCAATGGGTGTGACACATTAATTTCTTCTGTGGGGTACACTGGACTCCACAAGGATTCACATTGGGGTGTAGAGTAGGATCTTGATCTGAGGCACCAACCGGCTCAAAGCTTTTGACTGTTCCCAAGATGCTCAGCGCATTCTCCTCTATAACCCCGCTTCCATGAACAGGGAGCTCAGTTTGTAGTTGGTGCCTTCAGTAGCAGGCCACTTAACAGGGGCCTGCCTCAGGCAGCCTATTCTTAGCTATTAATTTTGACAAGAAAATAAGAACTTTTTTTATGAGAATCTACAAGGGCTGCAGCAGGCTAGGTCTAATAGACATCTTTACTGCAGCTTCATCACTCCCAGCGGCGCTGTATACTCCCGTGCCCTGGTTGCTGGGTCACTGCAGCGGAGGCTCCGGTTTCTTCCTAAGGTCAGTCACACACGCACCGCCCTTCCGGATCACGAGGCCGCTGATGAAGGGGAGCGTGGCCGTAGGGGGTGGACCGTGTGCGCACTGGCGTGGACACTGATTACTGGGCAGCCGCTCCACGAGCCACCAGGTACAGTTAAGGAGCACAGGTCTGGGGGTTTTTCTCCCATATTAAACCAATTTTGTACTGCCCGCAGCGCATTGTGATAGGTAATAGGGCCTGATTCAGGTTGGATTGCAATCACAGTAAGCGATCCAACTGCAAAAATTGCTAAGAGCATACGCATGTGCCTGCATTTTCTGCGGCACCCCGCAGAGAATGCGATCGCCTCTGCCTGTCAATCGGGGCAGGGGGGGAGAGGGGGGTCAGCAACACTCCATTTCCAAGTCAGGGATGGAGCGGTGCGGGGGCAAGGCTTCAAAATGGGGTCTGCAACGGAGGAGACACAGGGGGCGTGGTCACAGCGGCTGTATGACATCACATTCAGCCGCTGTGATCACAAAAATGGTGGCGGCTTCCTGCGCGCACATACAGTCTGCACCAGCAGGAGGCTACACCATTTTTTATGATCACGCTGAACTGCAGTGCGACTGCAATTACAGATTGGTCAAGAAGGGAGGCGTCATGCTGGGTGGCCATGTCCTGTCACTGTGCAGGAGCCAGCACCGCTCACACACTAGTCCCCGGGTGCAGCCCCCAACCCCCGGGACACCCGGAGCAACAAAATGTAGATTCAGGCCACCAGGCCACGCCCCTACCTATGAAACCATGCCTCCTTTTTACCATTGCGCTGCTTATCTGCGCGCACTGCATTACAATCTCCTTCGCCACCTCTCTGGGTGTCACCAGTGATAGTGACACCTCTGCCATGCTTGTAGCAGCTGGTCCTAAGATCTACGCCTCAAGCCCTGAGTGTTTGCCCTTGTGACTTGTTGATCATCATAGCGAAGCAGATGCTTACAGAAAACTGCAGGGGCTTAGATTGAAAATAAAAAAATATATGGGTATAAGGTAGAGAGGAGCGGGTTCGGTTCTCCGAGAACCGAATTCCCCACGAACTCCACGTGGTTTACACTGGTCCGAGGCAGGCTCGGTTGTTCCCGCCTGACTCGGAAAACCTGAACAAGGGAAAATGTCATCATCCCGCTGTCGGATTCTCGCGAGATTCGGATTCCATATAAAGAGCTGCGCGTTGCCGCCATTTTTACTCGTGCATTGAAGAGAGAGCGGAGAGGACGTGGCTATGTTCTCTCAGTGGAAATCTCAATATCAGTGCTCAGTATCAGTGGTTACTTATTGCTGCTCAGTAATACTAGTAGTGTGTCTCTCCTGCTCAGTGTCAGTTCTCAGTAGTATCCTCATCAGTGCTCAGTATCACTGCTCATTGTCTTGTGCTGCATTGTGGTGCTCAGCATACTACAGTACATTACTAATAGTCCAGTGCTGCATCTTGCTGCTCAGTGTCAGTTCTAGTATCATCATCAGTGCTCACTATCACTGCTCATTACATTGTGGTGTTCTGTATACTACAGTAACATAGTAATATAGTAACATATAGTAATATAGTTTTTGAGGTTGAAAAGAGGCAAATTGCCCATCGTGTTCAACCTGTTTTAAGTTGTGATGATTCTACATACTTGCTGAATAATGTTTTATGACTAGTTAACTACTACAACTCATGTTACCCCCGGATTAACCATGTTGATATTTTAAGTATTATAACCTTGGATAGCTTTTTCATTCAGAAATGTATCCATTCCTTTTTTAAATCCAATTACAGAGTCCGCCATTACCACCTTCCCTGGCAGGGAATTCCACATCCTGATTGCCCTAACAGTGAAGATCATAGTATCTCACCTGGCAGGTAAGTAGGAGTTAGGCTAGAGCTGTGGAGGATTGCTGCTTGGGCACCCCCTGTCAAGTGAAGGAGATCCAACTGAGGCAGCACAAGGGAACTCTCGAAAGAAGAACAAGGCTAGAGGAAGATCTGAGACAAAGAAATCTGACTTTTACCAGAGCTGACCAGAGGAAAGCACAAACACAGTCCCCCACTACCACAAATAATGCAGTCGAGTTTCCCACATTTGGGGAAATCACAGGGGTCAGCATACCCAGAATGCAATGAATGAACCTCACCCTGGGAGAACAATCTTCATGACCAAGGTATCTCCTATGCAAAATAAGTATGATTTGGGATAGGGCTGGGGAGGGCCGCTGCTCAGGCACATCTCTGTCAAGTAAAGGAGATTCAACTGAGGCAGCACAAGGGAACTCTCATCTGGGGACAACAACTGCAGGGAGAACACATATTTTCAGATGAACATGGGAGGGCAGAAGGCTGCCTAAAACTGAAGCACCCCCAAACAACGAACCAAATGCAACTACTAGTGCAAGCATTCCTGGGGGAAGGCCTGCAGCAGATGGATTTGCATATGGTGATGTCATCCAAGCAGTGGGTCAAAGTTGGCTTCAACCCTCGTCTGCATATGAAAAGAAAAAAGGGGTGTGCAGGGCATGGCGGCCTTTTGCGGCGCTTGGATGACCCCTAGTTCGCATTAAACACCTCCACCCTCCTTCGGTGTGGGGCTCATGTTGGCTATGCCCCAGCCCCTGAAGCATTCAAGCTGATTTCTTGCAGCAGCTGGGCACTGTAACAGCTCCAGAGCTGCTCTGTAAAGCAAGTAAAAGGGTGTGGGCCCTGCAGCACTACCTGTAGTTTGCATTGTGCGTTGGAAGGCACAAAGTAAGCAGATGGGAGAAGTCAGGATAGTGCACAAGGGTATAGAAGGGAGGGGCTCAAGAAAAAAGAAGTGGAAACAGACAGCAAACTAGGCTGGAGAGAGACCTGAGACAAAGAGATCTGAATTATATGAGAGCCGACCAGGGGAAACACAAATTATGCAGTCAAGTTTCCCACATTTGGGGAAATCGCAGGGGCAGCACACCCAGAGTGCAATGGGTGAGCCTTGCCCTGGGAGAAGCATCTTCATGATCATAGTATCTCACCTGGCAGGTAAGTAGGAGTTGGGCTAGAGCTGGGGAGGGTCGCTGCTCGGGCACCCCCCTGTCAAGTGAAGGAGATCCAACTGAGGCAGCACAAGGGAACTCTCGAAAGAAGAACAAGGCTAGAGGAAGATCTGAGACAAAGAAATCTGACTTTTACCAGAGCTGACCAGAGGAAAGCACAAACACAGTCCCCCACTACCACAAATAATGCAGTTGAGTTTCCCACATTTGGGGAAATCACAGGGGTCAGCATACCCAGAATGCAATGAATGAACCTAACCCTGGGAGAACAATCTTCATGACCATGGTATCTCCTATGCAAAATAAGTATGATTTGGGATAGGGCTGGGGAGGGCCGCTGCTCAGGCACATCTCTGTCAAGTAAAGGAGATTCAACTGAGGCAGCACAAGGGAACTCTCATCTGGGGACAACAACTGCAGGGAGAACACATATTTTCAGATGAACATGGGAGGGCAGAAGGCTGCCTAATACTGAAGCACCCCCAAACAACAAACCAAATGCAACAACTAGTGCAAGCATTCCTGGGGGAAGGCCTGCAGCAGATGGATTTGAATATGGTGATGTCATCCAAGCAGTGGGTCAAAGTTGGCTTCAACCCTCGTCTGCATATGAAAAGAATAAAGGGGTGTGCAGGGCATGGCGGCCTTTTGCGGCGCTTGGATGACCCCTAGTTCGCATTAAACACCTCCACCCTCCTTCGGTGTGGGGCTCATGTTGGCTATGCCCCAGCCCCTGAAGCATTCAAGCTGATTTCTTGCAGCAGCTGGGCACTGTAACAGCTCCAGAGCTGCTCTGTAAAGCAAGTAAAAGGGTGTGGGCCCTGCAGCACTACCTGTAGTTTGTATTGTGCGTTGGAAGGCACAAAGTAAGCAGACGGGAGAAGTCAGGATAGTGCACAAGGGTATAGAAGGGAGGGGCTCAAGAAAAAAGAAGTGGAAACAGACAGCAAACTAGGCTGGAGAGAGACCTGAGACAAAGAGATCTGAATTATATGAGAGCCGACCAGGGGAAACACAAATTATGCAGTCAAGTTTCCCACATTTGGGGAAATCGCAGGGGCAGCACACCCAGAGTGCAATGGGTGAGCCTTGCCCTGGGAGAAGCATCTTCATGATCATAGTATCTCACCTGGCAGGTAAGTAGGAGTTGGGCTAGAGCTGGGGAGGGTCGCTGCTCGGGCACCCCCCTGTCAAGTGAAGGAGATCCAACTGAGGCAGCACAAGGGAACTCTCGAAAGAAGAACAAGGCTAGAGGAAGATCTGAGACAAAGAAATCTGACTTTTACCAGAGCTGACCAGAGGAAAGCACAAACACAGTCCCCCACTACCACAAATAATGCAGTTGAGTTTCCCACATTTGGGGAAATCACAGGGGTCAGCATACCCAGAATGCAATGAATTAACCTAACCCTGGGAGAACAATCTTCATGACCATGGTATCTCCTATGCAAAATAAGTATGATTTGGGATAGGGCTGGGGAGGGCCGCTGCTCAGGCACATCTCTGTCAAGTAAAGGAGATTCAACTGAGGCAGCACAAGGGAACTCTCATCTGGGGACAACAACTGCAGGGAGAACACATATTTTCAGATGAACATGGGAGGGCAGAAGGCTGCCTAAAACTGAAGCACCCCCAAACAACAAACCAAATGCAACAACTAGTGCAAGCATTCCTGGGGGAAGGCCTGCCGCAGATGGATTTGCATATGGTGATGTCATCCAAGCAGTGGGTCAAAGTTGGTTCAAACACCTTTGCAAAGTTCTATAAGTTTGATACCCTGGCTGAGGAGGACCTCCTGTTTGCTCAATCGGTGCTGCAAAGTCATCCGCACTCTCCTGCCCGTTTGGGAGCTTTGGTATAATCCCCATGGTCCTTACGGAGTCCCCAGCATCCTCTAGGACGTAAGAGAAAATAAGATTTTAAACCTACCGGTAAATCTTTTTCTCGTAGTCCGTAGAGGATGCTGGGTGCCCGTCCCAAGTGCGGTCTACTTCTGCAAGACTTGTATATAGTTATTGCTTACATAAGGGTTATATGTTAGTTTTCATCGGTCTTGGACTGATGCTATGTTGTTTTCATACTGTTAACTGGGTAGTATATCACAAGTTATACGGTGTGATTGGTGTGGCTGGTATGAATCTTGACCTTGGATTAACAAAAATCCTTTCCTCGTACTGTCCGTCTCCTCTGGGCACAGTTTCTCTAACTGAGGTATGGAGGAGGGGCATAGAGGGAGGAGCCAGTGCACACCCAGATCTAAAGTCTTTCTTAAAGTGCCCATGTCTGCTGCGGAGCCCGTCTATCCCCCATGGTCCTTACGGAGTCCCCATCATCCTCTACGGACTACGAGAAAAAAAAATTACCGGTAGGTTTAAAATGTTATTTTTTTCTCTGCAACCCACTGCTAAATTGTGCTTCCTAGCTGTTTTTTATAAAATCACTTAATTAAATCTAACTCTGATTACGTCAGAGAAGGCCAGGTACCCTACACCATAAGAGGGGGTTTGAAATTTTGACTTGTCTACTTAAAGATCACCAAAATCTGATGACAAGGTCAATTACATCCCTGGGTGGGATTGAACCACCAACCTTTTGGTTAATAGCCCATGTAAGTGCAAGAAATCCTGAAGCACTCACTCATCATGGGAAAGTACCAATGTGTTTCTTACAAAAATTCTCCAGATTATTGACTATTTAAAGTTTTTCTAGGAAACGTTCTAGATGAATGCTTATTAGCCTTTGTCAGTATTGACTTTCGCAAGGTGTCTCTGTGGCGCAATCGGTTAGCATGTTTGGCTATTAACCAAAAGGTTGGTGGTTCAATCCCACCCAGGGATGTAATTGACCTTGTAATCAGATTTTGGTGATCTTTAAGTAGACAAGTCAAAATTTCAAAAACCCCCCTTATGGTGTAGGGTACCTGGCCTTCTCTGATGTAATCAGAGTTAGATTTGATTAAGTGATTTTATAAAAAAACAGCTAGGAAGCACAATTTAGCAGTGAGTTGCAGAGAAAAAAAATTATGCTGGCAGAAAAGTCCAATTGAGTGATTAAACAGCTCTTCATTTTCTGATTTTATGTTTATGCTAACAAATTTGCTCTCTGAAAAGTGTCCACAAAGCCAAGTCTCTGATTAACACCTTTGTAGGAATGGTTTTTCACCTATTACTGAATTAAACTTGCTTCATTGGAAAGGCATCAAAGATGCATCCTCATTTCAATGTCTACTGAAATAATACAGGTTGACACCAGGAAACGTCACTGCATCCTTGCTGCTTCCTCATGGGGAAGTCTGTTTAATGTGAAAACAAGGTGATATCTAATCAGCACACAGGTAAGGAATTAAGAAAATCTTTCTTTATGGGTGAAGATGTTTCTCACAAATTGTTGTCCCAATGCATCATTGAAATTCAAGATGGAAGATGATTTTCATATATCACTTGTACATTTTGCATTGCTCTTCTGGTGACAATGTAGTTTGTTTTTGTCAATTACCATTTCAGTAATAGGGTAAAGAAAATTAAGTGGATTTTTTAAAGAAAACAATGCTGTCAATATACTATTAAAACAAATTAAAATGATAAAAGTTATTGTACTTTAAGTAAAAATAAAAGTGCCAAAATATCAATCCCAGTTTTTGATTACTTTAATTATAAAAAAAAAAATGCACATAGCAGAGGATAGTTTCGATCAATCGACCTCTGGGTTATGGGCCCAGCATGCTTCCATTGCACTACTCTGCTGCTCATGGAAGTGTCAGAGATCCTGAAGACTAAATTGATTAAAGGCCTTAAAGTACTGGACTATAAGGAAAGACTTACTAGGCTGAATATTTATACACTAGAAAAGAGGTGCCTAAGAGGAGATATTATTAATATCTTCAAATATGTAAAGATACATAACAAAGAGTTATCAGAGGAATTATTTATTAAAAGAACACGTGGTCACTCGCTGCGACTGGAGGAAAGTTCAGAACGCAATGGAGGAAAGGTTTCTTCACTGTTAGGGCAATCAGGATGTGGAATTCCCTGCCAGGGAAGGTGGTAATGGCGGACTCTGTAATTGGATTTAAAAAAGGAATGGATACATTTCTGAATGAAAAAGCTATCCAAGGTTATAATACTTAAAATATCAACATGGTTAATCCGGGGGTAACATGAGTTATAGTAGCTAACTAGTCATAAAACATTATTCAGCAAGTATGTAGAATCATCACAACTTAAAACAGGTTGAACACGATGGGCAATTTGCCTCTATTCAACCTCAAAAACTATGTTACTATATTACTATGTTATTGTAGTATACAGAACACCACAATGCAATGAGCAGTGATAGTGAGCACTGATGAGGATACTAGAACTGACACTGAGCAGCAAGATGCAGCACTGGACTATTAGTAATGTACTGTATTATGCTGAGCAACACAATGCAGCACAAGACAATGAACAGTGATACTGAGCACTGATGAGGATACTACTGAGAACTGACACTGAGCAGGAGAGACACACTACTAGTATTACTGAGCAGCAATAAGTAACCACTGATACTGAGCACTGATATTGAGATTTCCACTGAGAGAACATAGCCACGTCCTCTCCGCTCTCTCTTCAATGCACGAGTAAAAATGGCAGCAACGCGCAGCTCTTTATATGGAATCCGAATCTCGCGAGAATCCGACAGCGGGATGATGACATTTTCCCTTGTTCAGGTTTTCCGAGTCAGGCGGGAACAACCGAGCCTGCCTCGGACCAGTGTAAACCACGTGGAGTTCGTGGGGAATTCGGTTCTCGGAGAACCGAACCCGCTCCTCTCTACCTTATACCCTATCAATTTTTTTATTTTCAATCTAAGCCCCTGCAGTTTTCTGTAAGCATCTGCTTCGCTATGATGATCAACAAGTCACAAGGGCAAACACTCAGGGTTTGAGGCGTAGATCTTAGGACCAGCTGCTACAAGCATGGCAGAGGTGTCACTATCACTGGTGACACCCAGAGAGGTGGCGAGGGAGATTGTAATGCAGTGCGCGCAGATAAGCAGTGCAATGGTAAAAAGGAGGCATGGTTTCATAGGTAGGGGCGTGGCCTGGTGGCCTGAATCTACATTTTGTTGCTCCGGGTGTCCCGGGGGTTGGGGGCTGCACCCGGGGACTAGTGTGTGAGCGGTGCTGGCTCCTGCAAAGTGACAGGGCATGGCCACCCAGCATGACGCCTCCCTTCTTGACCATGCTGTAATTGCAGTCGCACTGCAGTTCAGCGTGATCATAAAAAATGGTGTAGGCTCCTGCTGGTGCAGACTGTATGTGCGCGCAGGAAGCCGCCACCATTTTTGTGATCACAGCGGCTGAATGTGATGTCATACAGTCGCTGTGACCACGCCCCCTGTGTCTCCTCCGTTGCAGACCCCATTTTGAAGCCTTGCCCCCGCACCGCTCCATCCCTGACTTGGAAATGGAGTGTTGCTGACCCACCTCTCCCCCCCTTCCCCGCCCCGATTGACAGGCAGAGGCGATCACATTCTCTGCGGGGTGCCGCAGAAAATGCAGGCACATGCGTATGCTCTTAGCAATTTTTGCAGTTGGATCGCTTATTGTGATTGCAATCCAACCTGAATCAGGCCCTATTACCTATCACAATGCGCTGCGGGCAGTACAAAATTGGGTTAATATAGGAGAAAAACCCCCAGACCTGTGCTCCTTAACTGTACCTGGTGGCTAGTGGAGCGGCTGCCCAGTAATCAGTGTCCACCGCAGTGCGCACACGGCCCACCCCCTACGGCCTCGCTCCCCTTCAGCAGCGGCCTCGTGATCCGGAAGGGTGGTGTGTGTGTGACTGACCTTAGGATGAAACCGGAGCCTCCGCTGCAGTGACCCAGCAACCAGGGCACGGGAGTATACAGCGCCGCTGGGAGTGATGAAGCTGCAGTAAAGATGTCTATTAGACCTAGCCTGCTGCAGCCCTTGTAGATTCTCATAAAACAAGTTCTTCTTTTCTTGTCAAAATTAATAGCTAAGAATAGGCTGCCTGAGGCAGGCCCCTGTTAATTGGCCTGCTACTGAAGGCACCAACTACAAACTGAGCTCCCTGTTCATGGAAGCGGGGTTATAGAGGAGAATGCACTGAGCTTCTTGGGAACAGTCAAAAGCTTTGAGCCGGTTGGTGCCTCAGATCAAGATCCTACTCTACACCCCAATGTGAATCCTTGTGGAGTCCAGTGTACCCCACAGAAGAAATTAATGTGTCACACCCATTGGCAGCAACCTTAGAATAGCTGCTGACGGACACAATTGAGAAAGGAAGGGGGGGGGGGGACATTTGAATCCAGCACATAGATGCAATTCAAATATGTAATTCGTACCTTCCTATTTTAAAATATAATGGATGAACCTCACCCTGTGAGAACAATCTTCATGATCAAGAGATCTCATATGCAAAATAAATATGAGTTGGGATAGGGCTGGGGAGGGCTGCTCGGGCAGCACCTCCCCCGTCAAGTTAAGGAGATTCAACTGAGGAAGCACAAGGGAACTCTCGTCTGGGGACAACAACTGCAGGGAGACCACATCTTTTCAGATGAACATGGGAGGGCGGAAGGCTGCCTAATACTGAAGCACCATATGCAACAACTAGTACAAGCATTCCTGGGGGAAGGTCTGCAGCAGACGGATTTGCATACGGTGATGTTATCCAAGCAGTGGGCCAAAGTTGACTGGAACCCTCATCTGCATATGAAAAGAGAAAAGGGGCATGCAGGGCATGGCGGCCTTTTGCAGTGCTTGGATGACCCCTAGTTCACATTAAACACCCCCACCCTCCTTTGGTGTGGGGCTCATGTTGGCCATGCCCCATCCCCTGAAGCATTCAAGCTGATTTCTTGCAGCAGCTGGGCACTGTAACAGCTCCAGAGCTGTTCTGTAAGGCAAGTAAAAGGGTGTGGGCCCTGCAGCACCACCTGTAGTTCGCATTGTGCGTTGGAAGGCACAAAGTAAGCAGACGGGAGGAGAAGTCAGGATAGTGCGCAAGGGCATTCTTTTCTCTTAGTCCGTAGAGGATGCTGGGGTCACATTAAGAACCATGGGGTATAGACGGGATCCGCAAGAGACATGGGCACTTTAAGACTTTCAAAGGGTGTGAACTGGCTCCTCCCTCTATGCCCCTCCTCCAGACTCCAGTTATAGGAACTGTGCCCAGGGAGACGGACATTTCGAGGAAAGGATTTATTGTTAAACTAAGGTGAGCATCTTACCAGCTCACACCTTAAACATGCCACAGAACGTGGCATTCAACAGAACACAAGCCAACGGCATGAACAATTGCAGCAAAAAGCTGACCAGAACCATAACACAACATGTGTATAACCACAAGTAATAACTGCAGACACAGTATGGACTGGGACGGGTGCCCAGCATCCTCTACAGACTAAGAGAAAAGGATTTACCGGTAGGTATTAAAATCCTATTTTCTCATACGACCTAGAGGATGCTGGGGTCACATTAAGAACCATGGGGTTATACCAAAGCTCTTGAACGGGTGGGAGAGTGCGTACGACTCTGCAGCACCGAATGACCCAACTTAAGGTTATCATCAGCCAAGGTATCAAACTTGTAAAACTTAGCAAAAGTGTTTACTAAATAGCTGCTCGGCAAAGTTGCAATGCCGAGACTCCCCGACCAGCTGCCAAGGATGAACCCACCTTTCTAGTAGAATGGGTCTTCACCTACTTCAGTAACGGCAATCCTGCCGTGGAACGAGCATGCTGAATCTTACCACAGATCCAGCGCATAATGGTCTGCATGGAAGCAGGACACCAAATCCTGTTGGGAGCATACAGGACAAACAGAGCCTCTGTTTTCCTAATCTGAACCGTTCTGGTGACATACATTTTCAAAGTTCTGACCACAGCCAGAGACTTTGACTCAACGAAGGTGTCAGTGGCCAAAGGCACCATGTGGAAAGATGAACCACCTTCGGCAGAAATTGTTGACGTGTCCTCAATTCTGCTCTATCTTCATGAAAGATCAAATCAAGGCTCTTGTGATACTGCATGGTTTGTACTGTTTTCCATGTGCTCCCTGACCTTTAAGCAAGTAGCATGGTCAAGAAAGTTCTGTTTGAAAAGAAACAACATTTACTGTCATTGTTATGCAAATAAACTAACATTAAAGCTAACAAGAAAGCACACTCGTTCTGTCTTTAAACTGATAAAAGAAACCCCAATAATATGGGGCATGCAAAAATTGAGATAAAACTCAGTTTTGCTCCTCTCCACGGAAATCTTTAATAAAAGGCAAAATATTTGTTAGTTCTGAAGAGAAACCAGAGCATGACCAAGATTCCACCTGTCGCCTGAGTGCCATGCCAGCAGTTCTCATTCAGCTGAAAGTGAGCACCCAATTTGAATGAAAGAAAGCAGATTTCTCACCAGGCTTCCCCTTGCTATAAACATGGTTTGTACTCTTTTCCATGAGCTCCCAGATCTTTCAAGCAATTAGTGTGGTCAAGAAAGTTCTGTTTGAAAAGAAACAAACATTTACTGTCATTTCTATGCAAATGAGCTTACATTAAAGCACACTCGTTCTATCTTTAAACCGATAAAATAAAACCCCAATAAGATGGGGCATGCAAAAATTGAGATAAAACTCAGTTTTGCTCCTCTCCACGGAAATCTTTAGTAAAAGGCGAAAGATTTGTTCGTTCTGAAGAGAAACCAGAACATGACCAAGATTCCACCTGTCGCCTGAGTGCCATGCCAGCAGTCCTCATTCAGCTCAAAGTGAGCACCCAATTTGAAAGAAAGAAAGCAGATTTCTCACCAGGCTTCCCCTTGCTATAAACATGGTTTGTACTCTTTTCCATGTGCTCCCAGATCTTTCAAGCAATTAGTATAGTCAAGAAAGTTCTGTTTGAAAAGAAACAAACATTTACTGTCATTTCTATGCAAATGAGCTTACATTAAAGCACACTCGTTCTATCTTTAAACCGATAAAAGAAACCCCAATAAGACGGAGCATGCAAAAATTGAGATAAAACTCAGTTTTGCTCCTCTCCACGGAAATCTTTAGTAAAAGGCGAAAGATCTGTTCGTTTTGAAGAGAAACCAGAGCATGACCAAGATTCCACCTGTCGCCTGAGTGCCATGCCAGCAATCCTCATTCAGCTCAAAGTGAGCACCCAATTTGAAAGAAAGAAAGCAGATTTCTCACCAGGCTTCCCCTTGCTATAAACATGGTTTGTACTCTTTTCCATGTGCTCCCAGATCTTTCAAGCAATTAGTGTGGTCAAGAAAGTTCTGTTTGAAAAGAAACAAACATTTACTGTCATTTCTATGCAAATGAGCTTACATTAAAGCACACTCGTTCTATCTTTAAACCGATAAAATAAAATCCCAATAAGATGGGGCATGCAAAAATTGAGATAAAACTCAGTTTTGCTCCTCTCCACGGAAATCTTTAGTAAAAGGCGAAAGATTTGTTCGTTCTGAAGAGAAACCAGAACATGACCAAGATTCCACCTGTCGCCTGAGTGCCATGCCAGCAGTCCTCATTCAGCTCAAAGTGAGCACCCAATTTGAAAGAAAGAAAGCAGATTTCTCACCAGGCTTCCCCTTGCTATAAACATGGTTTGTACTCTTTTCCATGTGCTCCCAGATCTTTCAAGCATTTAGTATAGTCAAGAAAGTTCTGTTTGAAAAGAAACAAACATTTACTGTCATTTCTATGCAAATGAGCTTACATTAAAGCACACTCGTTCTATCTTTAAACCGATAAAAGAAACCCCAATAAGACGGAGCATGCAAAAATTGAGATAAAACTCAGTTTTGCTCCTCTCCACGGAAATCTTTAGTAAAAGGCGAAAGATCTGTTCGTTTTGAAGAGAAACCAGAGTATGACTAAGATTCCACCTGTCGCCTGAGTGCCATGCCAGCAGTCCTCATTCAGCGCAAAGTGAGCACCCAATTTGAAAGAAAGAAAGAAAGCAGATTTCTCACCAGGCTTCCCCTTGCTATAAGCATGGTTTGTACTCTTTTCCATGTGCTCCCAGATCTTTCAAGCAATTAGAATGGTCAAGAAAGTTCTGCTTGAAAAGAAACAGACATTTATAGTCATTGTTATGCAAATAAACTTACATTAAAGCTAACAAGAAACTGATAAAAGAAACCCCAATAATATGGGGCATGCAAAAATTGAGATAAAACTCAGTTTTGCTCCTCTCCACAGAAATCTTTAATAAAAGGCGAAAGATTTGTTCGTTCTGAAGAGAAACCAGAGCATGACCAAGATTCCACCTGTCTCCTAAATGCTGTGCCAGCAGTCCTCATTCAGATCAAAGTGAGCGCCCAACTTGAAAGTAAGCAGATTTCTCACCTGGCTTCTCCTTGCTATAAGCATGGTTTGTACTGTATTCCATGTGCTCCCAGATCTTTCAAGCAAGTAGCATGGTCAAGAAAGTTCTGTTTGAAAAGAAACAAACATTTACTGTCATTTCTATGCAAATGAGCTAACATTAAAGCACACTCATTCTATCTTTAAACCGATAAAAGAAACCCCAAAAAGATGGGGCATGCAAAAATTGAGATAAAACTCGGTTTTGCTCCTCTCCACGGAAATCTTTAATAAAAGGCGAAAGATTTGTTCGTTCTGAAGAGAAACCAGAGCATGACCAAGATTTTTATCTGAAAATATGTGTTCTCCCTGCAGTTGTTGTCCCCAGATGAGAGTTCCCTTGTGCTGCCTCAGTTGAATCTCCTTTACTTGACAGAGATGTGCCTGAGCAGCGGCCCTCCCCAGCCCTATCCCAAATCATACTTATTTTGCATAGGAGATACCATGGTCATGAAGATTGTTCTCCCAGGGTGAGGTTCATTCATTGCATTCTGGGTATGCTGACCCCTGTGATTTTCCCAAATGTGGGAAACTCGCTTTTATACCCTTGTGCACTATCCTGACTTCTCCTCCTGTCTGCTTACTTTGTGCCTTCCAATGCACAATGCAAACTACAGGTAGTGCTGCAGGGCCCACACCCTTTTACTTGCCTTACAGAGCAGCTCAGGAGCTGATACAGTGCCAAGCTGCTGCAAGAAATCAGCTTGAATGCTTCAGGGGATGGGGCATGGCCAACATGAGCCCCACACCGAAGGAGGGTGGGGGTGTTTAATGCGAACTAAGGGTCATCCAAGCGCCGCAAAAGGCCGCCATGCCCTGCATACCCCTTTTCTCTTTTCATATGCAGATGAGGGTTCCAGCCAACTTTGGCCCACTGCTTGGATGACATCACCGTATGCAAATCCGTCTTCTGCAGAACTTCCCCCAGGAATGCTTGCACTAGTTGTTGCATTTGGTTTGTTGTTTGGGGGTGCTTCAGTATTAGGCAGCCTTCTGCCCTCCCATGTTCATCTGAAAATATGTGTTCTCCCTGCAGTTGTTGTCCCCAGATGAGAGTTCCCTTGTGCTGCCTCAGTTGAATCTCCTTTACTTGACAGAGATGTGCATGAGCAGCGGCCCTCCCCAGCCCTATCCCAAATCATACTTATTTTGCATAGGAGATACCATGGTCATGAAGATTGTTCTCCCAGGGTGAGGTTCATTCATTGCATTTTGGGTATGCTGACCCCTGTGATTTACCCAAATGTGGGAAACTCGACTGCATTATTTGTGGTAGTGGGGGACTGTGTTTGTGCTTTCATCTGGTCAGCTCTGTTAAAACTCAGATTTCTTTGTCTCAGATTTTCCTCTAGCCTTGTTCTTCTTTCGAGAGTTCCCTTGTGCTGCCTCAGGTGGATCTCCTTCACTTGACAGGGGGTGCCCGAGCAGCAACCCTCCCCAGCTCTAGCCCAACTCCTACTTACCTGCCAGGTGAGATACTATGATCAGGAAGGTGCTTCTCCCAGGGCAAGGCTCACCCATTGCACTCTGGGTGTGCTGCTCCTACGATTTCCCCAAATGTGGGACACTTGACTGCATAATTTGTGTTTCCTCTGGTCGGCTCTCGTATAATTCAGATCTCTTTGTCTCAGGTCTTTCTCCAGCCTAGTTTGCTGTCTGTTTCCACTTCTTTTATCTTGAGCCCCTCCCTTCTATACCCTTGTGCACTATCCTGACTTCTCCTCCCGTCTGCTTACTTTGTGCCTTCCAATGCACAATACAAACTACAGGTAGTGCTGCAGGGCCCACACAATCTTTTACTTGCCTTAAAGAGCAGCTCTGGAGCTGTTACAGTGCCCAGCTGCTGCAAGAAATCAGCTTGAATGCTTCAGGGGATGGGGCATGGAACCTTCAGGGGATGGGGCATGGAACCTTCCTGGTTCCTCTGTAGGGACCAGGAAGGTCCCTACAGAGGAATTTCAGCTGGGTCGTTTTCTGCACTTCCTACAGTCGGGAGTGACTATGGGCCTAAAAATTGGGTTCCATTAAGGTCCAGATTTCGGCTCTGTCGATTTTCTTCCAGAAAGAACTGGCTTCACTGCCTGAAGTTCAGACATTTGTAAAGGGAGTGCTACATATTCAGCCCCTTTTGTGCCTCCTTTGGCACCTTGGGATCTCAACGTGGTGTTGAGTTTCCTGAAATCACATTGGTTTGAGCCACTTAAAACTGTGGATTTGAAATATCTCACATGGAAAAAAGTGGTCATGGTTCCAAAGGTGGGTGGGGGTGTTTAATGCGAACTAGGGGTAATCCAAGCACCGCAAAAGGCCGCCATGCCCTGCACGCCCCTTTTCTCTTTTCATATGCAGATGAGGGTTGAAGCCAACTTTGACCCACTGCTTGGATGACATCACCATATGCAAATCCATCTGCTGCATGCACTAATGCTTGCACTAGTTGTTGCATTTGGTTTGTTGTTTGGGGGTGCTTCAGTATTAGGCAGCCTTCTGCCCTCCCATGTTCATCTGAAAATATGTGTTCTCCCTGCAGTTGTTGTCCCCAGATGAGAGTTCCCTTGTGCTGCCTCAGTTGAATCTCCTTTACTTGACAGAGATGTGCCTGAGCAGCGGCCCTCCCAGCCCTATCCCAAATCATACTTATTTTGCATAGGAGACACCATGGTCATGAAGATTGTTCACCCAGGGTGAGGTTCATTCATTGCATTCTGGGTATGCTGACCCCTGTGATTTCCCCAAATGTGGGAAACTCGCCTGCATTTTTTGTGGTAGTGGGGGACTGTGTTTGTGTTTTCCTCTGGTCAGCTCTGGTAAAAGTCAGATTTCTTTGTCTCATATATTCCTCTAGCCTTGTTCTTCTTTCGAGAGTTCCCTTGTGCTGCCTCAGTTGGATCTCCTTCACTTGACAGGGGGGTGCCCGAGCAGTGACCCTCCCCAGCTCTAGCCCAACTCCTACTTACCTGCCAGGTGAGATACTATGATCATGAAGGTGCTTCTCCCAGGGCAAGGCTCACCCATTGCACTCTGGGTGTGCTGCTCCTGTGATTTCCCCAAATGTGGGAAACTTGATTGCATAATTTGTGTTTCCCCTGGTCGGCTCTCGTATAATTCAGATCTCTTTGTCTCAGGTCTCTCTCCAGCCTAGTTTGCTGTCTGTTTCCACTTCTCTTTTCTGGAGCCACTCCCTTCTATGCCCTTGCGCACTATCCTGACTTCTCCCGTCTGCTTACTTTGTGCCTTCCAACGCACAATGCGAACTACAGGTAGTGCTGCAGGGCCCACACCCTTTTAGTTGCCTTACAGAGAAGCTCTGGAGCTGTTACAGTGCCCAGCTGCTGCAAGAAATCAGCTTGAATGCTTCAGGGGCTGGGGCATAGCCAACATGAGCCCCACACCAAAGGAGGGTGGGGGTGTTTAATGCGAACTAGGGGTCATCCAAGCACCGCAAAAGGCCGCCATGCCCTGCATGCCCCTTTTCTCTTTTCATATGCAGATGAGGGTTCCAGCCAACTTTGGCCCACTGCTTGGATGACATCACCGTATGCAAATCCGTCTGCTGCAGACCTTCCCCCAGGAATGCTTGTACTAGTTGTTGCATATGGTTTGATATTTGATGGTGCTTCAGTATTAGGCAGCCTTCCGCCCTCCCATGTTCATCTGAAAAGATGTGGTCTCCCTGCAGTTGTTGTCCCCAGACGAGAGTTCCCTTGTGCTTCCTCAGTTGAATCTCCTTAACTTGATGGGGGAGGGGCTGCCCGAGCAGCCACCCTCCCCAGCCCTATCCCAACTCATACTTATTTTGCATATGAGATCTCTTGATCATGAAGATTGTTCTCACAGGGTGAAGTTCATCCATTATATTTTAAAATAGGAAGGTACAAATTACATATTTGAATTGCATCTATGTGCTGGATTCAAATGTCCCCCCCCCTTCCTTTCTCAATTGTGCCCATCAGCAGCTATTCTAAGGTTGCTGCCAATGGGTGTGACACATTAATTTCTTCTGTGGGGTACACAGGACTCCACAAGGATTCACATTGGGGTGTAGAGTAGGATCTTGATCTGAGGCACCAACCGACTCAAAGCTTTTGACTGTTCCCAAGATGCTCAGCGCATCCTCCTCTATAACCCCGCTTCCATGAACAGGGAGCTCAGTTTGTAGTTGGTGCCTTCAGTAGCAGGCCACTTAACAGGGGCCTGCCTCAGGAAGCCAATTCTTAGCTATTCATTTTGACAAGAAAAGAAGAACTTGTTTTATGAGAATCTACAAGGGCTGCAGCAGGCTAGGTCTAATAGACATCTTTACTGCAGCTTCATCACTCCCAGCGGCGCTGTATACTCCCGTGCCCTGGTTGCTGGGTCACTGCAGCGGAGGCTCCGGTTTCTTCCTAAGGTCAGTCACACACACACCGCCCTTCCGGATCACGAGGCCGCTGATGAAGGGGAGCGTGGCCGTAGGGGGTGGACCGTGTGCGCACTGGCGTGGACACTGATTACTGGGCAGCCGCTCCACTAGCCACCAGGTACAGTTAAGGAGCACAGGTCTGGGGGTTTTTCTCCAATATTAAACCAATTTTGTACTGCCCGCAGCGCATTGTGATAGGTAATAGGGCCTGATTCAGGTTGGATTGCAATCACAATAAGTGATCCAACTGCAAAAATTGCTAAGAGCATACGCATGTGCCTGCATTTTCTGCGGCACCCCGCAGAGAATGCGATCGCCTCTGCCTGTCAATCGGGGCAGGGGGGGAGAGGGGGGTCAGCAACACTCCATTTCCAAGTCAGGGATGGAGCGGTGCGGGGGCAAGGCTTCAAAATGGGGTCTGCAATGGAGGAGACACAGGGGGCGTGGTCACAGCAGCTGTATGACATCACATTCAGCCGCTGTGATCACAAAAATGGTGGCGGCTTCCTGCGCGCACATACAGTCTGCACCAGCAGGAGGCTACACCATTTTTTATGATCACGCTGAACTGCAGTGCGACTGCAATTACAGCATGGTCAAGAAGGGAGGCGTCATGCTGGGTGGCCATAAGAGATGAGCGGGTTCGGTTCCTCGGAATCCGAACCCGCCCGAACTTCACCCTTTTTTGCTCGGGTCCGAGCAGACTCGGATCCTCTCGCCTTGCTCGGTTAACCCGAGCGCGCCCGAACGTCATCATCCCGCTGTCGGATTCTCACGAGACTTGGATTCTATATAAGGAGCCGCGCGTCGCCGCCATTTTCACACGTGCATTGAGATTGATAGGGAGAGGACGTGGCTGGCGTCCTCTCCGTTTAGATTAGAAGATAGAGACGAGTGACATTTGATTTACTACTAATTTGGGGAGCAGTTGAACTTGTCAGGAGTACTCAGTAGTGCAGAGTTTTGCTGATAGTGACCACCAGTTTTATTATTTATAATCCGTTCTCTGCCTGAAAAAAAACGATACACATACCATATCTGTGCTCAGCCTCAGTGTGCTGCATGATATATCATCTATGTATATCTGACTGTGCTGAGTGCTCACTGCTCACACAGCTTAATTGTGGGGGAGACTGGGGAGCAGTTATAGCAGGAGTACAGTGCACACTTTTGCTGCCAGTGTGACCACCAGTATATTGTCTGCCTGAAAAAGTTAAACACTCCTGTGGTGTTTTTTTTTTATTCTATAAATGCATTCTGCTGACAGTGTCCAGCAGGTCCGTCATACATATATTATATAAATATTTACCTGCAGTAGTGTTATATTTTTTTTTTCATCTTTATCATCTCTATATTAGCAGACGCAGTACGGTAGTCCACGGCTGTGGCTATCTCTGTGTCGTCAGTGCTCGTCCATAATTGTATACCTACCTACCTGTGGTGGTTTTTTTTTTTCTATCTTCTTCATACTAGTAGTTTAGGAGTCTACTGACAGTGTCCACCAGGTCCATCATTATATTATATACCTACAGTAGTAATATATTTATTATATTATCTATACTAGCAGACGCAGTACGGTAGTCCACGGCTGTGGCTATCTCTGTGTCGTCAGTGCTCGTCCATAATTGTATACCTACCTACCTGTGGTGGGTTTTTTTTTTTATCTTCTTCATACTAGTAGTTTAGCAGTCTGCTGACAGTGTCCACCAGGTCCGTCATTATATTATATACCTACAGTAGTAATATATTTATTATATTATCTATACTAGCAGATGCAGTACGGTAGTCCACGGCTGTACCTACCTCTGTGTCGTCAGTGCTCGTCCATAATTGTATACCTACCTGTGGTGGGGTTTTTTTTTCTATCTTCTTCATACTAGTAGTTTAGGAGTCTGCTGACAGTGTCCACCAGGTCCGTCATTATATTATATACCTACAGTAGTAATATATTTAGTATATTATCTATACTAGCAGACGCAGTACGGTAGTCCACGGCTGTACCTACCTCTGTGTCGTCACTCGTCCATAATTGTATACCTAACTGTGGTGGTTTTTTTTTTCTATCTTCTTCATACTAGTAGTTTAGAAGTCTGCTGACAATGTCCACCAGGTCCGTCATTATATTATATATACCTACAGTAGTTATATATATTTTTTTTTATATCATTAATTATCATCTCTATACTAGCAGACGCAGTACGGTAGGCCACGGCTGTGGCTATCTCTGTGTCGTCAGTGCTCGTCCATAATTGTATACCTACCTACCTGTGGTGGAAGTTTTTTTCTATCTTCTTCATACTAGTAGTTTAGCAGTCTGCTGACAGTGTCCACCAGGTCCGTCATTATATTATATATACCTACAGTAGTTATATATATATTTTTTTTTATATCATTAATTATCATCTCTATACTAGCAGACGCAGTACGGTAGTCCACGGCTGTAGCTACCTCTGTGTCGTCAGTCACTCGTCATCCATAAGTATACTAGTATCCATCCATCTCCATTGTTTACCTGAGGTGCCTTTTAGTTGTGCCTATTAAAATATGGAGAACAAAAATGTTGAGGTTCCAAAAATAGGGAAAGATCAAGATCCACTTCCACCTCGTGCTGAAGCTGCTGCCACTAGTCATGGCCGAGACGATGAAATTCCATCAACGTCGTCTGCCAAGGCCGATGCCCAATGTCATAGTACAGAGCATGTAAAATCCAAAACACAAAAGATCAGTAAAAAAATGACTCAAAAATCTAAATAAAAATCGTCGGAGGAGAAGCGTAAACTTGCCAATATGCCATTTACCACACGGAGTGGCAAGGAACGGCTGAGGCCCTGGCCTATCTTCATGGCTAGTGGTTCAGCTTCACATGAGGATGGAAGCACTCAGCCTCTCGCTAGAAAAATGAAAAGACTTAAGCTGGCAAAAGCACAGCAAAGAACTGTGCGTTCTTCAAAATCACAAATCCACAAGGAGAGTCCAATTGTGTCGGTTGCGATGCCTGACCTTCCCAACACTGGACGTGAAGAGCATGCACCTTCCACCATTTGCACGCCCCCTGCAAGTGCTGGAAGGAGCACCCGCAGTCCAGTTCCTGATAGTCAGATTGAAGATGTCAGTGTTGAAGTACACCAGGATGAGGAGAATATGGGTGTTGCTGGCACTGGGGAGGAAATTGACAAGGAGGATTCTGATGGTGAGGTGGTTTGCTTAAGTCAGGCACCCGGCGAGACACCTGTTGTCCGTGGGAGGAATATGGCCATTGACATGCCTGGTGAAAATACCAAAAAAATCAGCTCTTCGGTGTGGAAGTATTTCAACAGAAATGCGGACAACAGGTGTCAAGCCGTGTGTTGCCTTTGTCAAGCTGTAATAAGTAGGGGTAAGGACGTTAACCACCTCGGAACATCCTCCCTTATACGTCACCTGCAGCGCATTCATCATAAGTCAGTGACAAGTTCAAAAACTTTGGGCGACAGCGGAAGCAGTCCACTGACCAGTAAATCCCTTCCTCTTGTAACCAAGCTCACGCAAACCACCCCACCAACTCCCTCAGTGTCAATTTCCTCCTTCCCCAGGAATGCCAATAGTCCTGCAGGCCATGTCACTGGCAATTCTGACGAGTTCTCTCCTGCCTGGGATTCCTCCGATGCATCCTTGAGTGTAACGCCTACTGCTGCTGGCGCTGCTGTTGTTGCTGCTGGGAGTCGATGGTCATCCCAGAGGGGAAGTCGTAAGACCACTTTTACTACTTCCACCAAGCAATTGACTGTCCAACAGTCCTTTGCGAGGAAGATGAAATATCACAGCAGTCATCCTGCTGCAAAGCGGATAACTGAGGCCTTGGCATCCTGGGCAGTGAGAAACGTGGTTCCGGTATCCATCATTACTTCAGAGCCAACTATAGACTTGATTGAGGTACTGTGTCCCCGGTACCAAATACTATCTAGGTTCCATTTCTCTAGGCAGGCGATACCGAAAATGTACACAGACCTCAGAAAAAGACTCACCAGTGTCCTAAAAAATGCAGTTGTACCCAATGTCCACTTAACCACGGACATGTGGACAAGTGGAGCAGGGCAGACTCAGGACTATATGACTGTGACAGCCCACTGGGTAGATGTATTGACTCCCGCCGCAAGAACAGCAGCGGCGGCACCAGTAGCAGCATCTCGCAAACGCCAACTCTTTCCTAGGCAGGCTACGCTTTGTATCACCGCTTTCCAGAATACGCACACAGATGAAAACCTCTTACGGCAACTGAGGAAGATCATCACAGAATGGCTTACCCCAATTGGACTCTCCTGTGGATTTGTGGCATCGGACAACGCCAGCAATATTGTGCGTGCATTATATCTGGGCAAATTCCAGCACGTCCCATGTTTTGCACATACCTTGAATTTGGTGGTGCAGAATTATTTAAAAAACGACAGGGGCGTGCAAGAGATGCTGTCGGTGGCCACAAGAATTGCGGGACACTTTCGGCGTACAGGCACCACGTACAGAAGACTGGAGCAACACCAAAAACGCCTGAACCTGCCCTGCCATCATCTGAAGCAAGAAGTGGAAACGAGGTGGAATTCAACCCTCTATATGCTTCAGAGGATGGAGGAGCAGCAAAAGGCCATTCAAGCCTATACATCTGACCACGATATAGGAGGTGGAATGCACCTGTCTCAAGCGCAGTGGAGAATGATTTCAACGTTGTGCAAGGTTCTGCAACCTTTTGAACTTGCCACACGTGAAGTCAGTTCAGACACTGCCAGCCTGAGTCAGGTCATTCCCGTCATCAGGCTTTTGCAGAAGAAGCTGGAGACATTGAAGGAGGAGCTAAGACAGAGCGATTCCGCTAGGCATGTGGGACTTGTGGATGGAGCCCTTCATTCGCTTAACCAGGATTCACGGGTGGTCAATCTGTTGAAATCAGAGCACTACATTTTGGCCACCGTGCTCGATCCTAGATTTAAAACCTACGTTGTATCTCTCTTTCCGGCAGACACAAGTCTGCAGGGGTTCAAAGACCTGCTGGTGAGAAAATTATCAAGTCAAGCGGAACTTGATCGGTCAACAGCTCCTCCTTCACAGTCTCCCGCAATTGGGGGAGCGAGGAAAAGGCTCAGAATTCCGAGCCCACCCGCTGGCGGTGATGCAGGGCAGTCTGGAGCGACTGCTGATGCTGACATCTGGTCCGGACTGAAGGACCTGCCAACGATTACGGACATGTCGTCTACTGTCACTGCATATGATTCTCTCACCATTGAAAGAATGGTGGAGGATTATATGAGTGACCGCATCCAAGTAGGCACGTCAGACAGTCCGTACGTATACTGGCAGGAAAAAGAGGCAATTTGGAGGCCCTTGCACAAACTGGCTTTATTCTACCTAAGTTGCCCTCCCAAAAGTGTGTACTCTGAAAGAGTGTTTAGTGCCGCCGCTCACCTTGTCAGCAATCGGCGTACGAGGTTACTTCCAGAAAATGTGGAGAAGATGATGTTCATTAAAATGAATTATAATCAATTGCTCCGTGGAGACATTGACCAGCAGCAATTGCCTCCACAAAGTATACAGGGAGCTGAGATGGTGGATTCCAGTGGGGACGAATTGATAATCTGTGAGGAGGGGGATGTACACGGTGATGAATCGGAGGATGATGATGAGGTGGACATCTTGCCTCTATAGAGCCAGTTTGTGCAAGGAGAGATTTATTGCTTCTTTTTTGGTGGGGGTCCAAACCAACCCGTCATTTCAGTCACAGTCGTGTGGCAGACCCTGTCACTGAAATGATGGGTTGGTTAAAGTGTGCATGTCCTGTTTATACAACATAAGGGTGGGTGGGAGGGCCCAAGGCAATTCCACCTTGCACCTCTTTTTTCCTTTATTTTTCTTTGCGTCATGTGCTGTTTGGGGAGTGTTTTTTGGAAGGGCCATCCTGCGTGACACTGCAGTGCCACTCCTAGATGGGCCAGGTGTTTGTGTCGGCCACTTGGGTCGCTGAGCTTAGTCACACAGCTACCTCATTGCGCCTCTTTTTTTCTTTGCGTCATGTGCTGTTTGGGGAGTGTTTTTTGGAAGGGCCATCCTGCGTGACACTGCAGTGACACTC
Source organism: Pseudophryne corroboree (assembly GCF_028390025.1). Lineage (NCBI taxonomy): Eukaryota > Metazoa > Chordata > Amphibia > Anura > Myobatrachidae > Pseudophryne > Pseudophryne corroboree. The sequence goes on from NW_026970250.1 coordinate 103,240, forward strand.
CTAGATGGGCCAGGTGTTTGTGTCGTCCACTTGGGTCGCTGAGCTTAGTCACACAGCTACCTCATTGCGCCACTTTTTTTCTTTGCGTCATGTGCTGTTTGGGGAGTGTTTTTTGGAAGGGCCATCCTGCGTGACACTGGAGTGCCACTCCTAGATGGGCCAGGTGTTTGTGTCGGCCACTTGGGTCGCTGAGCTTAGTCACACAGCTACCTCATTGCGCCTCTTTTTTTCTTTGCGTCATGTGCTGTTTGGGGAGTGTTTCTGGAAGGGCCATCCTGCGTGACACTGCAGTGCCACTCCTAGATGGGCCAGGTGTTTGTGTCGGCCACTTGGGTCGCTGAGCTTAGTCACACAGCTACCTCATTGCGCCTCTTTTTTTCTTTGCGTCATGTGCTGTTTGGGGAGTGTTTTTTGGAAGGGCCATCCTGCGTGACACTGCAGTGCCACTCCTAGATGGGCCAGGTGTTTGTGTCGGCCACTTGGGTCGCTGAGCTTAGTCACACAGCTACCTCATTGCGCCTCTTTTTTTCTTTGCGTCATGTGCTGTTTGGGGAGTGTTTTTTGGAAGGGCCATCATGCGTGACACTGCAGTGCCACTCCTAGATGGGCCAGGTGTTTGTGTCGGCCACTTGGGTCACTGAGCTTAGTCATCCAGCGACCTCGGTGCAAATTTTAGGACTAAAAATAATATTGTGAGGTGTGAGGTGTTAAGAATAGACTGAAAATTAGTGGAAATTATGGTTATTGAGGTTAATAATACTTTGGGATCAAAATGACTCCCAAATTCTATGATTTAAGCTGTTTTTTAGGGTTTTTTGAAAAAAACACCCGAATCCAAAACACACCCGAATCCGACAAAAAAAATTCGGTGAGGTTTAGCCAAAACGCGTTCGAACCCAAAACACGGCCGCGGAACCGAACCCAAAACCAAAACACAAAACCCGAAAAATTTCCGGTGCACATCTCTAGTGGCCATGCCATGTCACTGTGCAGGAGCCAGCACCGCTCACACACTAGTCCCCGGTGCAGCCCCCAACCCCCGGGACACCCGGAGCAACAAAATGTAGATTCAGGCCACCAGGCCACGCCCCTACCTATGAAACCATGCCTCCTTTTTACCATTGCGCTGCTTATCTGCGCGCACTGCATTACAATCTCCCTCGCCACCTCTCTGGGTGTCACCAGTGATAGTGACACCTCTGCCATGCTTGTAGCAGCTGGTCCTAAGATCTACACCTCAAGCCCTGAGTGTTTGCCCTTGTGACTTGTTGATCATCATAGCAAAGCAGATGCTTACAGAAAACTGCAGGGGCTTAGATTGAAAATAAAAAAAATTGATGGGTATAAGGTAGAGAGGAGCGGGTTCGGTTCTCCGAGAACCGAATTCCCCACGAACCCCACGAACTCCTCCTCCGAGGCAGGCTCGGTTGTTCCCGCCTGACTCGGAAAACCTGAACAAGGGAAAATGTAATCATCCCGCTGTCGGATTCTCGCGAGATTCGGATTCCATATAAAGAGCTGCGCGTTGCCGCCATTTTTACTCGTGCATTGAAGAGAGAGCGGAGAGGACGTGGCTATGTTCTCTCAGTGGAAATCTCAATATCAGTGCTCAGTATCAGTGGATACTTATTGCTGCTCAGTAATACTAGTAGTGTGTCTCTCCTGCTCAGTGTCAGTTCTCAGTAGTATCCTCATCAGTGCTCAGTATCACTGCTCATTGTCTTGTGCTGCATTGTTGTGCTCAGCATACTACAGTACATTACTAATAGTCCAGTGCTGCATCTTGCTGCTCAGTGTCAGTTCTAGTATCCTCATCAGTGCTCACTATCACTGCTCATTGCATTGTGGTGTTCTGTATACTACAGTAACATAGTAATATAGTAACATATAGTAACATAGTTTTTGAGGTTGAATAGAGGCAAATTGCCCATCGTGTTCAACCTGTTTTAAGTTGTGATGATTCTACATACTTGCTGAATAATGTTTTATGACTAGTTAGCTACTACAACTCATGTTACCCCCGGATTAACCATGTTGATATTTTAAGTATTATAACCTTGGATAGCTTTTTCATTCAGAAATGTATCCATTCCTTTTTTAAATCCAATTACAGAGTCCGCCATTACCACCTTCCCTGGCAGGGAATTCCACATCCCGATTGCCCTAACAGTGAAGATCATAGTATCTCACCTGGCAGGTAAGTAGGAGTTGGGCCAGAGCTGTGGAGGATTGCTGCTCGGGCACCCCCTGTCAAATGAAGGAGATCCAACTGAGGCAGCACAAGGGAACTCTCGAAAGAAGAACAAGGCTAGAGGAAGATCTGAGACAAAGAAATCTGACTTTTACCAGAGCTGACCAGAGGAAAGCACAAACACAGTCCCCCACTACCACAAATAATGCAGTCGAGTTTCCCACATTTGGGGAAATCACAGGGGTCAGCATACCCAGAATGCAATGAATGAACCTCACCCTGGGAGAACAATCTTCATGACCATGGTATCGCCTATGCAAAATAAGTATGATTTGGGATAGGGCTGGGGAGGGCCGCTGCTTAGGCACATCTCTGTCAAGTAAAGGAGATTCAACTGAGGCAGCACAAGGGAACTCTCATCTGGGGACAACAACTGCAGGGAGAACACATATTTTCAGATGAACATGGGAGGGCAGAAGGCTGCCTAATACTGAAGCACCCCCAAACAACAAACCAAATGCAACAACTAGTACAAGCATTCCTGGGGGAAGTTCTGCAGAAGACGGATTTGCATACGGTGATGTCATCCAAGCAGTGGGCCAAAGTTGGCTGGATCCCTCATCTGCATATGAAAAGAGAAAAGGGGTATGCAGGGCATGGCGGCCTTTTGCGGCGCTTGGATGACCCTTAGTTCGCATTAAACACCCCCACCCTCCTTCGGTGTGGGGCTCATGTTGACAATGCCCCAGCCCCTGAAGCATTCAAGCTGATTTCTTACAGCAGCTTGGCACTGTAACAGCTCCAGAGCTGCTCTGTAAGGCAAGTAAAAGGGTGTGTAGTTTGCATTGTGCATTGGAAGGCACAAAGTAAGCAGACAGGAGGAGAAGTCAGGATAGTGCACAAGGGTATAAAAGGGAGGGGCTCAAGAAAAAAGAAGTGGAAACAGACAGCAAACTAGGCTGGAGAGAGACCTGAGACAAAGAGATCTGAATTATACGAGAGCCGACCAGGGGAAACACAAATTATGCAGTCAAGTTTCCCACATTTGGGGAAATCGCAGGGGCAGCACACCCAGAGTGCAATGGGTGAGCCTTGCCCTGGAAGAAGCACCTTCATGATCATAGTATCTCACCTGGCAGGTAAGTAGGAGTTGGGCTTGAGCTGGGGAGGGTCGCTGCTCGGGCACCCCCCTGTCAAGTGAAGGAGATCCAACTGAGGCAGCACAAGGGAACTCTCGAAAGAAGAACAAGGCTAGAGGAAGATCTGAAACAAAGAAATCTGACTTTTACCAGAGCTGACCAGAGGAAAACACAAACACAGTCCCCCACTACCACAAATAATGCAGTCGAGTTACCCACATTTGGGGAAATCACAGGGGTCAGCATACCCAGAATGCAATGAATGAACCTCACCCTGGGAGAATAATCTTCATGACCATGGTATCTCCTATGCAAAATAAGTATGATTTGGGATAGGGCTGGGGAGGGCCGCTGCTCAGGCACATCTCTGTCAAGTAAAGGAGATTCAACTGAGGCAGCACAAGGGAACTCTCATCTGGGGACAACAACTGCAGGGAGAACACATATTTTCAGATGAACATGGGAGGGCAGAAGGCTGCCTAATACTGAAGCACCCCCAAACAACAAACCAAATGCAACAACTAGTGCAAGCATTCCTGTTTGTTTCTGAAGCCAACTTTGACCCACTGCTTGGATGACATCACCATATGCAAATCCATCTGCTGCAGGCCTTCCCCCAGGAATGCTTGCACTCTTTATATGAAATCCGAATCTCGCGAGAATCCGACAGCGGGATGATGACATTTTCCCTTGTTCAGGTTTTCCGAGTCAGGCGGGAACAACCGAGCCTGCCTCGGAGGAGGAGTTCGTGGGGTTCGTGGGGAATTCGGTTCTCGGAGAACCGAACCCGCTCCTCTCTACCTTATACCCATCAATTTTTTTTATTTTCAATCTAAGCCCCTGCAGTTTTCTGTAAGCATCTGCTTTGCTATGATGATCAACAAGTCACAAGGGCAAACACTCAGGGCTTGAGGTGTAGATCTTAGGACCAGCTGCTACAAGCATGGCAGAGGTGTCACTATCACTGGTGACACCCAGAGAGGTGGCGAGGGAGATTGTAATGCAGTGCGCGCAGATAAGCAGCGCAATGGTAAAAAGGAGGCATGGTTTCATAGGTAGGGGCGTGGCCTGGTGGCCTGAATCTACATTTTGTTGCTCCGGGTGTCCCGGGGGTTGGGGGCTGCACCGGGGACTAGTGTGTGAGCGGTGCTGGCTCCTGCACAGTGACATGGCATGGCCACTAGAGATGTGCACCGGAAATTTTTCGGGTTTTGTGTTTTGGTTTTGGGTTCGGTTCCGCGGCCGTGTTTTGGGTTCGAACGCGTTTTGGCTAAACCTCACCGAATTTTTTTTGTCGGATTCGGGTGTGTTTTGGATTCGGGTGTTTTTTTCAAAAAACCCTAAAAAACAGCTTAAATCATAGAATTTGGGAGTCATTTTGATCCCAAAGTATTATTAACCTCAATAACCATAATTTCCACTAATTTTCAGTCTATTCTTAACACCTCACACCTCACAATATTATTTTTAGTCCTAAAATTTGCACCGAGGTCGCTGGATGACTAAGCTCAGTGACCCAAGTGGCCGACACAAACACCTGGCCCATCTAGGAGTGGCACTGCAGTGTCACGCATGATGGCCCTTCCAAAAAACACTCCCCAAACAGCACATGACGCAAAGAAAAAAAGAGGCGCAATGAGGTAGCTGTGTGACTAAGCTCAGCGACCCAAGTGGCCGACACAAACACCTGGCCCATCTAGGAGTGGCACTGCAGTGTCACGCAGGATGGCCCTTCCAAAAAACACTCCCCAAACAGCACATGACGCAAAGAAAAAAAGAGGCGCAATGAGGTAGCTGTGTGACTAAGCTCAGCGACCCAAGTGGCCGACACAAACACCTGGCCCATCTAGGAGTGGCACTGCAGTGTCACGCAGGATGGCCCTTCCAAAAACACTCCCCAAACAGCACATGACGCAAAGAAAAAAAGAGGCGCAATGAGGTAGCTGTGTGACTAAGCTCAGCGACCCAAGTGGCCGACACAAACACCTGGCCCATCTAGGAGTGGCACTGCAGTGTCACGCAGGATGGCCCTTCCAAAAAACACTCCCCAAACAGCACATGACGCAAAGAAAAAAAGTGGCGCAATGAGGTAGCTGTGTGACTAAGCTCAGCGACCCAAGTGGACGACACAAACACCTGGCCCATCTAGGAGTGTCACTGCAGTGTCACGCAGGATGGCCCTTCCAAAAAACACTCCCCAAACAGCACATGACGCAAAGAAAAAAAGAGGCGCAATGAGGTAGCTGTGTGACTAAGCTCAGCGACCCAAGTGGCCGACACAAACACCTGGCCCATCTAGGAGTGGCACTGCAGTGTCACGCAGGATGGCCCTTCCAAAAAACACTCCCCAAACAGCACATGACGCAAAGAAAAATAAAAGAAAAAAGAGGTGCAAGGTGGAATTGCCTTGGGCCCTCCCACCCACCCTTATGTTGTATAAACAGGACATGCACACTTTAACCAACCCATCATTTCAGTGACAGGGTCTGCCACACGACTGTGACTGAAATGACGGGTTGGTTTGGACCCCCACCAAAAAAGAAGCAATAAATCTCTCCTTGCACAAACTGGCTCTATAGAGGCAAGATGTCCACCTCATCATCATCCTCCGATTCATCACCGTGTACATCCCCCTCCTCACAGATTATCAATTCGTCCCCACTGGAATCCACCATCTCAGCTCCCTGTATACTTTGTGGAGGCAATTGCTGCTGGTCAATGTCTCCACGGAGCAATTGATTATAATTCATTTTAATGAACATCATCTTCTCCACATTTTCTGGAAGTAACCTCGTACGCCGATTGCTGACAAGGTGAGCGGCGGCACTAAACACTCTTTCGGAGTACACACTTGTGGGAGGGCAACTTAGGTAGAATAAAGCCAGTTTGTGCAAGGGCCTCCAAATTGCCTCTTTTTCCTGCCAGTATACGTACGGACTGTCTGACGTGCCTACTTGGATGCGGTCACTCATATAATCCTCCACCATTCTTTCAATGGTGAGAGAATCATATGCAGTGACAGTAGACGACATGTCCGTAATCGTTGGCAGGTCCTTCAGTCCGGACCAGATGTCAGCATCAGCAGTCGCTCCAGACTGCCCTGCATCACCGCCAGCGGGTGGGCTCGGAATTCTGAGCCTTTTCCTCGCACCCCCAATTGCGGGAGACTGTGAAGGAGGAGCTGTTGACCGATCAAGTTCCGCTTGACTTGATAATTTTCTCACCAGCAGGTCTTTGAACCCCTGCAGACTTGTGTCTGCCGGAAAGAGAGATACAACGTAGGTTTTAAATCTAGGATCGAGCACGGTGGCCAAAATGTAGTGCTCTGATTTCAACAGATTGACCACCCGTGAATCCTGGTTAAGCGAATGAAGGGCTCCATCCACAAGTCCCACATGCCTAGCGGAATCGCTCTGTCTTAGCTCCTCCTTCAATGTCTCCAGCTTCTTCTGCAAAAGCCTGATGATGGGAATGACCTGACTCAGGCTGGCAGTGTCTGAACTGACTTCACGTGTGGCAAGTTCAAAAGGTTGCAGAACCTTGCACAACGTTGAAATCATTCTCCACTGCGCTTGAGACAGGTGCATTCCACCTCCTATATCGTGGTCAGATGTATAGGCTTGAATGGCCTTTTGCTGCTCCTCCATCCTCTGAAGCATATAGAGGGTTGAATTCCACCTCGTTTCCACTTCTTGCTTCAGATGATGGCAGGGCAGGTTCAGGCGTTTTTGGTGTTGCTCCAGTCTTCTGTACGTGGTGCCTGTACGCCGAAAGTGTCCCGCAATTCTTGTGGCCACCGACAGCATCTCTTGCACGCCCCTGTCGTTTTTTAAATAATTCTGCACCACCAAATTCAAGGTATGTGCAAAACATGGGACGTGCTGGAATTTGCCCAGATATAATGCACGCACAATATTGCTGGCGTTGTCCGATGCCACAAATCCACAGGAGAGTCCAATTGGGGTAAGCCATTCTGTGATGATCTTCCTCAGTTGCCGTAAGAGGTTTTCATCTGTGTGCGTATTCTGGAAAGCGGTGATACAAAGCGTAGCCTGCCTAGGAAAGAGTTGGCGTTTGCGAGATGCTGCTACTGGTGCCGCCGCTGCTGTTCTTGCGGCGGGAGTCAATACATCTACCCAGTGGGCTGTCACAGTCATATAGTCCTGAGTCTGCCCTGCTCCACTTGTCCACATGTCCGTGGTTAAGTGGACATTGGGTACAACTGCATTTTTTAGGACACTGGTGAGTCTTTTTCTGAGGTCTGTGTACATTTTCGGTATCGCCTGCCTAGAGAAATGGAACCTAGATAGTATTTGGTACCGGGGACACAGTACCTCAATCAAGTCTATAGTTGGCTCTGAAGTAATGATGGATACCGGAACCACGTTTCTCACTGCCCAGGATGCCAAGGCCTCAGTTATCCGCTTTGCAGCAGGATGACTGCTGTGATATTTCATCTTCCTCGCAAAGGACTGTTGGACAGTCAATTGCTTGGTGGAAGTAGTAAAAGTGGTCTTACGACTTCCCCTCTGGGATGACCATCGACTCCCAGCAGCAACAACAGCAGCGCCAGCAGCAGTAGGCGTTACACTCAAGGATGCATCGGAGGAATCCCAGGCAGGAGAGAACTCGTCAGAATTGCCAGTGACATGGCCTGCAGGACTATTGGCATTCCTGGGGAAGGAGGAAATTGACACTGAGGGAGTTGGTGGGGTGGTTTGCGTGAGCTTGGTTACAAGAGGAAGGGATTTACTGGTCAGTGGACTGCTTCCGCTGTCGCCCAAAGTTTTTGAACTTGTCACTGACTTATGATGAATGCGCTGCAGGTGACGTATAAGGGAGGATGTTCCGAGGTGGTTAACGTCCTTACCCCTACTTATTACAGCTTGACAAAGGCAACACACGGCTTGACACCTGTTGTCCGCATTTCTGTTGAAATACTTCCACACCGAAGAGCTGATTTTTTTGGTATTTTCACCAGGCATGTCAATGGCCATATTCCTCCCACGGACAACAGGTGTCTCGCCGGGTGCCTGACTTAAACAAACCACCTCACCATCAGAATCCTCCTTGTCAATTTCCTCCCCAGCGCCAGCAACACCCATATTCTCCTCATCCTGGTGTACTTCAACACTGACATCTTCAATCTGACTATCAGGAACTGGACTGCGGGTGCTCCTTCCAGCACTTGCAGGGGGCGTGCAAATGGTGGAAGGTGCATGCTCTTCACGTCCAGTGTTGGGAAGGTCAGGCATCGCAACCGACACAATTGGACTCTCCTTGTGGATTTGTGATTTTGAAGAACGCACAGTTCTTTGCTGTGCTTTTGCCAGCTTAAGTCTTTTCATTTTTCTAGCGAGAGGCTGAGTGCTTCCATCCTCATGTGAAGCTGAACCACTAGCCATGAAGATAGGCCAGGGCCTCAGCCGTTCCTTGCCACTCCGTGTGGTAAATGGCATATTGGCAAGTTTACGCTTCTCCTCCGACGATTTTTATTTAGATTTTTGAGTCATTTTTTTACTGATCTTTTGTGTTTTGGATTTTACATGCTCTGTACTATGACATTGGGCATCGGCCTTGGCAGACGACGTTGATGGAATTTCATCGTCTCGGCCATGACTAGTGGCAGCAGCTTCAGCACGAGGTGGAAGTGGATCTTGATCTTTCCCTATTTTTGGAACCTCAACATTTTTGTTCTCCATATTTTAATAGGCACAACTAAAAGGCACCTCAGGTAAACAATGGAGATGGATGGATACTAGTATACTTATGGATGACGAGTGACTGACGACACAGAGGTAGCTACAGCCGTGGACTACCGTACTGCGTCTGCTAGTATAGAGATGATAATTAATGATATAAAAAAAAATATATATATAACTACTGTAGGTATATATAATATAATGACGGACCTGGTGGACACTGTCAGCAGACTGCTAAACTACTAGTATGAAGAAGATAGAAAAAAACTTCCACCACAGGTAGGTAGGTATACAATTATGGACGAGCACTGACGACACAGAGATAGCCACAGCCGTGGCCTACCGTACTGCGTCTGCTAGTATAGAGATGATAATTAATGATATAAAAAAAAATATATATAACTACTGTAGGTATATATAATATAATGACGGACCTGGTGGACACTGTCAGCAGACTGCTAAACTACTAGTATGAAGAAGATAGAAAAAAAAAACCACCACAGTTAGGTATACAATTATGGACGAGTGACGACACAGAGGTAGGTACAGCCGTGGACTACCGTACTGCGTCTGCTAGTATAGATAATATACTAAATATATTACTACTGTAGGTATATAATATAATGACGGACCTGGTGGACACTGTCAGCAGACTCCTAAACTACTAGTATGAAGAAGATAAAAAAAAAACCCCACCACAGGTAGGTAGGTATACAATTATGGACGAGCACTGACGACACAGAGATAGCCACAGCCGTGGACTACAGTACTGCGTCTGCTAGTATAGATAATATAATAAATATATTACTACTGTAGGTATATAATATAATGATGGACCTGGTGGACACTGTCAGTAGACTCCTAAACTACTAGTATGAAGAAGATAGAAAAAAAAAAACCACCACAGGTAGGTAGGTATACAATTATGGACGAGCACTGACGACACAGAGATAGCCACAGCCATGGACTACCGTACTGCGTCTGCTAATATAGAGATGATAAAGATGAAAAAAAAAATATAACACTACTGCAGGTAAATATTTATATAATATATGTATGACGGACCTGCTGGACACTGTCAGCAGAATGCATTTATAGAATAAAAAAAAAACACCACAGGAGTGTTTAACTTTTTCAGGCAGACAATATACTGGTGGTCACACTGGCAGCAAAAGTGTGCACTGTACTCCTGCTATAACTGCTCCCCAGTCTCCCCCACAATTAAGCTGTGTGAGCAGTGAGCACTCAGCACAGTCAGATATACATAGATGATATATCATGCAGCACACTGAGGCTGAGCACAGATATGGTATGTGTATCGTTTTTTTTCAGGCAGAGAACGGATTATAAATAATAAAACTGGTGGTCACTATCAGCAAAACTCTGCACTACTGAGTACTCCTGACAAGTTCAACTGCTCCCCAAATTAGTAGTAAATCAAATGTCACTCGTCTCTATCTTCTAATCTAAACGGAGAGGACGCCAGCCACGTCCTCTCCCTATCAATCTCAATGCACGTGTGAAAATGGCGGCGACGCGCGGCTCCTTATATAGAATCCAAGTCTCGTGAGAATCCGACAGCGGGATGATGACGTTCGGGCGCGCTCGGGTTAACCGAGCAAGGCGAGAGGATCCGAGTCTGCTCGGACCCGAGCAAAAAAGGGTAAATTTCGGGCGGGTTCGGATTCCGAGGAACCGAACCCGCTCATCTCTTATGGCCACCCAGCATGACGCCTCCCTTCTTGACCATGCTGTAATTGCAGTCGCACTGCAGTTCAGCGTGATCATAAAAAATGGTGTAGCCTCCTGCTGGTGCAGACTGTATGTGCGCGCAGGAAGCCGCCACCATTTTTGTGATCACAGCGGCTGAATGTGATGTCATACAGCTGCTGTGACCACGCCCCCTGTGTCTCCTCCATTGCAGACCCCATTTTGAAGCCTTGCCCCCGCACCGCTCCATCCCTGACTTGGAAATGGAGTGTTGCTGACCCCCCTCTCCCCCCCTGCCCCGATTGACAGGCAGAGGCGATCGCATTCTCTGCGGGGTGCCGCAGAAAATGCAGGCACATGCGTATGCTCTTAGCAATTTTTGCAGTTGGATCACTTATTGTGATTGCAATCCAACCTGAATCAGGCCCTATTACCTATCACAATGCGCTGCGGGCAGTACAAAATTGGTTTAATATAGGAGAAAAACCCCCAGACCTGTGCTCCTTAACTGTACCTGGTGGCTAGTGGAGCGGCTGCCCAGTAATCAGTGTCCACGCCAGTGCGCACACGGTCCACCCCCTACGGCCACGCTCCCCTTCATCAGCGGCCTCGTGATCCGGAAGGGCGGTGTGTGTGTGACTGACCTTAGGAAGAAACCGGAGCCTCCGCTGCAGTGACCCAGCAACCAGGGCACGGGAGTATACAGCGCCGCTGGGAGTGATGAAGCTGCAGTAAAGATGTCTATTAGACCTAGCCTGCTGCAGCCCTTGTAGATTCTCATAAAACAAGTTCTTCTTTTCTTGTCAAAATGAATAGCTAAGAATTGGCTTCCTGAGGCAGGCCCCTGTTAAGTGGCCTGCTACTGAAGGCACCAACTACAAACTGAGCTCCCTGTTCATGGAAGCGGGGTTATAGAGGAGGATGCGCTGAGCATCTTGGGAACAGTCAAAAGCTTTGAGTCGGTTGGTGCCTCAGATCAAGATCCTACTCTACACCCCAATGTGAATCCTTGTGGAGTCCTGTGTACCCCACAGAAGAAATTAATGTGTCACACCCATTGGCAGCAACCTTAGAATAGCTGCTGATGGGCACAATTGAGAAAGGAAGGGGGGGGGGACATTTGAATCCAGCACATAGATGCAATTCAAATATGTAATTTGTACCTTCCTATTTTAAAATATAATGGATGAACTTCACCCTGTGAGAACAATCTTCATGATCAAGAGATCTCATATGCAAAATAAGTATGAGTTGGGATAGGGCTGGGGAGGGTGGCTGCTCGGGCAGCCCCTCCCCCATCAAGTTAAGGAGATTCAACTGAGGAAGCACAAGGGAACTCTCGTCTGGGGACAACAACTGCAGGGAGACCACATCTTTTCAGATGAACATGGGAGGGCGGAAGGCTGCCTAATACTGAAGCACCATCGAATATCAAACCATATGCAACAACTAGTACAAGCATTCCTGGGGGAAGGTCTGCAGCAGACGGATTTGCATACGGTGATGTCATCCAAGCAGTGGGCCAAAGTTGGCTGGAACCCTCATCTGCATATGAAAAGAGAAAAGGGGCATGCAGGGCATGGCGGCCTTTTGCGGTGCTTGGATGACCCCTAGTTCGCATTAAACACCCCCACCCTCCTTTGGTGTGGGGCTCATGTTGGCTATGCCCCAGCCCCTGAAGCATTCAAGCTGATTTCTTACAGCAGCTGGGCACTGTAACAGCTCCAGAGCTGCTCTGTAAGGCAACTAAAAGGGTGTGGGCCCTGCAGCACTACCTGTAGTTCGCATTGTGCGTTGGAAGGCACAAAGTAAGCAGACGGGAGAAGTCAGGATAGTGCGCAAGGGCATAGAAGGGAGTGGCTCCAGAAAAGAGAAGTGGAAACAGACAGCAAACTAGGCTGGAGAGAGACCTGAGACAAAGAGATCTGAATTATACGAGAGCCGACCAGGGGAAACACAAATTATGCAATCAAGTTTCCCACATTTGGGGAAATCACAGGAGCAGCACACCCAGAGTGCAATGGGTGAGCCTTGCCCTGGGAGAAGCACCTTCATGATCATAGTATCTCACCTGGCAGGTAAGTAGGAGTTGGGCTAGAGCTGGGGAGGGTCACTGCTCGGGCACCCCCCTGTCAAGTGAAGGAGATCCAACTGAGGCAGCACAAGGGAACTCTCGAAAGAAGAACAAGGCTAGAGGAATATATGAGACAAAGAAATCTGACTTTTACCAGAGCTGACCAGAGGAAAACACAAACACAGTCCCCCACTACCACAAAAAATGCAGGCGAGTTTCCCACATTTGGGGAAATCACAGGGGTCAGCATACCCAGAATGCAATGAATGAACCTCACCCTGGGTGAACAATCTTCATGACCATGGTGTCTCCTATGCAAAATAAGTATGATTTGGGATAGGGCTGGGAGGGCCGCTGCTCAGGCACATCTCTGTCAAGTAAAGGAGATTCAACTGAGGCAGCACAAGGGAACTCTCATCTGGGGACAACAACTGCAGGGAGAACACATATTTTCAGATGAACATGGGAGGGCAGAAGGCTGCCTAATACTGAAGCACCCCCAAACAACAAACCAAATGCAACAACTAGTGCAAGCATTCCTGGGGCAAGGCCTGCAGCAGATGGATTTGCATATGGTGATGTCATCCAAGCAGTGGGTCAAAGTTGGCTTCAACCCTCATCTGCATATGAAAAGAGAAAAGGGGCGTGCAGGGCATGGCGGCCTTTTGCGGTGCTTGGATTACCCCTAGTTCGCATTAAACACCCCCACCCACCTTTGGTGTGGGGCTCATGTTGGCCATGCCCCATCCCCTGAAGCATTCAAGCTGATTTCTTGCAGCAGCTGGGCACTGTAACAGCTCCAGAGCTGCTCTTTAAGGCAAGTAAAAGATTGTGTGGGCCCTGCAGCACTACCTGTAGTTTGCATTGTGCATTGGAAGGCACAAAGTAAGCAGACGGGAGGAGAAGTCAGGATAGTGCACAAGGGTATAGAAGGGAGGGGCTCAAGATAAAAGAAGTGGAAACAGACAGCAAACTAGGCTGGAGAAAGACCTGAGACAAAGAGATCTGAATTATACGAGAGCCGACCAGAGGAAACACAAATTATGCAGTCAAGTGTCCCACATTTGGGGAAATCGTAGGAGCAGCACACCCAGAGTGCAATGGGTGAGCCTTGCCCTGGGAGAAGCACCTTCCTGATCATAGTATCTCACCTGGCAGGTAAGTAGGAGTTGGGCTAGAGCTGGGGAGGGTCACTGCTCGGGCACCCCCCTGTCAAGTGAAGGAGATCCAACTGAGGCAGCACAAGGGAACTCTCGAAAGAAGAACAAGGCTAGAGGAATATATGAGACAAAGAAATCTGACTTTTACCAGAGCTGACCAGAGGAAAACACAAACACAGTCCCCCACTACCACAAAAAATGCAGGCGAGTTTCCCACATTTGGGGAAATCACAGGGGTCAGCATACCCAGAATGCAATGAATGAACCTCACCCTGGGTGAACAATCTTCATGACCATGGTGTCTCCTATGCAAAATAAGTATGATTTGGGATAGGGCTGGGAGGGCCGCTGCTCAGGCACATCTCTGTCAAGTAAAGGAGATTCAACTGAGGCAGCACAAGGGAACTCTCATCTGGGGACAACAACTGCAGGGAGAACACATATTTTCAGATGAACATGGGAGGGCAGAAGGCTGCCTAATACTGAAGCACCCCCAAACAACAAACCAAATGCAACAACTAGTGCAAGCATTCCTGGGGGAAGTTCTGCAGAAGACGGATTTGCATACGGTGATGTCATCCAAGCAGTGGGCCAAAGTTGGCTGGAACCCTCATCTGCATATGAAAAGAGAAAAGGGGTATGCAGGGCATGGCGGCCTTTTGCGGCGCTTGGATGACCCTTAGTTCGCATTAAACACCCCCACCCTCCTTCGGTGTGGGGCTCATGTTGGCCATGCCCCATCCCCTGAAGCATTCAAGCTGATTTCTTGCAGCAGCTTGGCACTGTATCAGCTCCAGAGCTGCTCTGTAAGGCAAGTAAAAGGGTGTGGGCCCTGCAGCACTACCTGTAGTTTGCATTGTGCATTGGAAGGCACAAAGTAAGCAGACAGGAGGAGAAGTCAGGATAGTGCACAAGGGTATAAAAGCGAGTTTCCCACATTTGGGAAAATCACAGGGGTCAGCATACCCAGAATGCAATGAATGAACCTCACCCTGGGAGAACAATCTTCATGACCATGGTATCTCCTATGCAAAATAAGTATGATTTGGGATAGGGCTGGGGAGGGCCGCTGCTCAGGCACATCTCTGTCAAGTAAAGGAGATTCAACTGAGGCAGCACAAGGGAACTCTCATCTGGGGACAACAACTGCAGGGAGAACACATATTTTCAGATAAAAATCTTGGTCATGCTCTGGTTTCTCTTCAGAACGAACAAATCTTTCGCCTTTTATTAAAGATTTCCGTGGAGAGGAGCAAAACCGAGTTTTATCTCAATTTTTGCATGCCCCATCTTTTTGGGGTTTCTTTTATCGGTTTAAAGATAGAATGAGTGTGCTTTAATGTAAGCTCATTTGCATAGAAATGACAGTAAATGTTTGTTTCTTTTCAAACAGAACTTTCTTGACCATGCTACTTGCTTGAAAGATCTGGGAGCACATGGAATACAGTACAAACCATGCTTATAGCAAGGAGAAGCCAGGTGAGAAATCTGCTTACTTTCAAGTTGGGCGCTCACTTTGATCTGAATGAGGACTGCTGGCACAGCATTTAGGCGACAGGTGGAATCTTGGTCATGCTCTGGTTTCTCTTCAGAACGAACAAATCTTTCGCCTTTTATTAAAGATTTCTGTGGAGAGGAGCAAAACTGAGTTTTATCTCAATTTTTGCATGCCCCATATTATTGGGGTTTCTTTTATCAGTTTCTTGTTAGCTTTAATGTAAGTTTATTTGCATAACAATGACTATAAATGTCTGTTTCTTTTCAAGCAGAACTTTCTTGACCATTCTAATTGCTTGAAAGATCTGGGAGCACATGGAAAAGAGTACAAACCATGCTTATAGCAAGGGGAAGCCTGGTGAGAAATCTGCTTTCTTTCTTTCAAATTGGGTGCTCACTTTGCGCTGAATGAGGACTGCTGGCATGGCACTCAGGCGACAGGTGGAATCTTAGTCATACTCTGGTTTCTCTTCAAAACGAGCAAATCTTTCGCCTTTTACTAAAGATTTCCGTGGAGAGGAGCAAAACTGAGTTTTATCTCAATTTTTGCATGCTCCGTCTTATTGGGGTTTCTTTTATCGGTTTAAAGATAGAACGAGTGTGCTTTAATGTAAGCTCATTTGCATAGAAATGACAGTAAATGTTTGTTTCTTTTCAAACAGAACTTTCTTGACTATACTAAATGCTTGAAAGATCTGGGAGCACATGGAAAAGAGTACAAACCATGTTTATAGCAAGGGGAAGCCTGGTGAGAAATCTGCTTTCTTTCTTTCAAATTGGGTGCTCACTTTGAGCTGAATGAGGACTGCTGGCATGGCACTCAGGCGACAGGTGGAATCTTGGTCATGTTCTGGTTTCTCTTCAGAACGAACAAATCTTTCGCCTTTTACTAAAGATTTCCGTGGAGAGGAGCAAAACTGAGTTTTATCTCAATTTTTGCATGCCCCATCTTATTGGGATTTTATTTTATCGGTTTAAAGATAGAACGAGTGTGCTTTAATGTAAGCTCATTTGCATAGAAATGACAGTAAATGTTTGTTTCTTTTCAAACAGAACTTTCTTGACCACACTAATTGCTTGAAAGATCTGGGAGCACATGGAAAAGAGTACAAACCATGTTTATAGCAAGGGGAAGCCTGGTGAGAAATCTGCTTTCTTTCTTTCAAATTGGGTGCTCACTTTGAGCTGAATGAGGATTGCTGGCATGGCACTCAGGCGACAGGTGGAATCTTGGTCATGCTCTGGTTTCTCTTCAAAACGAACAGATCTTTCGCCTTTTACTAAAGATTTCCGTGGAGAGGAGCAAAACTGAGTTTTATCTCAATTTTTGCATGCTCCGTCTTATTGGGGTTTCTTTTATCGGTTTAAAGATAGAACGAGTGTGCTTTAATGTAAGCTCATTTGCATAGAAATGACAGTAAATGTTTGTTTCTTTTCAAACAGAACTTTCTTGACTATACTAATTGCTTGAAAGATCTGGGAGCACATGGAAAAGAGTACAAACCATGTTTATAGCAAGGGGAAGCCTGGTGAGAAATCTGCTTTCTTTCTTTCAAATTGGGTGCTCACTTTGAGCTGAATGAGGACTGCTGGCATGGCACTCAGGCGACAGGTGGAATCTTGGTCATGTTCTGGTTTCTCTTCAGAACGAGCAAATCTTTCGCCTTTTACTAAAGATTTCCGTGGAGAGGAGCAAAACTGAGTTTTATCTCAATTTTTGCATGCCCCATCTTATTGGGGTTTTATTTTATCGGTTTAAAGATAGAACGAGTGTGCTTTAATGTAAGCTCATTTGCATAGAAATGACAGTAAATGTTTGTTTCTTTTCAAACAGAACTTTCTTGACCACACTAATTGCTTGAAAGATCTGGGAGCACATGGAAAAGAGTACAAACCATGTTTATAGCAAGGGGAAGCCTGGTGAGAAATCTGCTTTCTTTCATTCAAATTGGGTGCTCACTTTCAGCTGAATGAGAACTGCTGGCATGGCACTCAGGCGACAGGTGGAATCTTGGTCATGCTCTGGTTTCTCTTCAGAACTAACAAATATTTCGCCTTTTATTAAAGATTTCCGTGGAGAGGAGCAAAACTGAGTTTTATCTCAATTTTTGCATGCCCCATATTATTGGGGTTTCTTTTATCAGTTTAAAGACAGAACGAGTGTGCTTTCTTGTTAGCTTTAATGTAAGTTTATTTGCATAACAATGACAGTAAATGTTGTTTCTTTTCAAACAGAACTTTCTTGACCATGCTACTTGCTTAAAGGTCTGGGAGCACATGGAAAACAGTACAAACCATGCAGTATCACAAGAGCCTTTATTTGATCTTTCATGAAGATAGAGCAGAATTGAGGACACGTCAACAATTTCTGCCGAAGGTGGTTCATCTTTCCACATGGTGCCTTTGGCCACTGACACCTTCGTTGAGTCAAAGTCTCTGGCTGTGGTCAGAACTTTGAAAATGTATGTCACCAGAACGGTTCAGATTAGGAAAACAGAGGCTCTGTTTGTCCTGTATGCTCCCAACAGGATTTGGTGTCCTGCTTCCATGCAGACCATTATGCGCTGGATCTGTGGTAAGATTCAGCATGCTCGTTCCACGGCAGGATTGCCGTTACTGAAGTAGGTGAAGACCCATTCTACTAGAAAGGTGGGTTCATCCTTGGCAGCTGGTCGGGGAGTCTCGGCATTGCAACTTTGCCGAGCAGCTATTTAGTAAACACTTTTGCTAAGTTTTACAAGTTTGATACCTTGGCTGATGATAACCTTAAGTTGGGTCATTCGGTGCTGCAGAGTCGTACGCACTCTCCCACCCGTTCAAGAGCTTTGGTATAACCCCATGGTTCTTAATGTGACCCCAGCATCCTCTAGGTCGTATGAGAAAATAGGATTTTAATACCTACCGGTAAATCCTTTTCTCTTAGTCTGTAGAGGATGCTGGGCACCCGTCCCAGTCCATACTGTGTCTGCAGTTATTACTTGTGGTTATATACATGTTGTGTTATGGTTCTGGTCAGCTTTTTGCTGCAATTGTTCATGCCGTTGGCTTGTGTTCTGTTGAATGCCACGTTCTGCGGCATGTTTAAGGTGTGAGCTGGTAAGATGCTCACCTTAGTTTAACAATAAATCCTTTCCTCGAAATGTCCGTCTCCCTGGGCACAGTTCCTATAACTGGAGTCTGGAGGAGGGGCATAGAGGGAGGAGCCAGTTCACACCCTTTGAAAGTCTTAAAGTGCCCATGTCTCTTGCGGATCCCGTCTATACCCCATGGTTCTTAATGTGACCCCAGCATCCTCTACGGACTAAGAGAAAAGAATGCCCTTGCGCACTATCCTGACTTCTCCTCCCGTCTGCTTACTTTATGCCTTCCAACGCACAATGCGAACTACAGGTGGTGCTGCAGGGCCCACACCCTTTTACTTGCCTTACAGAACAGCTCTGGAGCTGTTACAGTGCCCAGCTGCTGCAAGAAATCAGCTTGAATGCTTCAGGGGATGGGGCATGGCCAACATGAGCCCCACACCAAAGGAGGGTGGGGGTGTTTAATGTGAACTAGGGGTCATCCAAGCACTGCAAAAGGCCGCCATGCCCTGCATGCCCCTTTTCTCTTTTCATATGCAGATGAGGGTTCCAGTCAACTTTGGCCCACTGCTTGGATAACATCACCGTATGCAAATCCGTCTGCTGCAGACCTTCCCCCAGGAATGCTTGTACTAGTTGTTGCATATGGTGCTTCAGTATTAGGCAGCCTTCCGCCCTCCCATGTTCATCTGAAAAGATGTGGTCTCCCTGCAGTTGTTGTCCCCAGACGAGAGTTCCCTTGTGCTTCCTCAGTTGAATCTCCTTAACTTGACGGGGGAGGTGCTGCCCGAGCAGCCCTCCCCAGCCCTATCCCAACTCATATTTATTTTGCATATGAGATCTCTTGATCATGAAGATTGTTCTCACAGGGTGAGGTTCATCCATTATATTTTAAAATAGGAAGGTACGAATTACATATTTGAATTGCATCTATGTGCTGGATTCAAATGTCCCCCCCCCCCTTCCTTTCTCAATTGTGCCCGTCAGCAGCTATTCTAAGGTTGCTGCCAATGGGTGTGACACATTAATTTCTTCTGTGGGGTACACTGGACTCCACAAGGATTCACATTGGGGTGTAGAGTAGGATCTTGATCTGAGGCACCAACCGGCTCAAAGCTTTTGACTGTTCCCAAGAAGCTCAGTGCATTCTCCTCTATAACCCCGCTTCCATGAACAGGGAGCTCAGTTTGTAGTTGGTGCCTTCAGTAGCAGGCCAATTAACAGGGGCCTGCCTCAGGCAGCCTATTCTTAGCTATTAATTTTGACAAGAAAAGAAGAACTTGTTTTATGAGAATCTACAAGGGCTGCAGCAGGCTAGGTCTAATAGACATCTTTACTGCAGCTTCATCACTCCCAGCGGCGCTGTATACTCCCGTGCCCTGGTTGCTGGGTCACTGCAGCGGAGGCTCCGGTTTCATCCTAAGGTCAGTCACACACACACCACCCTTCCGGATCACGAGGCCGCTGCTGAAGGGGAGCGAGGCCGTAGGGGGTGGGCCGTGTGCGCACTGCGGTGGACACTGATTACTGGGCAGCCGCTCCACTAGCCACCAGGTACAGTTAAGGAGCACAGGTCTGGGGGTTTTTCTCCTATATTAACCCAATTTTGTACTGCCCGCAGCGCATTGTGATAGGTAATAGGGCCTGATTCAGGTTGGATTGCAATCACAATAAGCGATCCAACTGCAAAAATTGCTAAGAGCATACGCATGTGCCTGCATTTTCTGCGGCACCCCGCAGAGAATGTGATCGCCTCTGCCTGTCAATCGGGGCGGGGAAGGGGGGGAGAGGTGGGTCAGCAACACTCCATTTCCAAGTCAGGGATGGAGCGGTGCGGGGGCAAGGCTTCAAAATGGGGTCTGCAACGGAGGAGACACAGGGGGCGTGGTCACAGCGACTGTATGACATCACATTCAGCCGCTGTGATCACAAAAATGGTGGCGGCTTCCTGCGCGCACATACAGTCTGCACCAGCAGGAGCCTACACCATTTTTTATGATCACGCTGAACTGCAGTGCGACTGCAATTACAGCATGGTCAAGAAGGGAGGCGTCATGCTGGGTGGCCATGCCCTGTCACTTTGCAGGAGCCAGCACCGCTCACACACTAGTCCCCGGGTGCAGCCCCCAACCCCCGGGACACCCGGAGCAACAAAATGTAGATTCAGGCCACCAGGCCACGCCCCTACCTATGAAACCATGCCTCCTTTTTACCATTGCACTGCTTATCTGCGCGCACTGCATTACAATCTCCCTCGCCACCTCTCTGGGTGTCACCAGTGATAGTGACACCTCTGCCATGCTTGTAGCAGCTGGTCCTAAGATCTACGCCTCAAACCCTGAGTGTTTGCCCTTGTGACTTGTTGATCATCATAGCGAAGCAGATGCTTACAGAAAACTGCAGGGGCTTAGATTGAAAATAAAAAAAATGATAGGGTATAAGGTAGAGAGGAGCGGGTTCGGTTCTCCGAGAACCGAATTCCCCACGAACTCCACGTGGTTTACACTGGTCCGAGGCAGGCTCGGTTGTTCCCGCCTGACTCGGAAAACCTGAACAAGGGAAAATGTCATCATCCCGCTGTCGGATTCTCGCGAGATTCGGATTCCATATAAAGAGCTGCGCGTTGCTGCCATTTTTACTCGTGCATTGAAGAGAGAGCGGAGAGGACGTGGCTATGTTCTCTCAGTGGAAATCTCAATATCAGTGCTCAGTATCAGTGGTTACTTATTGCTGCTCAGTAATACTAGTAGTGTGTCTCTCCTGCTCAGTGTCAGTTCTCAGTAGTATCCTCATCAGTGCTCAGTATCACTGTTCATTGTCTTGTGCTGCATTGTGTTGCTCAGCATAATACAGTACATTACTAATAGTCCAGTGCTGCATCTTGCTGCTCAGTGTCAGTTCTAGTATCCTCATCAGTGCTCACTATCACTGCTCATTGCATTGTGGTGTTCTGTATACTACAATAACATAGTAATATAGTAACATAGTTTTTGAGGTTGAATAGAGGCAAATTGCCCATCGTGTTCAACCTGTTTTAAGTTGTGATGATTCTACATACTTGCTGAATAATGTTTTATGACTAGTTAGCTACTATAACTCATGTTACCCCCGGATTAACCATGTTGATATTTTAAGTATTATAACCTTGGATAGCTTTTTCATTCAGAAATGTATCCATTCCTTTTTTAAATCCATTTACAGAGTCCGCCATTACCACCTTCCCTGGCAGGGAATTCCACATCCTGATTGCCCTAACAGTGAAGAAACCTTTCCTCCATTGCGTTCTGAACTTTCCTCCAGTCGCAGCGAGTGACCACGTGTTCTTTTAATAAATAATTCCTCTGATAACTCTTTGTTATGTATCTTTACATATTTGAAGATATTAATAATATCTCCTCTTAGGCACCTCTTTTCTAGTGTATAAATATTCAGCCTAGTAAGTCTTTCCTTATAGTCCAGTACTTTAAGGCCTTTAATCAATTTAGTCTTCAGGATCTCTGACACTTCCATGAGCAGCAGAGTAGTGCAATGGAAGCATGCTGGGCCCATAACCCAGAGGTCGATTGATCGAAACTATCCTCTGCTATGTGCATTTTTTTTTTTATAATTAAAGTAATCAAAAACTGGGATTGATATTTTGGCACTTTTATTTTTACTTAAAGTACAATAACTTTTATCATTTTAATTTGTTTTAATAGTATATTGACAGCATTGTTTTCTTTAAAAAATCCACTTAATTTTCTTTACCCTATTACTGAAATGGTAATTGACAAAAACAAACTACATTGTCACCAGAAGAGCAATGCAAAATGTACAAGTGATATATGAAAATCATCTTCCATCTTGAATTTCAATGATGCATTGGGACAACAATTTGTGAGAAACATCTTCACCCATAAAGAAAGATTTTCTTAATTCCTTACCTGTGTGCTGATTAGATATCACCTTGTTTTCACATTAAACAGACTTCCCCATGAGGAAGCAGCAAGGATGCAGTGACGTTTCCTGGTGTCAACCTGTATTATTTCAGTAGACATTGAAATGAGGATGCATCTTTGATGCCTTTCCAATGAAGCAAGTTTAATTCAGTAATAGGTGAAAAACCATTCCTACAAAGGTGTTAATCAGAGACTTGGCTTTGTGGACACTTTTCAGAGAGCAAATTTGTTAGCATAAACATAAAATCAGAAAATGAAGAGCTGTTTAATCACTCAATTGGACTTTTCTGCCAGCATAATTTTTTTTCTCTGCAACTCACTGCTAAATTGTGCTTCCTAGCTGTTTTTTTATAAAATCACTTAATCAAATCTAACTCTGATTACATCAGAGAAGGCCAGGTACCCTACACCATAAGGGGGGTTTTTGAAATTTTGACTTGTCTACTTAAAGATCACCAAAATCTGATTACAAGGTCAATTACATCCCTGGGTGGGATTGAACCACCAACCTTTTGGTTAATAGCCAAACATGCTAACCGATTGCGCCACAGAGACACCTTGCGAAAGTCAATACTGACAAAGGCTAATAAGCATTCATCTAGAACGTTTCCTAGAAAAACTTTAAAAAGTCAATAATCTGGAGAATTTTTGTAAGAAACACATTGGTACTTTCCCATGATGAGTGAGTGCTTCAGGATTTCTTGCACTTACATGGGCTATTAACCAAAAGGTTGGTGGTTCAATCCCACCCAGGGATGTAATTGACCTTGTCATCAGATTTTGGTGATCTTTAAGTAGACAAGTCAAAATTTCAAACCCCCTCTTATGGTGTAGGGTACCTGGCCTTCTCTGACGTAATCAGAGTTAGATTTAATTAAGTGATTTTATAAAAAACAGCTAGGAAGCACAATTTAGCAGTGGGTTGCAGAGAAAAAAATAACATTTTAAACCTACCGGTAATTTTTTTTTCTCGTAGTCCGTAGAGGATGATGGGGACTCCGTAAGGACCATGGGGGATAGACGGGCTCCGCAGCAGACATGGGCACTTTAAGAAAGACTTTAGATCTGGGTGTGCACTGGCTCCTCCCTCTATGCCCCTCCTCCATACCTCAGTTAGAGAAACTGTGCCCAGAGGAGACGGACAGTACGAGGAAAGGATTTTTGTTAATCCAAGGTCAAGATTCATACCAGCCACACCAATCACACCGTATAACTTGTGATATACTACCCAGTTAACAGTATGAAAACAACATAGCATCAGTCCAAGACCGATGAAAACTAACATATAACCCTTATGTAAGCAATAACTATATACAAGTCTTGCAGAAGTAGTCCGCACTTGGGACGGGCACCCAGCATCCTCTACGGACTACGAGAAAAAGATTTACCGGTAGGTTTAAAATCTTATTTTCTCTTACGTCCTAGAGGATGCTGGGGACTCCGTAAGGACCATGGGGATTATACCAAAGCTCCCAAACGGGCAGGAGAGTGCGGATAACTTTGCAGCACCGATTGAGCAAACAGGAGGTCCTCCTCAGCCAGGGTATCAAACTTATAGAACTTTGCAAAGGTGTTTGAACCAACTTTGACCCACTGCTTGGATGACATCACCATATGCAAATCCATCTGCGGCAGGCCTTCCCCCAGGAATGCTTGCACTAGTTGTTGCATTTGGTTTGTTGTTTGGGGGTGCTTCAGTATTAGGCAGCCTTCTGCCCTCCCATGTTCATCTGAAAATATGTGTTCTCCCTGCAGTTGTTGTCCCCAGATGAGAGTTCCCTTGTGCTGCCTCAGTTGAATCTCCTTTACTTGACAGAGATGTGCCTGAGCAGCGGCCCTCCCCAGCCCTATCCCAAATCATACTTATTTTGCATAGGAGATACCATGGTCATGAAGATTGTTCTCCCAGGGTTAGGTTAATTCATTGCATTCTGGGTATGCTGACCCCTGTGATTTCCCCAAATGTGGGAAACTCAACTGCATTATTTGTGGTAGTGGGGGACTGTGTTTGTGCTTTCCTCTGGTCAGCTCTGGTAAAAGTCAGATTTCTTTGTCTCAGATCTTCCTCTAGCCTTGTTCTTCTTTCGAGAGTTCCCTTGTGCTGCCTCAGTTGGATCTCCTTCACTTGACAGGGGGGTGCCCGAGCAGCGACCCTCCCCAGCTCTAGCCCAACTCCTACTTACCTGCCAGGTGAGATACTATGATCATGAAGATGCTTCTCCCAGGGCAAGGCTCACCCATTGCACTCTGGGTGTGCTGCCCCTGCGATTTCCCCAAATGTGGGAAACTTGACTGCATAATTTGTGTTTCCCCTGGTCGGCTCTCATATAATTCAGATCTCTTTGTCTCAGGTCTCTCTCCAGCCTAGTTTGCTGTCTGTTTCCACTTCTTTTTTCTTGAGCCCCTCCCTTCTATACCCTTGTGCACTATCCTGACTTCTCCCGTCTGCTTACTTTGTGCCTTCCAACGCACAATACAAACTACAGGTAGTGCTGCAGGGCCCACACCCTTTTACTTGCTTTACAGAGCAGCTCTGGAGCTGTTACAGTGCCCAGCTGCTGCAAGAAATCAGCTTGAATGCTTCAGGGGCTGGGGCATAGCCAACATGAGCCCCACACCGAAGGAGGGTGGAGGTGTTTAATGCGAACTAGGGGTCATCCAAGCGCCGCAAAAGGCCGCCATGCCCTGCACACCCCTTTATTCTTTTCATATGCAGACGAGGGTTGAAGCCAACTTTGACCCACTGCTTGGATGACATCACCATATTCAAATCCATCTGCTGCAGGCCTTCCCCCAGGAATGCTTGCACTAGTTGTTGCATTTGGTTTGTTGTTTGGGGGTGCTTCAGTATTAGGCAGCCTTCTGCCCTCCCATGTTCATCTGAAAATATGTGTTCTCCCTGCAGTTGTTGTCCCCAGATGAGAGTTCCCTTGTGCTGCCTCAGTTGAATCTCCTTTACTTGACAGAGATGTGCCTGAGCAGCGGCCCTCCCCAGCCCTATCCCAAATCATACTTATTTTGCATAGGAGATACCATGGTCATGAAGATTGTTCTCCCAGGGTTAGGTTCATTCATTGCATTCTGGGTATGCTGACCCCTGTGATTTCCCCAAATGTGGGAAACTCAACTGCATTATTTGTGGTAGTGGGGGACTGTGTTTGTGCTTTCCTCTGGTCAGCTCTGGTAAAAGTCAGATTTCTTTGTCTCAGATCTTCCTCTAGCCTTGTTCTTCTTTCGAGAGTTCCCTTGTGCTGCCTCAGTTGGATCTCCTTCACTTGACAGGGGGGTGCCCGAGCAGCGACCCTCCCCAGCTCTAGCCCAACTCCTACTTACCTGCCAGGTGAGATACTATGATCATGAAGATGCTTCTCCCAGGGCAAGGCTCACCCATTGCACTCTGGCTGTGCTGCCCCTGCGATTTCCCCAAATGTGGGAAACTTGACTGCATAATTTGTGTTTCCCCTGGTCGGCTCTCATATAATTCAGATCTCTTTGTCTCAGGTCTCTCTCCAGCCTAGTTTGCTGTCTGTTTCCACTTCTTTTTTCTTGAGCCCCTCCCTTCTATACCCTTGTGCACTATCCTGACTTCTCCCATCTGCTTACTTTGTGCCTTCCAACGCACAATGCAAACTACAGGTAGTGCTGCAGGGCCCACACCCTTTTACTTGCTTTACAGAGCAGCTCTGGAGCTGTTACAGTGCCCAGCTGCTGCAAGAAATCAGCTTGAATGCTTCAGGGGCTGGGGCATAGCCAACATGAGCCCCACACCGAAGGAGGGTGGAGGTGTTTAATGCGAACTAGGGGTCATCCAAGCGCCGCAAAAGGCCGCCATGCCCTGCACACCCCTTTTTTCTTTTCATATGCAGACGAGGGTTGAAGCCAACTTTGACCCACTGCTTGGATGACATCACCATATGCAAATCCATCTGCTGCAGGCCTTCCCCCAGGAATGCTTGCACTAGTAGTTGCATTTGGTTCGTTGTTTGGGGGTGCTTCAGTTTTAGGCAGCCTTCTGCCCTCCCATGTTCATCTGAAAATATGTGTTCTCCCTGCAGTTGTTGTCCCCAGATGAGAGTTCCCTTGTGCTGCCTCAGTTGAATCTCCTTTACTTGACAGAGATGTGCCTGAGCAGCGGCCCTCCCCAGCCCTATCCCAAATCATACTTATTTTGCATAGGAGATACCTTGGTCATGAAGATTGTTCTCCCAGGGTGAGGTTCATTCATTGCATTCTGGGTATGCTGACCCCTGTGATTTCCCCAAATGTGGGAAACTCGACTGCATTATTTGTGGTAGTGGGGGACTGTGTTTGTGCTTTCCTCTGGTCAGCTCTGGTAAAAGTCAGATTTCTTTGTCTCAGATCTTCCTCTAGCCTTGTTCTTCTTTCGAGAGTTCCCTTGTGCTGCCTCAGTTGGATCTCCTTCACTTGACAGGGGGTGCCCAAGCAGCAATCCTCCACAGCTCTAGCCCAACTCCTACTTACCTGCCAGGTGAGATACTATGATCTTCACTGTTAGGGCAATCAGGATGTGGAATTCCCTGCCAGGGAAGGTGGTAATGGCGGACTCTGTAATTGGATTTAAAAAAGGAATGGATACATTTCTGAATGAAAAAGCTATCCAAGGTTATAATACTTAAAATATCAACATGGTTAATCCGGGGGTAACATGAGTTGTAGTAGTTAACTAGTCATAAAACATTATTCAGCAAGTATGTAGAATCATCACAACTTAAAACAGGTTGAACACGATGGGCAATTTGCCTCTTTTCAACCTCAAAAACTATATTACTATATGTTACTATATTACTATGTTACTGTAGTATACAGAACACCACAATGTAATGAGCAGTGATAGTGAGCACTGATGAGGATACTAGAACTGACACTGAGCAGCAAGATGCAGCACTGGACTATTAGTAATGTACTGTAGTATGCTGAGCACCACAATGCAGCACAAGACAATGAGCAGTGATACTGAGCACTGATGAGGATACTACTGAGAACTGACACTGAGCAGGAGAGACACACTACTAGTATTACTGAGCAGCAATAAGTAACCACTGATACTGAGCACTGATATTGAGATTTCCACTGAGAGAACATAGCCACGTCCTCTCCGCTCCCTCTTCAATGCACGAGTAAAAATGGCGGCAACGCGCAGCTCTTTATATGAAATCCGAATCTCGCGAGAATCCGACAGCGGGATGATGACATTTTCCCTTGTTCAGGTTTTACGAGTCAGGCGGGAACAACTGAGCCTGCCTCGGACCAGTGTAAACCACGTGGAGTTCGTGGGGAATTCGGTTCTCGGAGAACCGAACCCGCTCCTCTCTACCTTATACCCATATATTTTTTTATTTTCAATCTAAGCCCCTGCAGTTTTCTGTAAGCATCTGCTTCGCTATGATGATCAACAAGTCACAAGGGCAAACACTCAGGGCTTGAGGCGTAGATCTTAGGACCAGCTGCTACAAGCATGGCAGAGGTGTCACTATCACTGGTGACACCCAGAGAGGTGGCGAAGGAGATTGTAATGCAGTGCGCGCAGATAAGCAGCGCAATGGTAAAAAGGAGGCATGGTTTCATAGGTAGGGGCGTGGCCTGGTGGCCTGAATCTACATTTTGTTGCTCCGGGTGTCCCGGGGGTTGGGGGCTGCACCCTGGGACTAGTGTGTGAGCGGTGCTGGCTCCTGCACAGTGACAGGACATGGCCACCCAGCATGACGCCTCCCTTCTTGACCAATCTGTAATTGCAGTCGCACTGCAGTTCAGCGTGATCATAAAAAATGGTGTAGCCTCCTGCTGGTGCAGACTGTATGTGCGCGCAGGAAGCCGCCACCATTTTTGTGATCACAGCGGCTGAATGTGATGTCATACAGCCGCTGTGACCACGCCCCCTGTGTCTCCTCCGTTGCAGACCCCATTTTGAAGCCTTGCCCCCGCACCGCTCCATCCCTGACTTGGAAATGGAGTGTTGCTGACCCCCCTCTCCCCCCCTGCCCCGATTGACAGGCAGAGGCGATCGCATTCTCTGCAGGGTGCCGCAGAAAATGCAGGCACATGCGTATGCTCTTAGCAATTTTTGCAGTTGGATCGCTTACTGTGATTGCAATCCAACCTGAATCAGGCCCTATTACCTATCACAATGCGCTGCGGGCAGTACAAAATTGGTTTAATATGGGAGAAAAAACCCCAGACCTGTGCTCCTTAACTGTACCTGGTGGCTCGTGGAGCGGCTGCCCAGTAATCAGTGTCCACGCCAGTGCGCACACGGTCCACCCCCTACGGCCACGCTCCCCTTCATCAGCGGCCTCGTGATCCGGAAGGGCGGTGCGTGTGTGACTGACCTTAGGAAGAAACCGGAGCCTCCGCTGCAGTGACCCAGCAACCAGGGCACGGGAGTATACAGCGCCGCTGGGAGTGATGAAGCTGCAGTAAAGATGTCTATTAGACCTAGCCTGCTGCAGCCCTTGTAGATTCTCATAAAAAAAGTTCTTATTTTCTTGTCAAAATTAATAGCTAAGAATAGGCTGCCTGAGGCAGGCCCCTGTTAAGTGGCCTGCTACTGAAGGCACCAACTACAAACTGAGCTCCCTGTTCATGGAAGCGGGGTTATAGAGGAGAATGCGCTGAGCATCTTGGGAACAGTCAAAAGCTTTGAGCCGGTTGGTGCCTCAGATCAAGATCCTACTCTACACCCCAATGTGAATCCTTGTGGAGTCCAGTGTACCCCACAGAAGAAATTAATGTGTCACACCCATTGGCAGCAACCTTAGAATAGCTGCTGACGGGCACAATTGAGAAAGGAAGGGGGGGGGGACATTTGAATCCAGCACATAGATGCAATTCAAATATGTAATTTGAACCTTCCTATTTTAAAATATAATGGATGAACTTCACCCTGTGATAACAATCTTCATGATATAGAGATCTCATATGCAAAATAAGTATGAGTTGGGATAGGGCTGGGGAGGGTGGCTGCTCGGGCAAGCCCCTCCCCCGTCAAGTTAAGGAGATTCAACTGAGGAAGCACAAGGGAACTCTCGTCTGGGGACAACAACTGCAGGGAGACCACATTTTTTCAGATGAACATGGGAGGGCGGAAGGCTGCCTAATACTGAAGCACCATCAAATATCAAACCATATGCAATAACTAGTACAAGCATTCCTGGGGGAAGGTCTGCAGGAGACGAATTTGCATACGGTGATGTCATCCAAGCAGTGGGCCAAAGTTGGCTGGAACCCTCATCTGCATATGAAAAGAGAAAAGGGTTATGCAGGGCATGGCGGCCTTTTGCGGCGCTTGGATGACCCCTAGTTCGCATTAAACACCTCCACCTTCCTTCGGTGTGGGGCTTATGTTGGCTATGCCCCAGCCCCTGAAGCATTCAAGCTGATTTCTTGCAGCAGCTGGGCACTGTAACAGCTCCAGAGCTGCTCTGTAAGGCAAATAAAAGGGTGTGGGCCCTGCAGCACTACCTGTAGTTCGCATTGTGCGTTGGAAGGCACAAAGTAAGCAGACGGGAGAAGTCAGGATAGTGCGCAAGGGCATAGAAGGGAGCGGCTCAAGAAAAGAGAAGTGGAAACAGACAGCAAACTAGGCTGGAGAGAGACCTGAGACAAAGAGATCTGAATTATACGAGAGCCGACCAGGGGAAACACAAATTATGCAGTCAAGTTTCCCATATTTGGGGAAATCGCAGGGGCAGCACACCCAGAGTGCAATGGTTGAGCCTTGCCCTGGGAGAAGCACCTTCAAGATCATAGTATCTCACCTGGCAGGTAAGTAGGAGTTGGGCTAGAGCTGGGGAGGGTCGCTGCTCGGGCACCCCCCTGTCAAGTGAAGGAGATCCAACTGAGGCAGCACAATGGAACTCTCGAAAGAAGAACAAGGCTAGAGGAAGATCTGAGACAAAGAAATCTGACTTTTACCAGAGCTGACCAGCGGAAAACACAAACACAGTCCCCAACTACCACAAATAATGCAGGCGAGTTTCCCACATTTGGGTAAATCACAGGGGTCAGCATACCCAGAATGCAATGAATGAACCTCACCCTGGGTGAACAATTTTCATGACCATGGTGTCTCCTATGCAAAATAAGTATGATTTGGGATAGGGCTGGGGAGGGCCGCTGCTCAGGCACATCTCTGTCAAGTAAAGGAGATTCAACTGAGGCAGCACAAGGGAACTCTCATATGGGGACAACAACTGCAGGGAGAACACATATTTTCAGATGAACATGGGAGGGCAGAAGGCTGCCTAATACTGAAGCACCCCCAAACAACAAACCAAATGCAACAACTAGTGCAAGCATTCCTGGGGGAAGGCCTGCAGCAGATGGATTTGCATATGGTGATGTTATCCAAGCAGTGGGTCAAAGTTGGCTTCAACCCTCATCTGCATATGAAAAGAGAAAAGGGGCGGCCTTTTGCGGTGCTTGGATGACCCCTAGATCGCATTAAACACCCCCACCCTCCTTTGGTGTGGGGCTCATGTTGGCCATGCCCCATCCCATGAAGCATTCAAGCTGATTTCTTGCAGCAGCTGGGCACTGTAACAGCTCCAGAGCTGCTCTGTAAGGCAAGTAAAAGGGTGTGGGCCCTGCAGCACTACCTGTAGTTTGCATTGTGCATTGGAAGGCACAAAGTAAGCAGACGGGAGGAGAAGTCAGGATAGTGCACAAGGGTATAGAAGGGAGGGGCTCAAGAAAAAAGAAGTGGAAACAGAGAGCAAACTAGGCTGGAGAGAGACCTGAGACAAAGAGATCTGAATTATACGAGAGCCGACCAGAGGAAACACAAATTATGCAGTCAAGTGTCCCACATTTGGGGAAATCGTAGGAGCAGCACACCCAGTGTGCAATGGGTGAGCCTTGCCCTGGGAGAAGCACCTTCCTGATTATAGTATCTCACCTGGGTGTGCTGCCCCTGCGATTTCCCCAAATGTGGGAAACTTGACTGCATAATTTGTGTTTCCCCTGGTCGGCTCTCATATAATTCAGATCTCTTTGTCTCAGGTCTCTCTCCAGCCTAGTTTGCTGTCTGTTTCCACTTCTTTTTTCTTGAGCCCCTCCCTTCTATACCCTTGTGGACTATCCTGACTTCTCCTCCTGTCTGCTTACTTTGTGCCTTCCAATGCACAATGCAAACTACAGGTAGTGCTGCAGGGCCCACACCCTTTTACTTGCCTTACAGAGCAGCTCTGGAGCTGTTACAGTGCCAAGCTGCTGCAAGAAATCAGCTTGAATGCTTCAGGGGCTGGGGCATGGCCAACATGAGCCCCACACCGAAGGAGGGTGGGGGTGTTTAATGCGAACTAAGGGTCATCCAAGCGCCGCAAAAGGCCGCCATGCCCTGCATACCCCTTTTCTCTTTTCATATGCAGATGAGGGTTCCAGCCAACTTTGGCCCACTGCTTGGATGACATCACTATATGCATATCCGTCTTCTGCAGACCTTCCCCCAGGAATGCTTGTACTAGTTGTTGCATTTGGTTTGTTGTTTGGGGGTGCTTCAGTATTAGGCAGCCTTCTGCCCTCCCATGTTCATCTGAAAATATGTGTTCTCACTGCAGTTGTTGTCCCCAGATGAGAGTTCCCTTGTGCTGCCTCAGTTGAATCTCCTTTACTCTAAAACTTGTAAAACTTAGCAAAAGTGTTTACTAAATAGCTGCTCGGCAAAGTTGCAATGCCGAGACTCCCCGACCAGCTGCCCAGGATGAACCCACCTTTCTAGTAGAATGGGTCTTCACCTAATTCAGTAACGGCAATCCTGCCGTGGAATGAGCATGCTGAATCTTACCACAGATCCAGCGCATAATTGTCTACATGGAAGCAGGACACCCAATCCTGTTGGGAGCATACAGGACAAACAGAGCCTCTGTTTTCCTAATCTGAACCGTTCTGGTGACATAAATTTTCAAAGTTCTGACCACAGCCAGAGACTTTGACTCAACGAAGGTGTCAGTGGCCAAAGGCACCATGTGGAAAGATGAACCACCTTCGGCAGAAATAGTTGACGTGTCCTCAATTCTGCTCTATCTTCATGAAATATCAAATAAAGGCTCTTGTGATACTGCATGGTTTGTACTGTTTTCCATGTGCTCCCAGATCTTTCAAGCAAGAAGCATGGTCAAGAAAGTTCTGTTTGAAAAGAAACAACATTTACTGTCATTGTTATAGAATTTGGGAGAAAAAACAAGAAGAAATCTGCACTGTTGACGCACTGGACAGAATGAATGAATCATAAAATATAACCTTTATTAAGTATGTATTAAAATTGGATAAATATTAATATTATTATCCCAAACTGCAGTGAAACATAAAGGTTAAAATCACAGAACTAACATACATGTGCATAAGAAGAATAAAGAGATGTGAAAAAAAGGTTTAAAAAGCGTGTCCGTGTGTGATTACTTTTGAAGGCACAACCCTGGCGGGGTTGTTTATATAGATATATATGTTGCTAATAATCACTTTCTAGCGTAATGTTATTAAATAGCTGTTAGTATCTATGTCGTCAGGTACCACTGGGTCATATCCTATATACTCCTGTGGGAAACTTGACTGCATAATTTGTGTTTCCCCTGGTCGGCTCTCGTATAATTCAGATCTCTTTGTCTCAGGTCTCTCTCCAGCCTAGTTTGCTGTCTGTTTCCACTTCTCTTTTCTTGAGCCGCTGCCTTCTATGCCCTTGTGCACTCTCCAGACTTCTCCTGTCTGCTTACTTTGTGCCTTCCAACGCACAATGCAAACTACAGGTAGTGCTGCAGGGCCCACACCCTTTTACTTGCCTTACAGAGCAGCTCTGGAGCTGTTACAGTGCCCAGCTGCAGCAAGAAATCAGCTTGAATGCTTCAGGGGCTGGGGCATAGCCAACATGAGCCCCACACCGACGGAGGGTGGAGGTGTTTAATGCAAACTAGGGGTCAGCCAAGCGCCGCAAAAGGCCGCCATGCCCTGCATGCCCCTTTTCTCTTTTCATATGCAGACGAGGGTTGAAGCCAACTTTGACCCACTGCTTGGATGACATCACCATATGCAAATCCATCTGCGGCAGGCCTTCCCCCAGGAATGCTTGCACTAGTTGTTGCATTTGGTTTGTTGTTTGGGGGTGCTTCAGTATTAGGCAGCCTTCTGCCCTCCCATGTTCATCTGAAAATATGTGTTCTCCCTGCAGTTGTTGTCCCCAGATGAGAGTTCCCTTGTGCTGCCTCAGTTGAATCTCCTTTACTTGACAGAGATGTGCCTGAGCAGCGGCCCTCCCCAGCCCTATCCCAAATCATACTTATTTTGCATAGGAGATACCATGGTCATGAAGATTGTTCTCCCAGGGTTAGGTTCATTCATTGCGTTCTGGGTATGCTGACCTCTGTGATTTCCCCAAATGTGGGAAACTCAACTGCATTATTTGTGGTAGTGGGGGACTGTGTTTGTGCTTTCCTCTGGTCAGCTCTGGTAAAAGTCAGATTTCTTTGTCTCAGATCTTCCTCTAGCCTTGTTCTTCTTTCAAGAGTTCCCTTGTGCTGCCTCAGTTGGATCTCCTTCACTTGACAGGGGGGTGCCCGAGCAGCGACCCTCCCCAGCTCTAGCCCAACTCCTACTTACCTGCCAGGTGAGATACTATGACCATGAAGTTGCTTCTCCCAGGGCAAGGCTCACCCATTGCACTCTGGGTGTGCTGCCCCTGCGATTTCCCCAAATATGGGAAACTTGATTGCATAATTTGTGTTTCCCCTAGTCGGCTCTCATATAATTCAGATCTCTTTGTCTCAGGTCTCTCTCCAGCCTAGTTTGCTGTCTGTTTCCACTTCTTTTTTCTTGAGCCCCTCCCTTCTATACCCTTGTGCACTATCCTGACTTCTCCTCCTGTCTGCTTACTTTGTGCCTTCCGATGCACAATGCAAACTACAGGTAGTGCTGCAGGGCCCACACCCTTTTACTTGCCTTACAGAGCAGCTCTGGAGCTGTTACAGTGCCAAGCTGCTGCAAGAAATCAGCTTGAATGCTTCAGGGGCTGGGGCATGGCCAACATGAGCCCCACACCGAAGTAGGGTGGGGGTGTTTAATGCGAACTAAGGGTCATCCAAGCGCCGCAAAAGGCCGCCATGCCCTGCATACCCCTTTTCTCTTTTCATATGCAGATGAGGGTTCCAGCCAACTTTGGCCCACTGCTTGGATGACATCACTGTATGCAAATCCGTCTTCTGCAGACCTTCCCCCAGGAATGCTTGTACTAGTTGTTGCATTTGGTTTGTTGTTTGGGGGTGCTTCAGTATTAGGCAGCCTTCTGCCCTCCCATGTTCATCTGAAAATATGTGTTCTCCCGGCAGTTGTTGTCCCCAGATGAGAGTTCCCTTGTGCTGCCTCAGTTGAATCTACTTTACTTGACAGAGATGTGCCTGAGCAGCGGCCCTCCCCAGCCCTATCCCAAATCATACTTATTTTGCATAGGAGATACCATGGTCATAAAGATTGTTCTCCCAGGGTGAGGTTCATTCATTGCATTCTGGGTATGCTGACCCCTGTGATTTCCCCAAATGTGGGAAACTCAACTGCATTATTTGTGGTAGTGGGGGACTGTGTTTGTGTTTTCCTCTGGTCAGCTCTGGTAAAAGTCAGATTTCTTTGTCTCAGATCTTCCTCTAGCCTTGTTCTTCTTTCGAGAGTTCCATTGTGCTGCCTCAGTTTGATCTCCTTCACTTGACAGGGGGGTACCCGAGCAGCGACCCTCCCCAGCTCTAGCCCAACTCCTACATAACTGCCAGGTGAGATACTATGATCATGAAGGTGCTTCTCCCAGGGCAAGGCTCACCCATTGCACTCTGGGTGTGCTGCTCCTGCGATTTCCCCAAATGTGGGAAACTTGACTGCATAATTTGCGTTTCCCCTGGTCGGCTCTCGTATAATTCAGATCTCTTTGTCTCAGGTCTCTCTCCAGCCTAGTTTGCTGTCTGTTTCCACTTCTCTTTTCTTGAGCCGCTGCCTTCTATGCCCTTGTGCACTCTCCTGACTTCTCCTGTCTGCTTACTTTGTGCCTTCCAACGCACAATGCAAACTACAGGTAGTGCTGCAGGGCCCACACCCTTTTACTTGCCTTTCAGAGCAGCTCTGGAGCTGTTACAGTGCCCAGCTGCTGCAAGAAATCAGCTTGAATGCTTCAGGGGCTGGGGCATAGCCAACATGAGCCCCACACCGACGGAGGGTGGAGGTGTTTAATGCGAACTAAGGGTCATCCAAGCGCCGCAAAAGGCCGCCATGCCCTGCATACCCCTTTTCTCTTTTCATATGCAGATGAGGGTTCCAGCCAACTTTGGCCCACTGCTTGGATGACATCACCGTATGCAAATACGTCTTCTGCAGACCTTCCCCCAGGAATGCTTGTACTAGTTGTTGCATTTGGTTTGTTGTTTGGGGTGCTTCAGTATTAGGCAGCCTTCTGCTCTCCCATGTTCATCTGAAAATATGTGTTCTCCCTGCAGTTGTTGTCCCCAGATGAGAGTTCTCTTGTGCTGCCTCAGTTGAATCTCCTTTACTTGACAGAGATGTGCCTGAGCAGCGGCCATCCCCAGCCCTATCCCAAATCATACTTATTTTGCATAGGAGATACCATGGTCATGAAGATTGTTCTTCCAGGGTGAGGTTCATTCATTGCATTCTGGGTATGCTGACCCCTGTGATTTCCCCAAATGTGGGAAACTCGACTGCATTATTTGTGGTAGTGGGGGACTGTGTTTGTGCTTTCCTCTGGTCAGCTCTGGTAAAAGTCAGATTTCTTTGTCTCAGATCTTCCTCTAGCCTTGTTCTTTTTTTGAGAGTTTCCTTGTGCTGCCTCAGTTGGATTTCCTTCACTTGACAGGGGGGTGCCCGAGCAGCGACCCTCCCCAGCTCTAGCCCAACTCCTACTTACCTGCCAGGTGAGATACTATGATCAGGAAGGTGCTTCTCCCAGGGCAAGGCTCACCCATTGCACTCTGGGTGTGCTGCTCCTACGATTTCCCCAAATGTGGGACACTTGACTACATAATTTGTGTTTCCTCTGGTCGGCTACTCGTATAATTCAGATCTCTTTGTCTCAGGTCTCTCTCCAGCCTAGTTTGCTGTCTGTTTCCACTTCTCTTTTCTTGAGCCCCTGCCCTTGCCCTTGTGCACTCTCCTGACTTCTCCTGTCTGCTTACTTTGTGCCTTCCAACGCACAATGCAAACTACAGGTAGTGCTGCAGGGCCAACACCCTTTTACTTGCCTTACAGAGCAGCTCTGGAGCTGTTACAGTGCCCAGCTGCTGCAAGAAATCAGCTTGAATGCTTCAGGGGCTGGGGCATAGCCAACATGAGCCCCACACCGACGGAGGGTGGAGGTGTTTAATGCGAACTAAGGGTCATCCAAGCGCCGCAAAAGGCCGCCATGCCCTGCATACCCCTTTTCTCTTTTCATATGCAGATGAGGGTTCCAGCCAACTTTGGCCCACTGCTTGGATGACATCACCGTATGCAAATCCGTCTTCTGCAGACCTTTTCCCAGGAATGCTTGTACTAGTTGTTGCATTTGGTTTGTTGTTTGGGGGTGCTTCAGTATTAGGCAGCCTTCTGCTCTCCCATGTTCATCTGAAAATATGTGTTCTCCCTGCAGTTGTTGTCCCCAGATGAGAGTTCCCTTGTGCTGCCTCAGTTGAATCTCCTTTACTTGACAGAGATGTGCCTGAGCAGCGGCCCTCCCCAGCCCTATCCCAAATCATACTTATTTTGCATAGGAGATACCATTGTCATGAAGATTGTTCTCCCAGGGTGAGGTTCATTCATTGCATTCTGGGTATGCTGACCCCTGTCATTTCCCCAAATGTGGGAAACTCGACTGCATTATTTGTGGTAGTGGGGGACTGTGTTTGTGCTTTCCTCTGGTCAGCTCTGGTAAAAGTCAGATTTCTTTGTCTCAGATCTTCCTCTAGCCTTGTTCTTTTTTCGAGAGTTTCCTTGTGCTGCCTCAGTTGGATCTCCTTCACTTGACAGGGGGGTGCCCGAACAGCGACCCTCCCCAGCTCTAGCCCAACTCCTACTTACCTGCCAGGTGAGATACTATGATCAGGAAGGTGCTTCTCCCAGGGCAAGGCTCACCCAATGCACTCTGGGTGTGCTGCTCCTACGATTTCCCCAAATGTGGGACACTTGATTACATAATTTGTGTTTCCTCTGGTCGGCTCTCGTATAATTCAGATCTCTTTGTCTCAGGTCTCTCTCCAGCCTAGTTTGCTGTCTGTTTCCACTTCTCTTTTCTTGAGCCGCTCCCTTCTATGCCCTTGTGCACTATCCTGACTTCTCCCGTCTGCTTACTTTGTGCCTTCCAACGCACAATGCAAACTACAGGTAGTGCTGCAGGGCCCACACCCTTTTACTTGCTTTTCAGAGCAGCTCTGGAGCTGTTACAGTGCCCAGCTGCTGCAAGAAATCAGCTTGAATGCTTCAGGGGCTGGGGCATAGCCAACATGAGCCCCACACCGAAGGAAGGTGGAGGTGTTTAATGCAAACTAGGGGTCATCCAAGCGCCGCAAAAGGCCGCCATGCCCTGCACACCCCTTTTTTATTTTCATATGCAGACGAGGGTTGAAGCCAACTTTGACCCACTGCTTGGATGACATCACCATATGCAAATCCATCTGCTGCAGGCCTTCCCCCAGGAATGCTTGCACTAGTAGTTGCATTTGGTTTGTTGTTTGGGGGTGCTTCAGTGTTAGGCAGCCTTCTGCCCTCCCATGTTCATCTGAAAATATGTGTTCTCCCTGCAGTTGTTGTCCCCAGATGAGAGTTCCCTTGTGTTGCCTCAGTTGAATCTCCTTTACTTGACAGAGATGTGCCTGAGCAGCGGCCCTCCCCAGCCCTATCCCAAATCATACTTATTTTGCATAGGAGATACCATGGTCATGAAGATTGTTCTCCCAGGGTGAGGTTCATTCATTGCACTCTGGGTATGCTGACCCCTGTGATTTCCCCAAATGTGGGAAACTCGACTGCATTATTTGTGGTAGTGGGGGACTGCGTTTGTGCTTTCCTCTGGTCAGCTCTGGTAAAAGTCAGATTTCTTTGTCTCAGATCTTCCTCTAGCCTTGTTCTTCTTTCGAGAGTTCCCTTGTGCTGCCTCAGTTGGATCTCCTTCACTTGACAGGGGGTGCCCGAGCAGCAATCCTCCACAGCTCTAGCCCAACTCCTACTTACCTGCCAGGTGAGATATTATGATGTTCACTGTTAGGGCAATCAGGATGTGGAATTCCCTGCCAGGGAAGGTGGTAATGGCGGACTCTGTAATTGGATTTAAAAAAGGAATGGATACATTTCTGAATGAAAAAGCTATCCAAGGTTATAATACTTAAAATATCAACATGGTTAATCCGGGGGTAACATGAGTTATAGTAGCTAACTAGTCATAAAACATTATTCAGCAAGTATGTAGAATCATCACAACTTAAAACAGGTTGAACACGATGGGCAATTTGCCTCTATTCAACCTCAAAAACTATGTTACTATATGTTACTATATTACTATGTTACTGTAGTATACAGAACACCACAATGTAATGAGCAGTGATAGTGAGCACTGATGAGGATACTAGAACTGACACTGAGCAGCAAGATGCAGCACTGGACTATTAGTAATGTACTGTAGTATGCTGAGCACCACAATGCAGCACAAGACAATGAGCAGTGATACTGAGCACTGATGAGGATACTACTGAGAACTGACACTGAGCAGGAGAGACACACTACTAGTATTACTAAGCAGCAATAAGTAACCACTGATACTGAGCACTGATATTGAGATTTCCACTGAGAGAACATAGCCACGTCCTCTCCGCTCTCTCTTCAATGCACGAGTAAAAATGGCGGCAACGCGCAGCTCTTTATATGGAATCCGAATCTCGAGAGAATCCGACAGCGGGATGATGACATTTTCCCTTGTTCAGGTTTTCCGAGTCAGGCG
This sequence comes from Pseudophryne corroboree, assembly GCF_028390025.1. NCBI lineage: Eukaryota > Metazoa > Chordata > Amphibia > Anura > Myobatrachidae > Pseudophryne > Pseudophryne corroboree. The sequence goes on from NW_026970250.1 coordinate 142,700, forward strand.
GGAACAACCGAGCCTGCCTCGGACCAGTGTAAACCACATGGAGTTCGTCGGGAATTCGGTTCTCGGAGAACCGAACCCGCTCCTCTCTACCTTATACCCATCAATTTTTTTATTTTCAATCTAAGCCCCTGCAGTTTTCTGTAAGCATCTGCTTCGCTATGATGATCAACAAGTCACAAGGGCAAACACTCAGGGCTTGAGGCGTAGATCTTAGGACCAGCTGCTACAAGCATGGCAGAGGTGTCACTATCACTGGTGACACCCAGAGAGGTGGCGAAGGAGATTGTAATGCAGTGCGCGCAGATAAGCAGCGCAATGGTAAAAAGGAGGCATGGTTTCATAGGTAGGGGCGTGGCCTGGTGGCCTGAATCTACATTTTGTTGCTCCGGGTGTCCTGGGGGTTGGGGGCTGCACCCGGGGACTAGTGTGTGTGCGGTGCTGGCTCCTGCACAGTGACAGGGCATGGCCACCCAGCATGACGCCTCCATTCTTGACCATGCTGTAATTGCAGTCGCACTGCAGTTCAGCGTGATCATAAAAAATGGTGTAGCCTCCTGCTGGTGCAAACTGTATGTGCGCGCAGGAAGCCGCCACCATTTTTGTGATCACAGCGGCTGAATGTGATGTCATACAGCCGCTGTGACCACGCCCCCTGTGTCTCCTCCGTTGCAGACCCCATTTTGAAGCCTTGCCCCCGCACCGCTCCATCCCTGACTTGGAAATGGAGTGTTGCTGACCCCCCTCTCCCCCCCCCCCGCCCCGATTGACAGGCAGAGGCGATCGCATTCTCTGCGGGGTGCCGCAGAAAATGCAGGCACATGCGTATGCTGTTAGCAATTTTTGCAGTTGGATCGCTTATTGTGATTGCATTCCAACCTGAATCAGGCCCTATTACCTATCACAATGCGCTGCGGGCAGTACAAAATTGGGTTAATATAGGAGTAAAACTCCCAGACCTGTGCTCCTTAACTGTACCTGGTGGCTAGTGGAGCGGCTGCCCAGTAATCAGTGTCCACGCCAGTGCGCACACGGTCCACCCCCTACGGCCACGCTCCCCTTCATCAGCGGCCTCGTGATCCGGAAGGGCGGTGTGTGTGTGACTGACCTTAGGAAGAAACTGGAGCCTCCGCTGCAGTGACCCAGCAACCAGGTGACAATGCTAAATTCCTTGTCGTATAAACAACCCTTTATGAAGCTAAGAACACTGTACGCTGTTTACTTAAGAAGTACCGTAATGGTACGCTATTGACGTAGCGATCGCTCAGCCGTAGGCGAGACGCTCAAGCGTCACGTTCGCTCGCGGCCCAGTGATCACAGGACACGTTATTGGCTATGTCTAGGGGAATGATTCGCTATGGCGTAGCTTACGCTCGAGACCACGAGGAGGTCACCAGCGATGCAGACGCTCACAACACTATACCTTTATGTTAAAACCTTATACCAATGAAATACACTGAATACCTTAATGTGAGTACAGGGTGTAAATGCAACCTTGTGTAACCTGACTAACTACAAAGCTGCTTGAGCGTCACCGACGCTCAAGTGAACACTTAACACTATAGAAAATACACAGATACTGGTTTAGGTTCCAAAGCCTATTAACTGTATTATATCTAATATACTTGTAAAAGGGGATAACAGTACAAATGATACACTACAATATAACAAGGACTTCCTAACCACAGAACTAAACAATAAATACAAAAAGACAATACTACACTGACCTAAATGCAATACAGTACAATACTATAATACTATGAGAGATATAAGAGAAAAGAAGAGAGAGAGAGATAGAGAGAGAGAGAGAAATTGGCTCACAGAAAGACAATGATTACGGAGAGAAACTTACGCACAAAGGGTATGATCGCCTGCGCCTCGATATCCAGCTCCCGGCTATCAGCAGATAACCGTTGATGAGAGAGTGAGAGCTGGATGTGGTCGGCCTGCCTATTTATACCCCACACACAATGCAATCTCATGGTCCTACAATCCCATTGTCCATTGGCCGAAGGAATTCGGCCCTGCATCATAACAAAAGGTCATAGGGTGATTCATACAGGTGGGCTGTGACGATTTCCAACAGCTCAGGTGGGTGGGAAACTGGGTTTCCCGCCGCATACCTGAGTATGAGTAAATAATAGAAATGGACATAAACTTCTTATGTCCATAACTATTCGCACGAGCGATTAATACGCTCCAAACCAACACCGGAATATTGCTAATTAAATACTCTTCCGATGGGTACCAAACACTGCTGTATGATTCCTGTTAGACCCTTCGTACGATATAAAGAGGGATTCCTCAGCTCTGGGACATTGTATTTTAACCAAACTTTCAGAATCTATCAAAGGGACCATGATCTATAAACTACATTAATTGTGAAAATATGTAACGAATGAGTCGCACGCTACGACTACGTAAACTCTACCGTAAATGCGCATACCGCGCCTGCGAGTGTACGCTATTGCGGGTATGCGCCTCCACGGGAGAGCGTACGCACGCGCAGCGCGGACCAGTGTGCGGTGCAAATATGGCAACGTGCATTGAGACATTTTTCTGACTTTGACAGTCCACCCTTTGGCAGTCAACAATAACTGCCACAAAACATTTAAGGAGAAAAATGTAAGTCAGGGGTTAATTGATTTCCATGGTTGGGTAGGGGAGAAGAGTGGAGTAGGTGTGAAGAGGGTATGACCTAGTGAGAAAGTAGAAGCATGTGTGTATGAGTCCATGTTTGGAGGGTCATGTATCATCGTGCCGTACGTGTGGTAGATCAAGCTTCGAGGTATTGCGAAGTATACATTTGAATTCCTTCTTGTCCTGTGGTACAGGTCTGTGGATGGGCTGTCAAACTCTACCGAGCTCATTTCGGCTGTGGTTGTAACAAAATGGGGATGCACATTTTAGTTGATGATACATGAATGGGGGAGGTATGTGGTTGCTGCTATCTGTGCCTGTATTCCCTATCGTCTATGTGTGTCGTTACCTGGGGGTTGTAGAGATGAAGATAAAGAACACTTACGAAAAATGCAATGATATTCTATGTCAGGGAAATGTACATCTGTTGTTGAAGTTGTGTTCGGTATCTGTTGAGAGTCGTCTTCTTTGCGCTGTATTGCTCCTTGGGCATGAGCAAATAGCTTTGTCTGAGCCATCAGATTTACAAAAAATGTTGGGCTAGCGTGAGTTTAAAAATACTAGGGAAACTGGGGATCCATGGCAAAGTTCATCAAGTGTCCATATTTAAAGTTGTCAAATCTTCTTCTTTGGTGCTTGTCTGTTGTCTGTATAGCGTCTCGTCAACTTCCTCGTCCAAGGGGGTCTTTGTATCTTGGAGAAAAGCAGAAAAACAGGTGAAAGAAACGGACCGTATAATCGCATTTTCATCACATTCTGGTTTCTATCATTGGGTCATAAATCAAATCCAGGTTAATTACGGTTTCCTCACTCCTCAAGCTCATCACTTTTGTACTTTGTTTGCACCTCATTAAAGCCTGCCCGCATCTAAATATCAATCCAATCGATATAACAACACCCAAGATACATAGTAGAAACTTTCCAACATCCATTATGACTCCTTGAGCCCAGTCTCCCAAACCGGAGAACCAATTTCGCGGGTTCAACCATGACACCCAACCAGTCAGCTCATTACCTACAGCAGCAAGGGTGAGATTGTGTTTTCGACGAAATTCCCACTTTAATTGCAGAATATCGTCCATCTTTTGGTCTATGACCTCTACCGGATCCTCGGTGCTATTTGTGATATACGTGCAACACTTTATGCCGTACTGTGTTGCCAATGTAACACAATATCCGCCTGTTACTGCTGTAAGATAATTAAGAACCATCCTATGCTGAACTAGTTCTGTTTTGTAAGCTTGAAGTTCTCTTCCAGTGTATCTAAACGTGTCATCATACATTTCAGTGATATTATCTAACAAATTGGCGAGTGCGGAAATGTATCTATAATTCATCACTCCTCGAGCGGTACGAGTGAAATGTAGCGCTACCAGAACCTGAATCCCGGTGGATTCATGGATAAGATCAGAGGCCGGATGCTCTAACCTTTCTGACAGTTGTCTTTTAACTCGGTGCTCGTAATGAGTGTGAGTATAAGGAGCTTGGGCACCACGGTGTATGTCCTTCATTTTGTCATGTGTAACAGTCATCACTTCAGGCAATACTTTTCCAATATAACACAATCCTTCAGAGTTTGGGGCAAGCCACTTGTACGCCTTTCTCCCGCATATGAAATATGCATCATCGGGGAGAACATATGGGACGGAGAAGGACATGACCATGTTACAAACCTTCCAGGTGAAATCTCCTGACCCTAATTCTTCCATCTGCCTAATGCACGTATCGGTTTGTACGATATGTGCACAGTATCCTGGTGATACCTCTCCAACTCTAGTAATCCTATTTCCTAAGGTATATCGATACCGGAAAGATTTTCCTCTACTGGCTATGTGGCGTACGAACTCTGTATCTGTAGGCATTCTATCTGCTCTGTGTGAAAAGGTCATGGTAAGGTTGCTCCATGACACTTCCCAATTTCCCGGTTTTCTGGGATTGGAGATGTTAAAACATAAGAGGGACCTATCCACATGGTATTGGTGGAGCTTCAAACTAGGAGGGCTGGAGATGTTAAACCTCCGGTCCACCGGTCTCCCACCACTTAGCTCAAGTACCTCCCCTAACGTTAAAGGAAATGGTACTAGCCCTGATTTACTGTGACCCTGAGGTACTTGAGAGCATACCCAACAATCTGTTTGGTTTAACACGTTACCCACTAGAGAGTGATAGTCACTCAATGGATGCCGGTCCATATGGATATTAAAACTAGATTGGCATTTCTTTATGCATCCATCTTCAACCAGATTATCACAGAGCCTACAGATACAATTTTCTTCAGCTAACAATCCATCACAATTTCTTCTATCGGATCGTTTTCTGATACTCGCCTTTGCTTGTTGGTTTGGTTGATCTTGGAAAACTACGCCTCCATCATCATAATCGGAACCCATTCCAGAACCTCTCTCGACCTCTATGGTACTCTCGCCGGAACAGACTGCTCTGGTCAACATCATGGTTAACATCAAAATCCGGATCACAGTCTCTTGGGGCAAGTCCATCTTTGAGGAGAAAATAGAGAAGAATGAGAAGGGGGAAAAAGAAATTTTAAGGGAGAGGGGCTGGGAAGTGGAGAAAAACAATAAAGGGGAGAGGGGAGTCGACAGCTGCTTTCGATCTTCAAGGCTCAGGTGCCGCCTCAGTCCTCCTGGAACAGACACTCCAGTGATACAACCTCTACCGTCTGTTCCTTATCACGGGACTTCTCGAGATCAGCAACCTTCTTGCAGTGGGATGAATGGACCCAAGTCTCTCTCTCAGCAACCTTCAATGCTGTGGTGCTAGTCAATAAGACCTGGTATGGTCCTTCCCATCTATCAATAAGACAACCTGAGCGTAGAAAATTTCGTATCATTACATAATCCCCAGGTTCAATGTCATGACAATTACTACCTGGTAAATCAGGAATCACCAACTTCAGATTATCATTTTGATTCCTCAACTGTTTACTCATGTTAATCAAGTATTTTACAGTTACTTCATTGTTACATTTCAAATCATCCTGAGGGTTAATCATGACATGCGGTTGTCGACCAAACAAGATTTCAAAAGGAGACAGATTAAGAGGGGACCTGGGAGTGGTTCTGATGCTATACAAAACAATGGGTAAAGCTTCTGGCCACGTCAATCCTGTCTCTGCCATTACTTTACTCAATTTATTTTTAATAGTGCTGTTCACTCTTTCGACCTTCGCACTCGCCTGTGGACGGTACGGAGTGTGCAGCTTGCTATCAATTCCCATCAACTTACACATTCCTTGAAAGACATCACCTGTAAAATGGGTACCCCTATCACTTTCAATGATTCTAGGGATACCATATCTACATACAAATTCCTGCACAATTTTCTTAGCTGTAAACATAGCGGTATTTGTAGCTGCTGGAAAAGCTTCGACCCAATTCGAGAAAACATCTATACAGACAAGTACATATTTCAAATTTCTACATGGGGGTAATTGAATGAAGTCAATTTGTATTACTTGGAAAGGGCCGCCGGCAGGTGGGATATGGGATGGTTCTGTAGGTATTGCTTTTCCAATATTCTTTCTCAGACAGGTAAGGCATGACATTGCTCTTTTACCCGCATGAGAGGAGAATCCTGGGGCGCACCAGTATGCTCTTACCAATTTGCACATCCCCTCCTTGCCTAGATGAGTCAGCCCGTGAGCTGCTTCAGCCAGACATGGAAGGTATGCCCTGGGGGCCACTGGTTTACCATGTCCATCCGTCCAGAGCCCTGAGGACTCCTGGCCATATCCCTTTGCCTTCCAGACTGCTCTTTCCTGTGTGGAACACAAATTCTGCATCTCACACAACTTCTGTGTGTTGATGGTATTAAATACCATCAACTGTGTGGTGTCTGTCCGTGTGGGGGTAGCAGCTGCAAGCTTTGCGGCTTCGTCTGCTCGGCTGTTACCAAGTGACACTGGGTCTTGGCTATATGTATGTGCTTTACATTTGATAACAGCCACTCTGTCGGGTTCCTGTATCGCTGTTAGAAGCCTTTTTATATAAGCTGCATGCGCTATCGGTGTACCAGCCGCCGTCATGAAATTTCTGAGCCGCCATAGGGCTCCGAAATCATGGACTACCCCGAAGGCGTATCTAGAATCGGTGTAGATATTGGCAGACTTACCCTTAGCCAATTCACATGCTCTGGTTAGGGCGACCAGTTCAGCAACCTGGGCTGAGTGAGGTGGGCCTAGCGGTTCCGCTTCTATGGTGTCTTGGTCATCTACGACTGCGTATCCAGTACACAAGTCTCCCGAGTCTGACTGTCTGTGACAACTACCGTCCGTGTAGAACGTGAGTTCTGCATCTTCTAGTGGATTGTCACTGATGTCAGGCCTTGCGGTAAAATTTTGGGTCAAATATTCCATACAATCATGTGTATCTTCCTTTGCATTAAATCCTCCTTCCCCACCACTCTCACCTTCCACCCTTTGTGCCTGACCAGGCACACCTGGGAGAAATGTTGCAGGATTTAATGCACTGCATCTCCTTATGGTGATGTTTACTGGGGCCATTAATGCCAATTCCCATCTTGTAAACCTTGCTGATGAGACGTGTCTGGTTTGGGCAGAATTCAATAAGGCAGATACCGCATGCGGTGTATGGATTGTGAGATTGTGGCCTAGCACGACATCTTCGCTTTTTGTCACTAGCAATGCTATCGCCGCAACGCTACGCAAGCATGTGGGGAGGGATCGCGCTACCGTGTCTAGCTGAGCGCTGTAGTATGCAATTGGCCTGCTGGCATCACCGTGTTTTTGTGTTAGTACACCTGCTGCGCACCCAGCACTTTCTGTTCCGTATAGTTCAAAGGGTTTCCCATAGTCTGGCATACCTAGTGCTGGTGCCTGCGTTAGGCACTGTTTGAGTCTCTCAAATGCTGTTTCAGATTCGTCTGTATGCGAAATCCGATCAGGTTTGTTTGAAGAGACCATTTCCTGCAAAGGTAGCGCCAATATGGAAAACCCTGGGATCCAATTACGGCAATACCCACACATTCCTAAAAACGTCCTGATCTGTTGCTGGGTTTGTGGCAGTGTCATGTCTCTAATGGCTTGGATTCTATCAGCGGTCAGGTGTCTCAGTCCTTGTGTTAGACAGTGTCCCAAATATTTTACCTTAGCTTGGCATAATTGCAACTTGTCTTTGGAAACCTTGTGACCTGTGTCTGAAAGATGAAACAGGAGCTGTTTCGTATCCTTCAGAGATGCTTCCAGTGAATCTGAACACAGTAATAAATCGTCCACATACTGTATCAATACTGATCCACTGTCTGGTTGGAAAGACTGTAAACAATCATGCAAAGCCTGAGAAAATATACTTGGACTGTCTATGAAACCTTGGGGTAACCGAGTCCACGTGTATTGGACTCCTCTGTATGTGAATGCAAACAAATATTGGCTGTCAGGGTGCAGAGGTACCGAAAAGAAAGTGGAGCAGAGGTCAATAACAGTGAAAAATTTGGCAGTGGGAGGAATTTGCATTAGGATGACAGCTGGATTAGGCACTACGGGGAACTGACTCTCAACTATTTTGTTAATCCCCCTTAGATCCTGCACTAGCCTGTAACCCCTCCCCCCACTCTTTTTAACAGGGAAGATGGGACTATTTGCTGTGCTGGACGTTCTTACTAGAATGCCCTGTTGTAGCAAGCGCTCTATTACGGGAAAAACTCCTAACTCCACCTCTGGCTTCAGAGGATACTGTGGGATTTTTGGAGCTATCCTACCATCTTTTACTTGCACAACTACTGGAGCTACGTTTGCCATTAATCCAGTGCCCGGACGAGCCCCCAATTGACAATGCTAAATTCCTTGTCGTATAAACAACCCTTTATGAAGCTAAGAACACTGTACGCTGTTTACTTAAGAAGTACCGTAATGGTACGCTATTGACGTAGCGATCGCTCAGCCGTAGGCGAGACGCTCAAGCGTCACGTTCGCTCGCGGCCCAGTGATCACAGGACACGTTATTGGCTATGTCTAGGGGAATGATTCGCTATGGCGTAGCTTACGCTCGAGACCACGAGGAGGTCACCAGCGATGCAGACGCTCACAACACTATACCTTTATGTTAAAACCTTATACCAATGAAATACACTGAATACCTTAATGTGAGTACAGGGTGTAAATGCAACCTTGTGTAACCTGACTAACTACAAAGCTGCTTGAGCGTCACCGACGCTCAAGTGAACACTTAACACTATAGAAAATACACAGATACTGGTTTAGGTTCCAAAGCCTATTAACTGTATTATATCTAATATACTTGTAAAAGGGGATAACAGTACAAATGATACACTACAATATAACAAGGACTTCCTAACCACAGAACTAAACAATAAATACAAAAAGACAATACTACACTGACCTAAATGCAATACAGTACAATACTATAATACTATGAGAGATATAAGAGAAAAGAAGAGAGAGAGAGATAGAGAGAGAGAGAGAAATTGGCTCACAGAAAGACAATGATTACGGAGAGAAACTTACGCACAAAGGGTATGATCGCCTGCGCCTCGATATCCAGCTCCCGGCTATCAGCAGATAACCGTTGATGAGAGAGTGAGAGCTGGATGTGGTCGGCCTGCCTATTTATACCCCACACACAATGCAATCTCATGGTCCTACAATCCCATTGTCCATTGGCCGAAGGAATTCGGCCCTGCATCATAACAAAAGGTCATAGGGTGATTCATACAGGTGGGCTGTGACGATTTCCAACAGCTCAGGTGGGTGGGAAACTGGGTTTCCCGCCGCATACCTGAGTATGAGTAAATAATAGAAATGGACATAAACTTCTTATGTCCATAACTATTCGCACGAGCGATTAATACGCTCCAAACCAACACCGGAATATTGCTAATTAAATACTCTTCCGATGGGTACCAAACACTGCTGTATGATTCCTGTTAGACCCTTCGTACGATATAAAGAGGGATTCCTCAGCTCTGGGACATTGTATTTTAACCAAACTTTCAGAATCTATCAAAGGGACCATGATCTATAAACTACATTAATTGTGAAAATATGTAACGAATGAGTCGCACGCTACGACTACGTAAACTCTACCGTAAATGCGCATACCGCGCCTGCGAGTGTACGCTATTGCGGGTATGCGCCTCCACGGGAGAGCGTACGCACGCGCAGCGCGGACCAGTGTGCGGTGCAAATATGGCAACGTGCATTGAGACATTTTTCTGACTTTGACACAGGGCACGGGAGTATACAGCGCCGCTGGGAGTGATGAAGCTGCAGTAAAGATGTCTATTAGACCTAGCCTGCTGCAGCCCTTGTAGATTCTCATAAAACAAGTTCTTCTTTTCTTGTCAAAATTAATAGCTAAGAATAGGCTGCCTGAGGCAGGCCCCTGTTAAGTGGCCTGCTACTGAAGGCACCAACTACAAACTGAGCTCCCTGTTCATGGAAGCGGGGTTATAGAGGAGGATGCGCTGAGCATCTTGGGAACAGTCAAAAGCTTTGAGCCGGTTGGTGCCTCAGATCAAGATCCTACTCTACACCCCAATGTGAATCCTTGTGGAGTCCAGTGTACCCCACAGAAGAAATTAATGTGTCACACCCATTGGCAGCAACCTTAGAATAGCTGCTGACGGGCACAATTGAGAAAGGAAGGGGGGGGGGGGGACATTTGAATCCAGCACATAGATGCAATTCAAATATGTAATTTGTACCTTCCTATTTTAAAATATAATGGATGAACCTCACCCTGTGAGAACAATCTTCATGATCAAGAGATCTCATATGCAAAATAAGTATGAGTTGGGATAGGGCTGGGGAGGGTGGCTGCTCGGGCAGCCCCTCCCCCGTCAAGTTAAGGAGATTCAACTGAGGACGCACAAGGGAACTCTCGTCTTGGGACAACAACTGCAGGGAGACCACATCTGTTCAGATGAACATGGGAGGGTGGAAGGCTGCCTAATATTGAAGCACCATCAAATATCAAACCATATGCAACAACTAGTACAAGCATTCCTGGGGGAAGGTCTGCAGAAGACGGATTTGCATACGGTGATGTCATCCAAGATGTGGGCCAAAGTTGGCTGGAACCCTCATCTGCATATGAAAAGAGAAAAGGGGCATGCAGGGCATGGCGGCCTTTTGCGGTGCTTGGATGACCCCTAGTTCGCATTAAACACCCCCACCCTCCTTTGGTGTGGGGCTCATGTTGGCCATGCCCCATCCCCTGAAGCATTCAAGCTGATTTCTTGCAGCAGCTGGGCACTGTAACAGCTCCAGAGCTGTTCTGTAAGGCAAGTAAAAGGGTGTGGGCCCTGCAGCACCACCTGTAGTTCGCATTGTGCGTTGGAAGGCACAAAGTAAGCAGACGGGAGGAGAAGTCAGGATAGTGCGCAAGGGCATCCTTTTCTCTTAGTCCGTAGAGGATGCTGGGGTCACATTAAGAACCATGGGGTATAGACGGGATCCGCAAGAGACATGGGCACTTTAAGACTTTCAAAGGGTGTGAACTGGCTCCTCCCTCTATGCCCCTCCTCCAGACTCCAGTTATAGGAACTGTGCCCAGGGAGACGGACATTTCGAGGAAAGGATTTATTGTTAAACTAAGGTGAGCATCTTACCAGCTCACACCTTAAGCATGCCGCAGAACGTGGCATTCAACAGAACACAAGCCAACGGCATGAACAATTGCAGCAAAAAGCTGACCAGAACCATAACATAACATGTGTATAACCACAAGTAATAACTGCAGACACAGTATGGACTGGGACGGGTGCCCAGCATCCTCTACGGACTAAGAGAAAAGGATTTACCGGTAGGTATTAAAATCCTATTTTCTCATACGACCTAGAGGATGCTGGGGTCACATTAAGAACCATGGGGTTATACCAAAGCTCTTGAACGGGTGGGAGAGTGCGTACGACTCTGCAGCACCGAATGACCCAACTTGAGGTTATCATCAGCCAAGGTATCAAACTTGTAAAACTTAGCAAAAGTGTTTACTAAATAGCTGCTCGGCAAAGTTGCAATGCCGAGACTCCCCGACCAGCTGCCCAGGATGAACCCACCTTTCTAGTAGAATGGGTCTTCACCTAATTCAGTAACGGCAATCCTGCCATGGAATGAGCATGCTGAATCTTACCACAGATCCAGCGCATAATGGTCTACATGGAAGCAGGACACCCAATCCTGTTGGGAGCATACAGGACAAACAGAGCCTCTGTTTTCCTAATCTGAACCGTTCTGGTGACATAAATTTTCAAAGTTCTGACCACAGCCAGAGACTTTGACTCAACGAAGGTGTCAGTGGCCAAAGGCACCATGTGGAAAGATGAACCACCTTCGGCAGAAATTGTTGACGTGTCCTCAATTCTGCTCTATCTTCATGAAAGATCAAATAAAGGCTCTTGTGATACTGCATGGTTTGTACTGTTTTCCATGTGCTCCCAGATCTTTCAAGCAAGTAGCATGGTCAAGAAAGTTCTGTTTGAAAAGAAACAACATTTACTGTCATTGTTATAGAATTTGGGAGAAAAAACAAGAAGAAATCTGCACTGTTGACGCACTGGACAGAATGAATGAATCATAAAATATAACCTTTATTAAGTATGTATTAAAATTGGATAAATATTAATATTATTATCCCAAACTGCAGTGAAACATAAAGGTTAAAATCACAGAACTAACATACATGTGCATAAGAAGAATAAACAGATGTGAAAAAAAGGTTTAAAAAGCGTGTCCGTGTGTGATTATTTTTGAAGGCACAACCCTGGCGGGGTTGTTTATATAGATATATATGTTGCTAATAATCACTTTCTAGCGTAATGTTATTAAATAGCTGTTAGTATCTATGTCGTCAGGTACCACTGGGTCGTATCCTATATACTCCCTTCACTCAATAGGGGTTACCTCCCGGGAAGCCATCCCCATTGGCGAATTTGTGGGGGTGATTGAGTATAACCGGTAAGCTAACCTCCAATTTGTGGGGTGCTTAGGTAGATGGGGATCACTTATTTCTCTGTGTCCCCTAAGACTATATTCCTAAATTCAATACCACAGGGGGATAGCTTTCTATATCGGATAAGGAATCACTTGATAGGGAAATCTCTATGCATCATGGAAAGATCATATTTATTAATATCCAAACTAAAAAAATGATGAATAGCTTTAATTTAGCTGTTTAGATATAGTTAATTGGCGAGATATACCAACAGGTGCGGTTGCCTTAAGGAATATGGCAATTCCAATATAAATAGCAGCCCTCCTTCATATAATCAGCCAGATCTTATTAAATCTGGTCCAGATATAGCCGTTCAGATATACTTAATTGACAACATATATCAATCGGTGGGGTTGCCTTAAGGAATATAGCAATTCCAATTCTCATATAAATAGCAACCTTCCTTCATATATTCAGCCAGATCTTATTTAATCTGATCTAGGCGTAGGCAATAATGCTTTCCTTAGAGGTATAGCCACCTCAATTCTTATTAGGAAGCAAAGTGTCTGTCATAATGGTTTATCCAATTCATCTAAGAAATAATATATTCCATGTGTCAGAGATTCATTACTCTCTATTTACACTGTTAAAGAGTTAATTCTTATTATGTTACAGTGTAATGAAATTATCATATAGGGAGATGTGGCAATTCCATGTGCTATATATATAATAACCCTTAGTGGTCCAGATTCCACAATGAGGAATTTTCTTATAAACCGCTGAAACACACAGCTGTTTGACTGACTTCCAAATATATCTATCTCACTTTGTAACAGTCTTATGATAGAGAAACTGTTACATATTCGGTCACTTAGTTATCTAAAGGTAAACAGACTCAGTGTGAGGGTAATATAATATATCAAATGCGCTGTCAATAATCGTGGTAACTGGTGTAATAATGTGGTATATTGAGTATGCTAGTAAGGCATATAACTGCTCTCCAGCCTTTAAGTGTTACCAATCAATTTGTTACACTGTAAAGGATTTATGGTGTCCTGTTAGGACATGCAGCTGCTAGGCTGACTCAAAGATTTATCCATTTGTAACAATTATGTAACAGTTATATACATGTTACTGGTATTACATAGAAATAGTATGACACAGGCCAGCAGTCCCATGTGTCTAGATTCCACAATAGGAGATTTTCTTTGTCTTATAAACTGCTGGAACACACAGCTGCTAGACTGACTTCAAATATATATATTACTTTGTAACAGTCTTATAGTAAAGAGACTGTTACACACTGTCATTTAGTTATCTCAAGGTTAGCAGATTCTGTGTGAGGATAGTGTTCTGTTAGAACATGCAGCTGCTAGGCTGACTCATAGAAAATGTATCCATTTGTAACAAATGACACATACAGCATTAAATTAATATCTATAGCAGCCCATGTGACATCTCTACTCTTATCATAATTGTCTGGTTATTGCCAATCTGGACAGCAGGAGTGATATATATTCACTAGTCCCAATATCCCATCATATAAATATACCCACACTGATATACTTTCTTATCAAGAGTTATTAGTAGCTATCTGTATGCACTTTAGACATTGTATCTGCTAAGTGACATCATATCTAGTGTATTCCTTTCTTATAGCTCAGCTTCTATTCCCTATTAGTGGAGACTAACAGCTAACATCATAATCATATATTTTTGTTTTATAACATTTCACATGAGTCAAATACACGCGGACACGCCGTGCCCTACACGTGTGTTTCACTGCATCTATGGCAACTTACATTAAAGCTAACAAGAAAGCACACTCGTTCTGTCTTTAAACTGATAAAAGAAACCCCAATAATATGGGGCATGCAAAAATTGAGATAAAACTCAGTTTTGCTCCTCTCCACGGAAATCTTTAATAAAAGGCGAAATATTTGTTAGTTCTGAAGAGAAACCAGAGCATGACCAAGATTCCACCTGTCGCCTGAGTGCCATGCCAGCAGTTCTCATTGAGCTCAAAGTGAGCACCCAATTTGAAAGAAAGATAGCAGATTTCTCACCAGGCTTCCCCTAGCTATAAACATGGTTTGTACTCTTTTCCATGTGTTCCCAGATCTTTCAAGCAATTAGTATAGTCAAGAAAGTTCTGTTTGAAAAGAAACAAACATTTACTGTCATTTCTATGCAAATGAGCTTACATTAAAGCACACTCGTTCTATCTTTAAACAGATAAAATAAAACCCCAATAAGATGGGGAATGCAAAATTTGAGATAAAACTCAGTTTTGCTCCTCTCCACGGAAATCTTTAGTAAAAGGCGAAAGATTTGTTCGTTCTGAAGAGAAACCAGAGCATGACCAAGATTCCACCTGTCGCCTGAGTGCCATGCCAGCAGTCCTCATTCAGCTCAAAGTGAGCACCCAATTTGAAAGAAAGAAAGCAGATTTCTCACCAGGCTTCCCCTTGCTATAAGCATGGTTTGTACTCTTTTCCATGTGCTCCCAGATCTTTCAAGCAAGTAGCATGGTCAAGAAAGTTCTGTTTGAAAAGAAACAGACATTTACTGTCATTGTTATACAAATAAACTTACATTAAAGCCAACAAGAAAGCATACTCATTCTGTCCTTAAACTGATAAAAGAAACCCCAATAATATGGGGCATGCAAAAATTTAGATAAAACTCAGTTTTGCTCCTCTCCACGGAAATCTTTAATAAATGGCGAAAGATTTGTTCATTCTGAAGAGAAACCAGAGCATGACCAAGATTCCACCTGTCGCCTGAGTGCCATGCCAGCAGTCCTCATTCAGATCAAAGTGAGCGCCCAATTTGAAAGAAAGCAGATTTCTCACCTGGCTTCTCCTTGCTATAAGCATGGTTTGTACTGTATTCCATGTGCTCCCAGATCTTTCAAGCAAGTAGCATGGTCAAGAAAGTTCTGTTTGAAAAGAAACAAACATTTACTGTAATTTCTATGCAAATGAGCTTTCATTAAAGCACACTCATTCTATCTTTAAACCGATAAAAGAAAATCCAAAAAGATGGGGCATGCAAAAATTGAGGTAAAACTCAGTTTTGCTCCTCTCCACGGAAATCTTTAGTAAAAGGCGAAAGATTTGTTCGTTCTGAAGAGAAACCAGAGCATGACCAAGATTTTCATCTGAAAATATGTGTTCTCCCTGCAGTTGTTGTCCCCAGATGAGAGTTCCCTTGTGCTGCCTCAGTTGAATCTCCTTTACTTGACAGAGATGTGCCTGAGCAGCGGCCCTCCCCAGCCCTATCCCAAATCATACTTATTTTGCATAGGAGATACCATGGTCATGAAGATTGTTCTCCCAGGGTGAGGTTCATTCATTGCATTCTGGGTATGCTGACCCCTGTGATTTCCCCAATGTGGGAAACTCGACTGCATTATTTGTGGTAGTGGGGGACTGTGTTTGTGCTTTCCTCTGGTCAGCTCTGGTAAAAGTCAGATTTCTTTGTCTCAGATCTTCCTCTAGCCTTGTTCTTCTTTCGAGAGTTCCCTTGTGCTGCCTCAGTTGGATCTCCTTCACTTGACAGGGGGTGCCCGAGCAGCAATCCTCCACAGCTCTAGCCCAACTCCTACTTACCTGCCAGGTGAGATACTATGATCTTCACTGTTAGGGCAATCAGGATGTGGAATTCCCTGCCAGGGAAGGTGGTAATGGCGGACTCTGTAATTGGATTTAAAAAAGGAATGGATACATTTCTGAATGAAAAAGCTATCTAAGGTTATAATACTTAAAATATCAACATGGTTAATCCGGGGGTAACATGAGTTATAGTAGCTAACTAGTCATAAAACATTATTCAGCAAGTATGTAGAATCATCACAACTTAAAACAGGTTGAACACGATGGGCAATTTGCCTCTATTCAACCTCAAAAACTATGTTACTATATGTTACTATATTACTATGTTACTGTAGTATACAGAAAACCAAAATGCAATGAACAGTGATAGTGAGCACTGATGAGGATACTAGAACTGACACTGAGCAGCAAGATGCAGCACTGGACTATTAGTAATGTACTGTAGTATGCTGAGCACCACAATGCAGCACAAGACAATGAGCAGTGATACTGAGCACTGATGAGGATACTACTGAGAACTGACACTGAGCAGGAGAGACACACTACTAGTATTACTGAGCAGCAATAAGTAACCACTGATACTGAGCACTGATATTGAGATTTCCACTGAGAGAACATAGCCACGTCCATTCCGCTCTCTCTTCAATGCACGAGTAAAAATGGCGGCAACGCGCAGCTCTTTATATGGAATCCGAATCTCGCGAGAATCCGACAGCGGGATGATGACATTTTCCCTTGTTCAGGTTTTGCGAGTCAGGCGGGAACAACCGAGCCTGCCTCGGACCAGTGTAAACAACGTGGAGTTCGTGGGGAATTCGGTTCTCGGAGAACCGAACCCGCTCCTCTCTACCTTATACCAATCAATTTTTTTATTTTCAATCTAAGCCCCTGCAGTTTTCTGTAAGCATCTGCTTCGCTATGATGATCAACAAGTCACAAGGGCAAACACTCAGGGCTTGAGGCGTAGATCTTAGGACCAGCTGCTACAAGCATGGCAGAGGTGTCACTATCACTGGTGACACCCAGAGAGGTGGCGAGGGAGATTGTAATGCAGTGCGCGCAGATAAGCAGCGCAATGGTAAAAAGGAGGCATGGTTTCATAGGTAGGGGCGTGGCCTGGTGGCCTGAATCTACATTTTGTTGCTCCGGGTGTCCCGGGGGTTGGGGGCTGCACCCGGGGACTAGTGTGTGAGCGGTGCTGGCTCCTGCACAGTGAAAGGGCATGGCCACCCAGCATGACGCCTCCCTTCTTGACCATGCTGTAATTGCAGTCGCACTGCAGTTCAGCGTGATCATAAAAAATGGTGTAGCCTCCTGCTGGTGCAGACTGTATGTGCGCGCAGGAAGCCGCCACCATTTTTGTGATCACAGCGGCTGAATGTGATGTCATACAGCCGCTGTGACCACGCCCCCTGTCTACTCCGTTGCAGACCCCATTTTGAAGCCTTGCCCCCGCACCGCTCCATCCCTGACTTGGAAATGGAGTGTTGCTGACCCACCTATCCCCCCCCGCCCCGATTGACAGGCAGAGGCGATCGCATTCTCTGCGGGGTGCCGCAGAAAATGCAGGCACATGCGTATGCTCTTAGCAATTTTTGCAGTTGGATCGCTTATTGTGATTGCAATCCAACCTGAATCAGGCCCTATTACCTATCACAATGCGCTGCGGGCAGTACAAAATTGGGTTAATATAGGAGAAAAACCCCCAGACCTGTGCTCCTTAACTGTACCTGGTGGCTAGTGGAGCGGCTGCCCAGTAATCAGTGTCCACGCCAGTGCGCACACGGTCCACCCCCTACAGCCACGCTCCCCTTCATCAGCGGCCTCGTGATCCGGAAGGGTGGTGTGTGTGTGACTGACCTTAGGATGAAACCGGACCCTCCGCTGCAGTGACCCAGCAACCAGGGCACGGGAGTATACAGCGCCGCTGGGAGTGATGAAGCTGCAGTAAAGATGTCTATTAGACCTAGCCTGCTGCAGCCCTTGTAGATTCTCATAAAACAAGTTCTTCTTTTCTTGTCAAAATTTATAGCTAAGAATAGGCTGCCTGAGGCAGGCCCCTGTTAAGTGGCCTGCTACTGAAGGCACCAACTACAAACTGAGCTCCCTGTTCATGGAAGCGGGGTTATAGAGGAGAATGCACTGAGCATCTTGGGAACAGTCAAAAGCTTTGAGCCGGTTGGTGCCTCAGATCAAGATCCTACTGTACACCCCAATGTGAATCCTTGTGGAGTCCAGTGTACCCCACAGAAGAAATTAATGTGTCACACCCATTGGCAGCAACCTTAGAATAGCTGCTGACGGGCACAATTGAGAAAGGAAGGGGGGGGGGGACATTTGAATCCAGCACATAAATGCAATTCAAATATGTAATTTGTACCTTCCTATTTTAAAATATAATGGATGAACCTCACCCTGTGAGAACAATCTTCATGATCAAGAGATCACATATGCAAAATAAGTATGAGTTGGGATAGGGCTGGGGAGGGTGGCTGCTCGGGCAGCCCCTCCCCCGTCAAGTTAAGGAGATTCAACTGAGGAAGCACAAGGGAACTCTCGTCTGGGGACAACAACTGCAGGGAGACCACATCTTTTCAGATGAACATGGGAGGGCGGAAGGCTGCCTAATACTGAAGCACCATCAAATATCAAACCATATGCAACATCTAGTACAAGCCTTCCTGGGGGAAGGTCTGCAGCAGACGGATTTGCATACAGTGATGTTATTCAAGCAGTGGGCCAAAGTTGGCTGGAACCCTCATCTGCATATGAAAAGAGAAAAGGGGCGTGCAGGGCATGGCGGCCTTTTGCAGTGCTTGGATGACCCCTAGTTCTCATTAAACACCCCCACCCTCCTTTGGTGTGGGGCTCATGTTGGCCATGCCCCATCCCCTGAAGCATTCAAGCTGATTTCTTGCAGCAGCTGGGCACTGTAACAGCTCCAGAGCTGTTCTGTAAGGCAAGTAAAAGGGTGTGGGCCCTGCAGCACCACCTGTAGTTTGCATTGTGCGTTGGAAGGCACAAAGTAAGCAGACGGGAGGAGAAGTCAGGATAGTGCGCAAGGGCATCCTTTTCTCTTAGTCCGTAGAGGATGCTGGGGTCACATTAAGAACCATGGGGTATAGACGGGATCCGCAAGAGACATGGGCACTTTAAGACTATCAAAGGGTGTGAACTGGCTCCTCCCTCTATGCCCCTCCTCCAGACTCCAGTTATAGGAACTGTGCCCATGGAGACGGACATTTCGAGGAAAGGATTTATTGTTAAACTAAGGTGAGCATCTTACCAGCTCACACCTTAAGCATGCCGCAGAACGTGGCATTCAACAGAACACAAGCCAACGGCATGAATAATTGCAGCAAAAAGCTGACCAGAACCATAACACAACATGTGTATAACCACAAGTAATAACTGCAGACACAGTATGGACTGGGACGGGTGCCCAGCATCCTCTACAGACTAAGAGAAAAGGATTTACCGGTAGGTATTAAAATCCTATTTTCTCATACGACCTAGAGGATGCTGGGGTCACATTAAGAACCATGGGGTTATACCAAAGCTCTTGAACGGGTGGAAGAGTGCGTACGACTCTGCAGCACCGAATTACCCAACTTGAAGTTATCATCGGCCAAGGTATCAAACTTGTAAAACTTAGCAAAAGTGTTTACTAAATAGCTGCTCGGCAAAGTTGCAATGCCGAGACTCCCCGACCAGCTGCCCAGGATGAACCCACCTTTCTAGTAGAATGGGTCTTCACCTAATTCAGTAACGGCAATCCTGCCATGGAATGAGCATTCTGAATCTTACCACAGATCCAGCGCATAATGGTCTACATGGAAGCAGGACACCCAATCCTGTTGGGAGCATACAGGACAAACAGAGCCTCTGTTTTCCTAATCTGAACCGTTCTGGTGACATAAATTTTCAAAGTTCTGACCACAGCCAGAGACTTTGACTCAACGAAGGTGTCAGTGGCCAAAGGCACCATGTGGAAAGATGAACCACCTTCGGCAGAAATTGTTGACGTGTCCTCAATTCTGCTCTATCTTCATGAAAGATCAAATAAAGGCTCTTGTGATACTGCATGGTTTGTACTGTTTTCCATGTGCTCCCAGATCTTTCAAGCAAGTAGCATGGTCAAGAAAGTTCTGTTTGAAAAGAAACAAACATTTACTGTCATTGTTATGCAAATAAACTTACATTAAAGCTAACCAGAAAGCACACTCGTTCTGTCTTTAAACTGATAAAAGAAACCCCAATAATATGGGCATACCTCCCAACTTTGTCGGCTCGCAAAGAGGGACACACGCGCGGCGAAGTCGCACGCGCTCCCAAAAAGGGCGTGGCCTAAGTAAAAAGGGGCATGGCTTCGCGGGAGGACCCGCGATCGCGAGTCACGCCCCCGTTTTCGGCACTGAGGGGGCATGCCCAGCGCTCTGTGAGCCGCTGGCATGCCACCTCTCCCTCTGACTTCAGTGAATAGACGCTGTGCGCACAGCGACTATTCACCGCTGCTCTGCTAAGCAGGGCAGCGACAGACAGAGCCTCCCAACTGTCCTCCCCACCGCGGGACACTGCGGCCCGCAGGTGGGACAGCGGGACAGTCCCCAAAAAACGGGACTGTCCCGCGAAAATCGGGACAGTTGGGAGGTATGATATGGGGCATGCAAAAATTGAGATAAAACTCAGTTTTGCTCCTCTCCACGGAAATCTTTAGTAAAAGGCGAAAGATTTGTTCGTTCTGAAGAGAAACCAGAGCATGACCAAGATTCCACCTGTCGCCTGAGTGCCATGCCAGCAGTCCTCATTCAGCTCAAAGTGAGCACCCAATTTGAAAGAAAGAAAGCAGATTTCTCACCAGGCTTCCCCTTGCTATAAACATGGTTTGTACTCTTTTCCATGTGCTCCCAGATCTTTCAAGCAATTAGTATGGTCAAGAAAGTTCTGCTTGAAAAGAAACAGACATTTATTGTCATTGTTATGCAAATAAACTTACATTAAAGCTAACAAGAAAGCACACTTGTTCTGTCTTTAAACTGATAAAAGAAACCCCAATAATATGGGGCATGCAAAAATTGAGATAAAACTCAGTTTTGCTCCTCTCCACGGATAATCTTTAATAAAAGGCGAAAGATTTGTTCATTCTGAAGAGAAACCAGAGCATGACCAAGATTCCACCTGTCGCCTGAGTGCTGTGCCAGCAGTCCTCATTCAGATCAAAGTGAGCGCCCAATTTGAAAGAAAGCAGATTTCTCACCTGGCTTCTCCTTGCTATAAGCATGGTTTGTACTGTATTCCATGTGCTCCCAGATCTTTAAAGCAAGTAGCATGGTCAAGAAAGTTCTGTTTGAACATAAATAAACATTTACTGTCATTTCTATGCAAATGAGCTTACATTAAAGCACACTCATTCTATCTTTAAACCGGTAAAAGAAACCCCAAAAAGATGGGGCATGCAAAAATTGAGATAAAACTCGGTTTTGCTCCTCTCCACGGAAATCTTTAGTAAGAGGCGAAAGATTTGTTCGTTCTGAAGAGAAACCAGAGCATGACCAAGATTTTTATCTGAAAATATGTGTTCTCCCTGCAGTTGTTGTCCCCAGATGAGAGTTCCCTTGTGCTGCCTCAGCTGAATCTCCTTTACTTGACAGAGATGTGCCTGAGCAGCGGCCCTCCCCAGCCTTATCCCAAATCATACTTATTTTGCATAGGCGATACCATGGTCATGAAGATTGTTCTCCCAGGGTGAGGTTCATTCATTGCATTCTGGGTATGCTGACCCCTGTGATTTCCCCAAATGTGGGAAACTCGACTGCATTATTTGTGGTAGTGGGGGACTGTGTTTGTGCTTTCCTCTAGTCAGCTCTGGTAAAAGTCAGATTTATTTGTCTCAGATCTTCCTCTAGCCTTGTTCTTCTTTCGAGAGTTCCCTTGTGCTGCCTCAGTTGGATCTCTTTCACTTGACAGGGGGGTGCCCGAGTAGCGACCCTCCCCAGCTCTAGCCCAACTCCTACTTACCTGCCAGGTGAGATACTATGATCATGAAGGTGCTTCTCCCAGGGCAAGGCTCACCCATTGCACTCTGGGTGTGGTGCCCCTGCGATTTCCCCAAATGTGGGAAGCTTGACTGCATAATTTGTGTTTCCCCTGGTCGGCTCTCGTATAATTCAGATCTCTTTGTCTCAGGTCTCTCTCCAGCCTAGTTTGCTGTCTGTTTCCACTTCTTTTTTCATGAGCCCCTCCCTTTTATACCCTTGTGCACTATCCTGACTTCTCCTCTTGTCTGCTTATTTTGTGCCTTCCAATGCACAATGCAAACTACAGGTAGTGCTGCAGGGCCCACTCCCTTTTACTTGCCGTACAGAGCAGCTCTGGAGCTGTTACAGTGCCCAGCTGCTGCAAGAAATCAGCTTGAATGCTTCAGGGGCTGGGGCATAGCCAACATGAGCCCCACACCGAAGGAGGGTGGAGGTGTTTAATGCGAACTAGGGGTCATCCAAGCGCCGCAAAAGGCCGCTATGCCCTGCACGCCCCTTTTCTCTTTTCATATGCAGACGAGGGTTGAAGCCAACTTTGACCCACTGCTTGGATGACATCACCGTATGCAAATCCATCTGCTGCAGGCCTTCCCCCAGGAATGCTTGCACTAGTTGTTGCATTTGGTTTGTTGTTTGGGGGTGCTTCATTATTAGGCAGCCTTCTGCCCTCCCATGTTCATCTGAAAATATGTGTTCTCCCTGCAGTTGTTGTCCCCAGATGAGAGTTCCCTTGTGCTGCCTCAGTTGAATCTCCTTTACTTGACAGAGATGTGCCTGAGCAGCGGCCCTCCCCAGCCCTATCCCAAATCATACTTATTTTGCATAGGAGATACCATGGTCATGAAGATTGTTCTCCCAGGGTGAGGTTCATTCATTGCATTCTGGGTATGCTGACCCCTGTGATTTCCCCAAATGTGGGAAACTCGACTGCATTATTTGTGGTAGTGGGGGACTGTGTTTGTGCTTTCCTCTGGTCAGCTCTGGTAAAAGTCAGATTTATTTGTCTCAGATCTTCCTCTAGCCTTGTTCTTCTTTCGAGAGTTCCCTTGTGCTGCCTCAGTTGAATCTCCTTCACTTGACAGGGGGGTACCCGAGCAGCGACCCTCCCCAGCTCTAGCCCAACTTCTACTTACCTGGCAGGTGAGATACTGTGATCATGTAGGTGCTTCTCCCAGGGCAAGGCTCACCCATTGCACTCTGGGTGTGCTGCTCCTGCGATTTCCCCAAATGTGGGAAACTTGACTGCATAATTTGTGTTTCCCCTGGTCGGCTCTCGTATAATTCAGATCTCTTTGTCTCAGGTCTCTCTCCAGCCTAGTTTGCTGTCTGTTTCAACTTCTCTTTTCTTGAGCCGCTCCCTTCTATGCCCTTGCGCACTATCCTGACTTCTCCCGTCTGCTTACTTTGTGCCTTCCAATGCACAATGCAAACTACAGGTAGTGCTGCAGGGCCCACACCCTTTTACTTGCCGTTCAGAGCAGCTCTGGAGCTGTTACAGTGCCCAGCTGCTGCAAGAAATCAGCTTGAATGCTTCAGGGGCTGGGGCATAGCCAACATGAGCCCCACACCGAAGGAGGGTGGAGGTGTTTAATGCGAACTAGGGGTCATCCAAGCGCCGCAAAAGGCCGCCATGCCCTGCACGCCCCTTTTCTCTTTTCATATGCAGACGAGGGTTGAAGCCAACTTTGACCCACTGCTTGGATGACATCACTATATGCAAATCCATCTGCTGCAGGCCTTCCCCCAGGAATGCTTGTACTAGTTGTTGCATTTGGTTTGTTGTTTGGGGGTGCTTCAGTATTAGGCAGCCTTCTGCCCTCCCATGTTTATCTGAAAATATGTGTTCTCCCTGCAGTTGTTGTCCCCAGATGAGAGTTCCCTTGTGCTGCCTCAGTTGAATCTCCTTTACTTGACAGAGATGTGCCTGAGCAGCGGCCCTCCCCAGCCCTATCCCAAATCATACTTATTTTGCATAGGAGATACCATGGTCATGAAGATTGTTCTCCCACGGTGAGGTTCATTCATTGCATTCTGGGTATGCTGACCCCTGTGATTTCCCCAAATGTGGGAAACTCGACTGTTTTATTTGTGGTAGTGGGGGACTGTGTTTGTGCTTTCCTCTGGTCAGCTCTGGTAAAAGTCAGATTTCTTTGTCTCAGATCTTCCTTTAGCCTTGTTCTTCTTTCGAGAGTTCCCTTGTGCTGCCTCAGTTGGATCTCCTTCACTTGACAGGGGGGTACCCGAGCAGCGACCCTCCCCAGCTCTAGCCCAACTTCTACTTACCTGGCAGGTGAGATACTATGATCATGTAGGTGCTTCTCCCAGGGCAAGGCTCACCCATTGCACTCTGGGTGTGCTGCTCCTGCGATTTCCCCAAATGTGGGAAACTTGACTGCATAATTTGTGTTTCCCCTGGTCGGCTCTCGTATAATTCAGATCTCTTTGTCTCAGGTCTCTCTCCAGCCTAGTTTGCTGTCTGTTTCAACTTCTCTTTTCTTGAGCCGCTCCCTTCTATGCCCTTGCGCACTATCCTGACTTCTCCCGTCTGCTTACTTTGTGCCTTCCAATGCACAATGCAAACTACAGGTAGTGCTGCAGGGCCCACACCCTTTTACTTGCCGTTCAGAGCTGCTCTGGAGCTGTTACAGTGCCCAGCTGCTGCAATAAATCAGCTTGAATGCTTCAGGGGATGGGGCATGGCCAACATGAGCCCCACACCAAAGGAGGGTGGGGTGTTTAATGCGAACTAGGGGTCATCCAAGCACCGCAAAAGGCCGCCATGCCCTGCACGCCCCTTTTCTCTTTTCATATGCAGATGAGGGTTGAAGCCAACTTTGACCCACTGCTTGGATGACATCACCGTATGCAAATCCGTCTTCTGCAGAACTTCCCCCAGGAATGCTTGCACTAGTTGTTGCATTTGGTTTGTTGTTTGGGGGTGCTTCAGTATTAGGCAGCCTTCTGCCCTCCCATGTTCATCTGAAAATATGTGTTCTCCCTGCAGTTGTTGTCCCCAGATGAGAGTTCCCTTGTGCTGCCTCAGTTGAATCTCCTTTACTTGACAGAGATGTGCATGAGCAGCGGCCCTCCCCAGCCCTATCCCAAATCATACTTATTTTGCATAGGAGATACCATGGTCATGAAGATTACTCTCCCAGGGTGAGGTTCATTCATTGCATTCTGGGTATGCTGACCCCTGTGATTTCCCCAAATGTGGGAAACGTGACTGCTTTATTTGTTGGTAGTGGGGGACTGTGTTTGTGTTTTCCTCTGATCTCTGGTAAAAGTCAGATTTCTTTGTTTCAGATCTTCCTCTAGCCTTGTTCTTCTTTCGAGAGTTTCCTTGTGCTGCCTCAGTTGGATCTCCTTCACTTGACAGGGGGGTGCCCGAGCAGCGACCCTCCCCAGCTCTAGCCCAACTCCTACTTACCTGCCAGGTGAGATACTATGATCATGAAGGTGCTTCTCCCAGGGCAAGGCTCACCCATTGCACTCTGGGTGTGCTGCCCCTGCGATTTCCCCAAATGTGGGAAACTTGACTGCATAATTTGTGTTTCCCCTGGTCAGGTCTCGTATAATTCAGATCTCTTTGTCTCAGGTCTCTCTCCAGCCTAGTTTGCTGTCTGTTTCCACTTCTCTTTTCTTGAGCCGCTCCCTTCTATGCCCTTGCGCACTATCCTGACTTCTCCTCCTTTCTGCTTACTTTGTGCCTTCCAACGCACAATGCGAACTACAGGTAGTGCTGCAGGGCCCACACCCTTTTACTTGCCTTACAGAGCAGCTCTGGAGCTGTTACAGTGCCCAGCTGCTGCAAGAAATCAGCTTGAATGCTTCAGGGGCTGGGGCATAGCCAACATGAGCCCCACACCGAAGGAGGGTGGAGGTGTTTAATGCAAACTAGGGGTCAGCCAAGTGCTGCAAAAGGCCACCATGCCCTGCACGCCCCTTTTCTCTTTTCATATGCAGACGAGGGTTGAAGCCAACTTTGACCCACTGCTTGGATGACATCACCATATGCAAATCTATCTGCTGCAGGCCTTCCCCCAGGAATGCTTGCACTAGTTGTTGCATTTGGTTTGTTGTTTGGGGGTGCTTCAGTATTAGGCAGCCTTCTGCCCTCCCATGTTCATCTGAAAATATGTGTTCTCCCTGCAGTTGTTGTCCCCAGATGAGAGTTCCCTTGTGCTGCCTCAGTTGAATCTCCTTTACTTGACAGAGATGTGCCTGAGCAGCGGCCCTCCCCAGCCATATCCCAAATCATACTTATTTTGCATAGGAGATACCATTGTTATGAAGATTGTTCTCCCAGGGTGCGGTTCATTCATTGCACTCTGGGTATGCTGACCCCTGTGATTTCCCCAAATGTGGGAAACTCGACTGCATTATTTGTGGTAGTGGTGGACTGTGTTTGTGCTTTCCTCTGGTCAGCTCTGGTAAAAGTCAGATTTCTTTGTCTCAGATCTTCCTCTAGCCTTGTTCTTCTTTCGAGAGTTCCTTTGTGCTGCCTCAGTTGGATCTCCTTCACTTGACAGGGGGGTGCCCGAGCAGCGACCCTCCCCAGCTCTAGCCCAACTCCTACTTACCTGCCAGGTGAGATACTATGATCATGAAGGTGCTTCTCCCAGGGCAAGGCTCACCCATTGCACTCTGGGTGTGCTGCCCCTGCAATTTCCCCAAATGTGGGAAACTTGACTGCATAATTTGTGTTTCCCCTGGTCGGCTCTCGTATAATTCAGATCTCTTTGTCTCAGGTCTCTCTCCAGCCTAGTTTGCTGTCTGTTTCCACTTCTCTTTTCTTGAGCCCCTCCCTTCTATACCCTTGTGCACTATCCTGACTTCTCCTCCCGTCTGCTTACTTTGTGCCTTCCAATGCACAATGCAAACTACAGGTAGTGCTGCAGGGCCCACACCCTTTTACTTGCCTTACAGAGCAGCTCTGGAGCTGTTACAGTGCCCAGCTGCTGCAAGAAATCAGCTTGAATGCTTCATGGGATGGGGCATGGCCAACATGAGCCCCACACCAAAGGAGGGTGGGGGTGTTTAATGCGATCTAGGGGTCATCCAAGCAGCGCAAAAGGCCGCCATGCCCTGCACGCCCCTTTTCTCTTTTCATATGCAGATGAGGGTTGAAGCCAACTTTGACCCACTGCTTGGATAACATCACCATATGCAAATCCATCTGCTGCAGGCCTTCCCCCAGGAATGCTTGCACTAGTTGTTGCATTTGGTTTGTTGTTTGGGGGTGCTTCAGTATTAGGCAGCCTTCTGCCCTCCCATGTTCATCTGAAAATATGTGTTCTCCCTGCAGTTGTTGTCCCCAGATGAGAGTTCCCTTGTGCTGCCTCAGTTGAATTTCCTTTACTTGACAGAGATGTGCCTGAGCAGCGGCCCTCCCCAGCCCTATCCCAAATCATACTTATTTTGCATAGGAGACACCATGGTCATGAAGATTGTTCACCCAGGGTGAGGTTCATTCATTGCATTCTGGGTATGCTGACCCCTGTGATTTCCCCAAATGTGGGAAACTCGCCTGCATTATTTGTGGTAGTGGGGGACTGTGTTTGTGTTTTCCGCTGGTCAGCTCTGGTAAAAGTCAGATTTCTTTGTCTCAGATCTTCCTCTAGCCTTGTTCTTCTTTCGAGAGTTCCATTGTGCTGCCTCAGTTGGATCTCCTTCACTTGACAGGGGGGTGCCCGAGCAGCGACCCTCCCCAGCTCTAGCCCAACTCCTATTTACCTGCCAGGTGAGATACTATGATCTTGAAGGTGCTTCTCCCAGGGCAAGGCTCACCCATTGCACTCTGGCTGTGCTGCCCCTGCGATTTCCCCAAATGTGGGAAACTTGACTGCATAATTTGTGTTTCCCCTGGTCGGCTCTCGTATAATTCAGATCTCTTTGTCTCAGGTCTCTCTCCAGCCTAGTTTGCTGTCTGTTTCCACTTCTCTTTTCTTGAGCCGCTCCCTTCTATGCCCTTGCGCACTATCCTGACTTCTCCCGTCTGCTTACTTTGTGCCTTCCAACGCACAATGCGAACTACAGGTAGTGCTGCAGGGCCCACACCCTTTTATTTGCCTTACAGAGCAGCTCTGGAGCTGTTACAGTGCCCAGCTGCTGCAAGAAATCAGCTTGAATGCTTCAGGGGCTGGGGCATAGTCAACATGAGCCCCACACCGAAGGAGGGTGGAGGTGTTTAATGCGAACTAGGGGTCATCCAAGCACCGCAAAAGGCCGCCATGCCCTGCACGCCCCTTTTCTCTTTTCATATGCAGATGAGGGTTGAAGCCAACTTTGACCCACTGCTTGGATGACATCACCGTATGCAAATCCGTCTTCTGCAGAACTTCCCCCAGGAATGCTTGCACTAGTTGTTGCATTTGGTTTGTTGTTTGGGGGTGCTTCAGTATTAGGCAGCCTTCTGCCCTCCCATGTTCATCTGAAAATATGTGTTCTCCCTGCAGTTGTTGTCCCCAGATGAGAGTTCCCTTGTGCTGCCTCAGTTGAATCTCCTTTACTTGACAGAGATGTGCATGAGCAGCGGCCCTCCCCAGCCCTATCCCAAATCATACTTATTTTGCATAGGAGATACCATGGTCATGAAGATTACTCTCCCAGGGTGAGGTTCATTCATTGCATTCTGGGTATGCTGACCCCTGTGATTTCCCCAAATGTGGGAAACGTGACTGCTTTATTTGTTGGTAGTGGGGGACTGTGTTTGTGTTTTCCTCTGATCTCTGGTAAAAGTCAGATTTCTTTGTTTCAGATCTTCCTCTAGCCTTGTTCTTCTTTCGAGAGTTTCCTTGTGCTGCCTCAGTTGGATCTCCTTCACTTGACAGGGGGGTGCCCGAGCAGCGACCCTCCCCAGCTCTAGCCCAACTCCTACTTACCTGCCAGGTGAGATACTATGATCATGAAGGTGCTTCTCCCAGGGCAAGGCTCACCCATTGCACTCTGGGTGTGCTGCCCCTGCGATTTCCCCAAATGTGGGAAACTTGACTGCATAATTTGTGTTTCCCCTGGTCAGGTCTCGTATAATTCAGATCTCTTTGTCTCAGGTCTCTCTCCAGCCTAGTTTGCTGTCTGTTTCCACTTCTCTTTTCTTGAGCCGCTCCCTTCTATGCCCTTGCGCACTATCCTGACTTCTCCTCCTTTCTGCTTACTTTGTGCCTTCCAACGCACAATGCGAACTACAGGTAGTGCTGCAGGGCCCACACCCTTTTACTTGCCTTACAGAGCAGCTCTGGAGCTGTTACAGTGCCCAGCTGCTGCAAGAAATCAGCTTGAATGCTTCAGGGGCTGGGGCATAGCCAACATGAGCCCCACACCGAAGGAGGGTGGAGGTGTTTAATGCAAACTAGGGGTCAGCCAAGTGCTGCAAAAGGCCACCATGCCCTGCACGCCCCTTTTCTCTTTTCATATGCAGACGAGGGTTGAAGCCAACTTTGACCCACTGCTTGGATGACATCACCATATGCAAATCTATCTGCTGCAGGCCTTCCCCCAGGAATGCTTGCACTAGTTGTTGCATTTGGTTTGTTGTTTGGGGGTGCTTCAGTATTAGGCAGCCTTCTGCCCTCCCATGTTCATCTGAAAATATGTGTTCTCCCTGCAGTTGTTGTCCCCAGATGAGAGTTCCCTTGTGCTGCCTCAGTTGAATCTCCTTTACTTGACAGAGATGTGCCTGAGCAGCGGCCCTCCCCAGCCATATCCCAAATCATACTTATTTTGCATAGGAGATACCATTGTTATGAAGATTGTTCTCCCAGGGTGCGGTTCATTCATTGCACTCTGGGTATGCTGACCCCTGTGATTTCCCCAAATGTGGGAAACTCGACTGCATTATTTGTGGTAGTGGTGGACTGTGTTTGTGCTTTCCTCTGGTCAGCTCTGGTAAAAGTCAGATTTCTTTGTCTCAGATCTTCCTCTAGCCTTGTTCTTCTTTCGAGAGTTCCTTTGTGCTGCCTCAGTTGGATCTCCTTCACTTGACAGGGGGGTGCCCGAGCAGCGACCCTCCCCAGCTCTAGCCCAACTCATACTTACCTGCCAGGTGAGATACTATGATCATGAAGGTGCTTCTCCAAGGGCAAGGCTCACCCATTGCACTCTGGGTGTGCTGCTCCTGCGATTTCCCCAAATGTGGGAAACTTGACTGCATAATTTGTGTTTCCCCTGGTCAGGTCTCGTATAATTCAGATATCTTTGTCTCAGGTCTCTCTCCAGCCTAGTTTGCTGTCTGTTTCCACTTCTCTTTTCTTGAGCCGCTCCCTTCTATGCCCTTGCGCACTATCCTGACTTCTCCTCCTTTCTGCTTACTTTGTGCCTTCCAACGCACAATGCGAACTACAGGTAGTGCTGCAGGGCCCACACCCTTTTACTTGCCTTACAGAGCAGCTCTGGAGCTGTTACAGTGCCCAGCTGCTGCAAGAAATCAGCTTGAATGCTTCAGGGGCTGGGGCATAGCCAACATGAGCCCCACACCGAAGGAGGGTGGAGGTGTTTAATGCAAACTAGGGGTCAGCCAAGTGCCGCAAAAGGCCACCATGCCCTGCACGCCCCTTTTCTCTTTTCATATGCAGACGAGGGTTGAAGCCAACTTTGACCCACTGCTTGGATGACATCACCATATGCAAATCTATCTGCTGCAGGCCTTCCCCCAGGAATGCTTGCACTAGTTGTTGCATTTGGTTTGTTGTTTGGGGGTGCTTCAGTATTAGGCAGCCTTCTGCCCTCCCATGTTCATCTGAAAATATGTGTTCTCCCTGCAGTTGTTGTCCCCAGATGAGAGTTCCCTTGTGCTGCCTCAGTTGAATCTCCTTTACTTGACAGAGATGTGCCTGAGCAGCGGCCCTCCCCAGCCATATCCCAAATCATACTTATTTTGCATAGGAGATACCATTGTTATGAAGATTGTTCTCCCAGGGTGCGGTTCATTCATTGCACTCTGGGTATGCTGACCCCTGTGATTTCCCCAAATGTGGGAAACTCGACTGCATTATTTGTGGTAGTGGTGGACTGTGTTTGTGCTTTCCTCTGGTCAGCTCTGGTAAAAGTCAGATTTCTTTGTCTCAGATCTTCCTCTAGCCTTGTTCTTCTTTCGAGAGTTCCTTTGTGCTGCCTCAGTTGGATCTCCTTCACTTGACAGGGGGGTGCCCGAGCAGCGACCCTCCCCAGCTCTAGCCCAACTCCTACTTACCTGCCAGGTGAGATACTATGATCATGAAGGTGCTTCTCCCAGGGCAAGGCTCACCCATTGCACTCTGGGTGTGCTGCCCTGCAATTTCCCCAAATGTGGGAAACTTGACTGCATAATTTGTGTTTCCCCTGGTCGGCTCTCGTATAATTCAGATCTCTTTGTCTCAGGTCTCTCTCCAGCCTAGTTTGCTGTCTGTTTCCACTTCTCTTTTCTTGAGCCCCTCCCTTCTATACCCTTGTGCACTATCCTGACTTCTCCTCCCGTCTGCTTACTTTGTGCCTTCCAATGCACAATGCAAACTACAGGTAGTGCTGCAGGGCCCACACCCTTTTACTTGCCTTACAGAGCAGCTCTGGAGCTGTTACAGTGCCCAGCTGCTGCAAGAAATCAGCTTGAATGCTTCATGGGATGGGGCATGGCCAACATGAGCCCCACACCAAAGGAGGGTGGGGGTGTTTAATGCGATCTAGGGGTCATCCAAGCAGCGCAAAAGGCCGCCATGCCCTGCACGCCCCTTTTCTCTTTTCATATGCAGATGAGGGTTGAAGCCAACTTTGACCCACTGCTTGGATAACATCACCATATGCAAATCCATCTGCTGCAGGCCTTCCCCCAGGAATGCTTGCACTAGTTGTTGCATTTGGTTTGTTGTTTGGGGGTGCTTCAGTATTAGGCAGCCTTCTGCCCTCCCATGTTCATCTGAAAATATGTGTTCTCCCTGCAGTTGTTGTCCCCAGATGAGAGTTCCCTTGTGCTGCCTCAGTTGAATTTCCTTTACTTGACAGAGATGTGCCTGAGCAGCGGCCCTCCCCAGCCCTATCCCAAATCATACTTATTTTGCATAGGAGACACCATGGTCATGAAGATTGTTCACCCAGGGTGAGGTTCATTCATTGCATTCTGGGTATGCTGACCCCTGTGATTTCCCCAAATGTGGGAAACTCGCCTGCATTATTTGTGGTAGTGGGGGACTGTGTTTGTGTTTTCCGCTGGTCAGCTCTGGTAAAAGTCAGATTTCTTTGTCTCAGATCTTCCTCTAGCCTTGTTCTTCTTTCGAGAGTTCCATTGTGCTGCCTCAGTTGGATCTCCTTCACTTGACAGGGGGGTGCCCGAGCAGCGACCCTCCCCAGCTCTAGCCCAACTCCTATTTACCTGCCAGGTGAGATACTATGATCTTGAAGGTGCTTCTCCAAGGGCAAGGCTCACCCATTGCACTCTGGCTGTGCTGCCCCTGCGATTTCCCCAAATGTGGGAAACTTGACTGCATAATTTGTGTTTCCCCTGGTCGGCTCTCGTATAATTCAGATCTCTTTGTCTCAGGTCTCTCTCCAGCCTAGTTTGCTGTCTGTTTCCACTTCTCTTTTCTTGAGCCGCTCCCTTCTATGCCCTTGCGCACTATCCTGACTTCTCCCGTCTGCTTACTTTGTGCCTTCCAACGCACAATGCGAACTACAGGTAGTGCTGCAGGGCCCACACCCTTTTATTTGCCTTACAGAGCAGCTCTGGAGCTGTTACAGTGCCCAGCTGCTGCAAGAAATCAGCTTGAATGCTTCAGGGGCTGGGGCATAGTCAACATGAGCCCCACACCGAAGGAGGGTGGAGGTGTTTAATGCGAACTAGGGGTCATCCAAGCGCCGCAAAATGCCGCCATGCCCTGCATAACCCTTTTCACTTTTCATATGCAGATGAGGGTTCCAGCCAACTTTGGCCCACTGCTTGGATGACATCACCGTATGCAAATTCGTCTCCTGCAGACCTTCCCCCAGGAATGCTTGTACTAGTTATTGCATATGGTTTGATATTTGATGGTGCTTCAGTATTAGGCAGCCTTCCGCCCTCCCATGTTCATCTGAAAAGATGTGGTCTCCCTGCAGTTGTTGTCCCCAGACGAGAGTTCCCTTGTGCTTCCTCAGTTGAATCTCCTTAACTTGACGGGGGAGGGGCTGCCCGAGCAGCCACCCTCCCCAGCCCTATCCCAACTCATACTTATTTTGCATATGAGATCTCTATATCATGAAGATTGTTCTCACAGGGTGAGGTTCATCCATTATATTTTAAAATAGGAAGGTTCAAATTACATATTTGAATTGCATCTATGTGCTGGATTCAAATGTCCCCCCCCCCCTTCCTTTCTCAATTGTGCCCATCAGCAGCTATTCTAAGGTTGCTGCCAATGGGTGTGACACATTAATTTCTTCTGTGGGGTACACAGGACTCCACAAGGATTCACATTGGGGTGTAGAGTAGGATCTTGATCTGAGGCACCAACCGGCTCAAAGCTTTTGACTGTTCCCAAGATGCTCAGCGCATTCTCCTCTATAACCCCGCTTCCATGAACAGGGAGCTCAGTTTGTAGTTGTTGCCTTCAGTAGCAGGCCACTTAACAGGGGCCTGCCTCAAGCAGCCTATTCTTAGCTATTAATTTTGACAAGAAAAGAAGAACTTTTTTTATGAGAATCTACAAGGGCTGCAGCAGGCTAGGTCTAATAGACATCTTTACTGCAGCTTCATCACTCCCAGCGGCACTGTATACTCCCGTGCCCTGGTTGCTGGGTCACTGCAGCGGAGGCTCCGGTTTCTTCCTAAGGTCAGTCACACACAATGTAACACCCCGGTATAACAAGTGTGTAAACTATGTGGAACAGGTCAGGGATACCTTGATGGACTATTCCTCCTTCAGCAGCAGCTCTTCTCTATTCCTGGCAGAGAGGCAAGGTTTCCCCAGACACAAAGAAAGGCAGGCAGGGCTTTGTATGAAAGAATAAATGGTTTACCACATAACTCAGAAAAGGAACTGATTACAGTAGGGAAGGGAAAGATTTGATTCAAGCAACTTAAACACAGACACCATATACACTTTAAGTCATTACACAAATGGTAATATAACTAAATCTGAGATTAATACTATGTTGCTTAGTAATAGAAATCAACTTATGCAGACAATATTTAAGTCCAAGATAACATTGGTGTCACTGCAGGGAGTCTCTATGTGCACGTTGGGGCCCGGTTATGTTGTTACATAGTTATATGCAGCTATTGTCTCCTTTAGCTGTGAACAAAATATTGTAGCTCTGTGTAGTAAAGATGATTGTTTAAAACAAACTGGAGCTGCTTCCCATGTAAATCGCTGCATAGGTATAGTAAATATAGGATAATGTCCTTTGCAGTGGAGTAGGTTTCAGTATAAATATGGATTTATCTCACCCAGTCAATAGATGTTTCTGAGGCAGTTTCCCCTCAGATGTAGGCCAGTCAGCATTGGTATAAAGGCTTTATACTCTCCTGTCTCTGACACTTGCTGTGCACTCTCTTGGCTGAGAGTGTCATGGCGTTCTTACTTGTTAATTGCTGCACTTCCACTGCTGTATTTTGCACTACTGCTTACTCTCTCATGCAATTTTCAGCTTATTTGTCTCCCCTCTCTCAGCTGCTCATCTCTGCGTAATGGCGTCGCCAGCTCTTTCCTCACCATGGCTCCAACTGACTTCTCAAACTGCTGTTCAATTTTCTTTTAAATAAACTTTATTTAAAATGGCACAGGCAACTACACTGTTGTCAAAAATGTCCTTGTTGTTATGGGATATCACACGTGCCCCCCCCCAAAACATGCGTGTCCTCACGCATTTTGGTTTTATCCCTATATAAACTTCTCACTATATCCAGTCACATTCATTAGTGAACACAGATTATGTCTGAAACATTAACATTTATCAACATTTTTAACATCAGTATCTGATAGGTATAATTCCTTTTGTGCTATAGTACATTAACACATGCTCCTGGAGCAATCGGTTGAAATCTGGACAGTATATGGTCTTGAAAAGTTTGTCTAGGAAACCTCAACCCCCCTGCCATGGATGAGTATTGAACTCTTTCTAAACTGTCTTTGGGACATGCTGTACAAAACTGCAGCTGACTATGGTGGTTTTCTGTTTTGCAAGCCCTAGTCTTCTTGCCTCCTTGTCGGTGACAAACCACCTTAGTCTGCTGTAAATACATTTTATGAGCCTCTTCCATTCCATCTTGGGATTCAGTATCACAGCTGGTTTGGGACAATGGATTCTGGAGAGAAAGAGGCAGCAAGGTTCTTCTTACAGAACAGGTTGGACAGTTTCGGCACCATCTCTTGATGTCTTCCCTCATTTCAACCCAAAAGAACTTTTTCCAGATGCTTGTTTCCATCCTTTTGCACCCAGGGTGACCTGACTTGTCGTGATATTCTTCAAGCACATAACAAGCACTTTGTCTTGGAATTACAAGTTGACTGATCCTATAATGAGTATTAGGATCCACACTACATCGAACCAACTGTCCTTTCTCTTCAAACAGCCTTTCTCGCTGTCTCAACAACTTCAGGAGTTCTGGCGAGGATTCTTGCCTTTGTCGCTTGGTCAGGTATTTCCCAATCTTCAGTAAGGCTTTGAGGTGTCTTATCATCTGACTTTTATCTTGCAGGTGGTCAAAACTGGTTCCTTGAATAGGTTGCTCACAGTTTCTAGAACTGGATGCTATATTATTCATGCCTAACATTGAAGCATTCTTTCGGATAATCTGGACACTGGAGATGGGCATTTCTATCATTATTTGGCTGGCCTTATTTTTTTCATGTTCCTCTCTTACAGATAATTCTGTTATCATTCTTCCCTTTTGTTTGGCTATCCCAGGTTGAAGGCCTTGTTTCTCCTGGAGCTTGTCAGTTTGAAACTCTCCTTGGAGTGCTGCTACGAGCTCCTCACAGCAGTTCCGCAACACATTCATGCCCACTATCACTGGAGGCAATCCATCATCTTGGGCAGTGGTGATGATGAAGCCTTGCTGTGGTAGCACTGTTCGTCCGATTTGAATTTCAGCTTCCCAGTATCCTTTGCAAGGGATGCAGTGCCCATTGCTTGCAATCGGGTTTATCAATGTGGAAGTTGACGGAAACATCTGTTCCTCAGTCCAATGCTGCTCAAACTGTGTTGCTTGTATTGTGGTCACTTGTGATCCAGTGTCTAAGAGAGCGGGCATTGAGACTCCATTGATGCAAACTTGAACCACCGGGCATTGGCTAACATAACGGGTTAACCACATGAATTTGGAGTTTAAATGATCTGGCTGCTCAAATTCTCTCTTAATTTGTCCGCTTCCTTCACAGCTTTGAAAAATGGGTCGCCTTTGGGAGGCAAAGTGGTTGGAAAAAAGTGTCTCCCTGTTTCTATGTAGGTCCCATTGGGAACTGTTCAGTGGTCTCCTCTCCTGGCACCATTCCATTTCTTCATGGAGCAGTGCCTGCTGTCTCTTCAGAATCTGCAGGTCTCTGCGCATCTCTGTCACACCACGTGTCAGTTCAGCCAGCAGACTTCGTAACTCACTAGAAGAGTCAAATATGCATGTCTTTGAACATGGCACTGTCACTCCTTTTACTGTAGGTGGGTAAGTAGCTCCTTTAAAACTTGACTCCTGGGCATCAGAATTCTCTTGATACCGTGGCATCTCTGGAATAGACTCTTGTGGAACAGCCCCTGAAGTAAGACTGGAGCCTAGAACTTTAATCGCAGCCTCTTTAAAATCCAGGAATGTGCTTCCAGGCTTCTGCAATCTCAATAGTCGCAGCTGAGTTTTTACAAATTCGCCCCTTGCAACTTCAGTGAACTGGTCCAATAACATTTTCTCTTTGTCATGCACTTCCTCAGGGTCTGCTTGCTGAACATCTCTGAGTGCTTCCTGAAAGCTGAGGGCATAGCCCCGTAGTGACTCTCCTGGTTGTTGCTTTCGAGCAAAGAAGTGCATTTTAAGTTCTGACACTGTCCTTGTGTCAAATGTGGTAGCAAGCCTGTTGAGGATCTGGTCCACAGTCTTCTTCTCTTCAGTAGGCCAGGAAGTAACCTCTCTAAGTGCAAGCCCTTTCAACTGTCCCATCAAGATCTCCAACTTTTGCTGCTCTTTCAGCGGGTACAGACGAAACAAAGACTGCAGTAGTATCCTCATCAGTTTATTTTTGTCAATTACCATTTTAATAATCGGGTAAAGAAAATTAAGTGGATTTTTGAAAGAAAACAATACTGTCAATATACTATTAAAACAAATTAAAATGGTAAAAGTTATTGTACTTTAAGTAAAAATAAAAGAGCAAAAATATCAATCCCAGTTTTGGATTACTTTAATTAACAAAAAAAAATGCATATAGCAGAGGATAGTTTCAATCTGCCTACCTCTGGGCTATGGACCCAGCATGCTTCCATTACAGTACTCTGCTGCACATGTAATTGCAAGAGATCCTGAAGCACTCACTCATCATGGGAAAGTACCAATGTGTTTCTTCATTGGTTGATGGAAGAAACATCTTACAAAAACTCTCCAGATTATTGACTATTTAAAGTTTTTCTTGGAAACGTTCTAGATGAATGCTTATCAGCCTTTGTCAGTATGTACTTTTGCAAAGTGTCGCTGTGGCGCAATCAGTTAGTGTGTAAGGCTATTAACCAAAAGGTTGGTGGTTCAATCCCACCCAGGGACGTAATTGACCTTGTTATCAGATTTTGGTGATCTTTAAGTAGACAAGTCAAAATTTCAAAAACCCCTCTTATGGTGTAGGGTACCTGGCCTTCTCTGATGTAATCAGAGTTAGATTTGATTCAGTGATTTTATAAAAACAGCTAGGAAGCACAATTTAGCAGTGGTTTGCAGAGAAAAAGAAATATGCTGGCAAAAAAATCCAATTGAGTGATTAAACAGCTCTTCATTTTCTGGCTTTACTTTTATGCTAACAAATTTGTTCTCTGAAAAGTGTCCACAAAGCCAAATATCTGATTAACATCTTTGTAGGGATGGTTTTTCACCTATTACTAAATTAAACTTGCTTCATTGGAAAGGCAGCAAGATGCATCCTCATTTCAATATCTACTGAAATAATACAGGTTGACACCAGGAAACATTAACGCCACTGCATCCTTGCTGCTTTCTCATGTGGAAGTCTGTTTAATGTGAAAACAAGGTGATATCTAATTAGCACACAGGTAAGGAATTAAGAAAATCTTTATTTAAGGGTGAAGATGTTTCTCACAAAATCGTTGCCCCAATGCATCATTGAAATTCAAGCTGGAAAGATGATTTTAATATATCACTTGTACATTTTGTATTGCTCTTCTGGTGACAATGTAGTTTGTTTTTGTCAATTACCATTTTAATAATAGGGTAAAGAAAATTAAGTGGATTTTTGAAAGAAAACAATACTGTCAATATACTATTAAAACAAATTAAAATGGTAAAAGTTATTGTACTTTAAGTAAAAATAAAAGCTAAAATATCAATCCCAGTTTTGGATTACTTTAATGAACAAAAAAATATGCATATAGCAAAGGATAGTTTCAATCTGCCTACCTCTGGGTTATGGACCCAGCATGCTTCCATTACAGTACTCTGCTGCACATGTAAGTGCAAGAGATCCTGAAGCACTCACTCATCATGCGAAAGTACCAATGTGTTTCTTCATTGGTTGCTGGAAGAAACATCTTACAAAAACTCTCCAGATTATTGACTTTTTAAAGTTTTTCTAGGAAACGTTCTAGATGAATGCTTATTAGTCTTTGTCAGTATTTACTTTTTGCAAAGTGTCTCTGTGGCGCAATCGGTTAGTGTGTTCAGCTATTAATCAAAAGGTTGGTGGTTCAATCCCACCCAGGGACGTGATTGACCTTGTGATCAGATTTTGGTGATATTTAAGTAGACAAGTCAAAATTGCAAACCCCCTCTTATGGTGTAGGGTACCTGGCCTTCTCTGATGTAATCAGAGTTAGATTTGATTAAGTGATTTTATAAAAAAAACAGCTAGGAAGCACAATTTAGCAGTGAGTTGCAGAGAAAAAGAAAAATGCTGGCAGAAAAATCCAATTGAGTGATTAAACAGCTCTTCATTTTCTGGCTTTATTTTTATGATAACAAATTTGTTCTCTGAAAAGTGTCCACAAAGCCAAGTATCTGATTAACATCTTTGTAGGGATGGTTTTTCACCTATTACTAAATTAAACTTGCTTCATTGGAAAGGCAGCAAGATGCATCCTCATTTCAATATCTACGGAAATAATACAGGTTGACACCATGAAACATTAACGCCACTGCATCTTTGCTGTTTTCTCATGTGGAAGTCTGTTTAATGTGAAAACAAGGTGATATCTAATTAGCACACAGGTAAGGAATTAAGAAAATCTTTATTTAAGGGTGAAGATGTTTCTCACAAAATCGTTGCCCCAATGCATCATTGAAATCCAAGCTGGAAAGATGATTTTAATATATTACTTGAACATTTTATATTGCTCTTCTGGTGATAATGTAGTTTGTTTTTGTCAATTACCATTTTAATAATCGGGTAAAGAAAATTAAGTGGATTTTTGAAAGAAAACAATATTGTCAATATACTATTAAAACAAATTAAAATGGTAAAAGTTATTGTACTTTAAGTAAAAATAAAAGAGCAAAAATATCAATCCCAGTTTTGGATTACTTTAATTAACAAAAAAAAATGCATATAGCAGAGGATAGTTTCAATCTGCCTACCTCTGGGTTATGGACCCAGCATGCTTCCATTACAGTACTCTGCTGCACATGTAAGTGCAAGAGATCCTGAAGCACTCACTCATCATGGGAAAGTACCAATGTGTTTCTTCATTGGTTGATGGAAGAAACATCTTACAAAAACTCTCCACATTATTGACTTTTTAAAATGTTTCTAGGAATCGTTCTAGATGAATGCTTATTAGCCTTTGTCAGTATGGACTTTTGCAAAGTGTTGCTGTGGTGCAATCAGTTACTGTGTAAGGCTATTAACCAAAAGGTTGGTGGTTCAATCCCACCCAGGGACGTAATTGACCTCGTTATCAGATTTTGGTGATCTTTATGTAGACAAGTCAAAATTTCGAAAACCCCTGTTATGGTGTAGGGTACCTGGCCTTCTCTGATGTAATCAGAGTTAGATTTGATTCAGTGATTTTATAAAAACAGCTAGGAAGCACAATTTAGCAGTGGGTTGCAGAGAAAAAGAAATATGCTGGCAAAAAAATCCAATTGAGTGATTAAATAGCTCTTCATTTTCTGGCTTTATTTTTATGCTAACAAATTTGTTCTCTGAAAAGTGTCCACAAAGCCAAGTATCTGATTAACATCTTTGTAGGGATGGTTTTTCACCTATTACTAAATTAAACTTGCTTCATTGGAAAGGCAACAAGATGCATCCTCATTTCAATATCTACTGAAATAATACAGGTTGACACCAGGAAACATTAACGCCACTGCATCCTTGCTGCTTTCTCATGTGGAAGTCTGTTTAATGTGAAAACAAGGTGATATCTAATTAGCACACAGGTAAGGAATTAAGAAAATCTTTATTTAAGGGTGAAGATGTTTCTCACAAAATCGTTGCCCCAATGCATCATTTAAATTCAAGCTGGAAAGATGATTTTAATATATCATTTGTACATTTTGTATTGCTCTTCTGGTGACAATGTAGTTTGTTTTTGTCAATTACCATTTTAATAATCGGGTAAAGAAAATTAATTGGATTTTTGAAAGAAAACAATACTGTCAATATACTATTAAAACAAATTAAAATGGTAAAAGTTATTGTACTTTAAGTAAAAATAAAAGAGCAAAAATATCAATCCCAGTTTTGGATTACTTTAATTAACAAAAAAAAATGCATATAGCAGAGGATAGTTTCAATCTGCCTACCTCTGGGTTATGGACCCAGCATGCTTCCATTACAGTACTCTGCTGCACATGTAAGTGCAAGAGATCCTGAAGCACTCACTCATCATGGGAAAGTACCAATGTGTTTCTTCATTGGTTGATGGAAGAAACATCTTACAAAAACTCTCCACATTATTGACTTTTTTAAATGTTTCTAGGAATCGTTCTAGATGAATGCTTATTAGCCTTTGTCAGTATGGACTTTTGCAAAGTGTTGCTGTGGCGCAATCAGTTACTGTGTAAGGCTATTAACCAAAAGGTTGGTGGTTCAATCCCACCCAGGGATGTAATTGACCTTGTTATCAGATTTTGGTGATCTTTATGTAGACAAGTCAAAATTTCAAACCCCCTCTTATGGTGTAGGGTACCTGGCCTTCTCTGATGTAATCAGAGTTAGATTTGATTCAGTGATTTTATAAAAACAGCTAGGAAGCACAATTTAGCAGTGGGTTGCTGAGAAAAAGAAATATGCTGGCAAAAAAATCCAATTGAGTGATTAAACAGCTCTTCATTTTCTGGCTTTATTTTTATGCTAACAAATTTGTTCTCTGAAAAGTGTCCACAAAGCCAAGTTTCTGATTAACACATTTGTAGGGATGGTTTTTCACCTATTACTAAATTAAACTTGCTTCATTGGAAAGGCAGCAAGATGCATCCTCATTTGAATATCTACTGAAATAATACAGGTTGACACCAGGAAACATTAACGCCACTGCATCCTTGCTACTTTCTCATGTGGAAGTCTGTTTAATGTGAAAACAAGGTGATATCTAATTAGCACACAGGTAAGGAATTAAGAAAATCTTTATTTAAGGGTGAAGATGTTTCTCACAAAATCGTTGCCCCAATGCATCATTGAAATTCAAGCTGGAAAGATGATTTTAATATATCACTTGTACATTTTGTATTGCTCTTCTGGTGACAATGTAGTTTGTTTTTGTCAATTACCATTTTAATAATCGGGTAAAGAAAATTAAGTGGATTTTTGAAAGAAAACAATACTGTCAATATACTATTAAAACAAATGAAAATGGTAAAAGTTATTGTACTTTAAGTAAAAATAAAAGAGCAAAAATATCAATCCCAGTTTTGGATTACTTTAATTAACAAAAAAAAACGCATATAGCAGAGGATAGTTTCAATCTGCCTACATCTGGGCTATGGACCCAGCATGCTTCCATTACAGTACTCTGCTGCACATGTAATTGCAAGAGATCCTGAAGTACTCACTCATCATGGGAAAGTACCAATGTGTTTCTTTATTGGTTGATGGAAGAAACATCTTACAAAAACTCTCCAGATTATTGACTATTTAAAGTTTTTCTAGGAAACGTTCTA
The DNA here is from genome assembly GCF_028390025.1 of Pseudophryne corroboree. NCBI lineage: Eukaryota > Metazoa > Chordata > Amphibia > Anura > Myobatrachidae > Pseudophryne > Pseudophryne corroboree. The sequence goes on from NW_026970250.1 coordinate 185,172, forward strand.
GATGAATGCTTATTAGCCTTTGTCAGTATGTACTTTTGCAAAGTGTCGCTGTGGCGCAATCAGTTAGTGTGTACGGCTATTAACCAAAAGGTTGGTGGTTCAATCCCACCCAGGGATGTAATTGACCTTGTTATCAGATTTTGGTGATCTTTAAGTAGACAAGTCAAAATTTCAAAAACCCCTGTTATGGTGTAGGGTACCTGGCCTTCTCTGATGTAATCAGAGTTAGATTTGATTCAGTGATTTTATAAAAACAGCTAGGAAGCACAATTTAGCAGCGGTTTGCAGAGAAAAAGAAATATGCTGGCAAAAAAATCCAATTGAGTGATTAAACAGCTCTTCATTTTCTGGCTTTATTTTTATGCTAACAAATTTGTTCTCTGAAAAGTGTCCACAAAGCCAAGTATCTGATTAACATCTTTGTAGGGATGGTTTTTCACCTATTGCTAAATTAAACTTGCTTTATTGGAAAGGCAGCAAGATGCATCCTCATTTCAATATCTACTGAAATAATACAGGTTGACACCAGGAAACATTAACGCCACTGCATCCTTGCTGCTTTCTCATGTGGAAGTCTGTTTAATGTGAAAACAAGGTGATATCTAATTAGCACACAGGTAAGGAATTAAGAAAATCTTTATTTAAGGGTGAAGATGTTTCTCACAAAATCGTTGCCCCAATGCATCATTGAAATTCAAGCTGGAAAGATGATTTTAATATATCACTTGTACATTTTGTATTGCTCTTCTGGTGACAATGTAGTTTGTTTTTGTCAATTACCATTTTAATAATAGGGTAAAGAAAATTAAGTGGATTTTTGAAAGAAAACAATACTGTCAATATACTATTAAAACAAATTAAAATGGTAAAAGTTATTGTACTTTAAGTAAAAATAAAAGAGCAAAAATATCAATCCCAGTTTTGGATTACTTTAATTAACAAAAAAAAAATGCATATAGCAGAGGATAGTTTCAATCTGCCTACCTCTGGGTTAAGGGGCCCAGCATGCTTCCATTGCAGTACTCTGCTGCACATGTAAGTGCAAGAGATTCTGAAGCACTCACTCATCATGGGAAAGCACCAATGTGTTTCTTCATTGGTTGATGGAAGAAACATCTTACAAAAACTCTCCAGATTATTGACTTTTTAAAGTTTTCTAGGAAACGTTCTAGATGAATGCTTATTAGCCTTTGTCAGTATGTACTTTTGCAAAGTGTCTCTGTGGTGCAATCGGTTAGTGTGTTTGGTTATTAACCAAAGGGTTGGTGGTTCAATCCCACCCAGGGATGTTATTGACCTTGTCATCAGATTTTGGTGATCTTTAAGTAGACAAGTCAAAATTTCAAACCCCCTCTTATGGTGTAGGGTACCTGGCCTACTCTGATGTAATCAGAGTTAGATTTGATTAAGTGATTTTATCAAAAAACAGCTAGGAAGCACAATTTAGCAGTGGTTTGCAGAGAAAATGAAATATGCTGGCAGAAAAATCCAATTGAGTGATTAAACAGCTCTTCATTTTCTGGCTTTATTTTTATGCTAACTAATTTATTCTCTGAAAAGTGTCCACAAAGCCAAGTATCGGATTAACATCTTTGTAGGGATGGTTTTTCACCTATTACTAAATTAAACTTGCTTCATTGGAAAGGCAGCAAGATGCATCCTCATTTCAATATCTACTGAAATAATACAGGTTGACACCAGGAAACATTAACGCCACTGCATCCTTGCTGCTTTCTCATGTGGAAGTCTGTTTAATGTGAAAAAAAGGTGATATCTAATTAGCACACAGGTAAGGAATTAAGAAAATCTTTATTTAAGGGTAAGATGTTTCTCACAAAATCGTTGCCCCAATGCATCATTGAAATTCAAGCTGGAAAGATGATTTTAATATATCACTTGTACATTTTGTATTGCTCTTCTGGTGACAATGTAGTTTGTTTTTGTCAATTACCATTTTAATAATCGGGTAAAGAAAATTAAGTGGATTTTTGAAAGAAAACAATACTGTCTATATACTATTAAAACAAATTAAAAAGGTAAAAGTTATTGTACTTTAAGTAAAATAAAAAGAGCAAAAATATCAATCTCAGTTTTGGATTACTTTAATTAACAAAAAAAAAATGCATATAGCAGAGGATAATTTCAATCTGCCTACCTCTGGGTTATGGACCCAGCATGCTTCCATTACAGTACTCTGCTGCACATGTAAGTGCAAGAGATCCTGAAGCACTCACTCATCATGGGAAAGTACCAATGTGTTTCTTCATTGGTTGATGGAAGAAACATCTTACAAAAACTCTCCAGATTATTGACTATTTAAAGTTTTTCTAGGAAACGTTCTAGATGAATGCTTATTAGCCTTTGTCAGTATGTACTTTCACAAAGTGTCGCTGTAGCGCAATCAGTTAGTGTGTACGGCTATTAACCAAAAAGTTGGTGGTTCAATCCCACCCAGGGACGTAATTGACCTTGTGATCAGATTTTGGTGATATTTAAGTAGACAAGTCAAAATTTCAAACCCTCTCTTATGGTGTAGGGTACCTGGCCTACTCTGATGTAATCAGTTAGATTTGATTAAGTGATTTTATAAAAAAAACAGCTAGGAAGCACAATTTAGCAGTGGGTTGCAGAGAAAAAGAAATATGCTGGCAGAAAAATCCAATTGAGTGATTAAACAGCTCTTCATTTTCTGGCTTTATTTTTATGCTAACAAATTTGTTCTCTGAAAAGAGTCCACAAAGCCAAGTATCTGATTAACACCTTTGTAGGGATGGTTTTTCACCTATTACTAAATTAAACATGCTTCATTGGAAAGGCAGCAAGATGCATCCTCATTTCAATATCTACTGAAATAATACAGGTTGACACCAGGAAACATTAACGCCACTGCATCCTTGCTGCTTTCTCATGTGGAAGTCTGTTTAATGTGAAAACAAGGTGATATCTAATTAGCACACAGGTAAGGAATTAAGAAAATCTTTATTTAAGGGTGAAGAGGTTTCTCACAAAATCGTTGCCCCAATGCATCATTGAAATTCAAGCTGGAAAGATGATTTTAATATATCACTTGTACATTTTGTATTGCTCTTCTGGTGACAATGTAGTTTGTTTTTGTCAATTACCATTTGAATAATAGGGTAAAGAAAATTAAGTGGATTTTTGAAAGAAAACAATACTGTCAATATACTATTAAAACAAATTAAAATAATAAAAGTTATTGTACTTTAAGTAAAAATAAAAGAGCAAAAATATCAATCCCAGTTTTGGATTACTTTAATTAACAAAAAAAAAATGCATATAGCAGAGGATAGTTTCAATCTGCCTACCTCTGGGTTATGGGCCCAGCATGCTTCCATTGCAGTACTCTGCTGCACATGTAAGTGCAAGAGATCCTGAAGCACTCACTCATCATGGGAAAGTACCAATGTGTTTCTTCATTGGTTGATGGAAGAAACATCTTACAAAAACTCTCCAGATTATTGACTTTTTAAAGTTTTTCTAGGAAACGTTCTAGATGAATGCTTATTAGCCTTTGTCAGTATATGCTTTTGCAATGTGTCTCTGTGGCGCAATCAGTTAGCGTGTTCGGTTATTAACCAAAAGGTTGGTGGTTCAATCCTACCCAGGGACGTAATTTACCTTGTTATCAGATTTTGGTGATCTTTAAGTAGACAAGTCAAAATTTCAAACCCCCTCTTATGGTGTAGGGTACCTGGCCTTCTCTGATGTAATCAGAGTTAGATTTGATTAAGTGATTTTATAAAAGAACAGCTAGGAAGCACAACTTAGCAGTGGGTTGCAGAGAAAAAGAAATACGCTTGCAGAAAAATCCAATTGAGTGATTAAACAGCTCTTCATTTTCTGGCTTTATTTTTATGCTAACAAATTTGTTCTCTGAAAAGTGTCCACAAAGCCAAGTATCTGATTAACACCTTTGTAGGGATGGTTTTTCACCTATTACTAAATTAAACTTGCTTCATTGGAAAGGCAGCAAGTGATGTCATCCAAGCAGTGGGTCAAAGTTGGCTTCATCCCTCGTCTGCTCATGAAAAGAGAAAAGGGATATGCAGGGCATGGCGGCCTTTTGCGACGCTTGGATGACCCCTAGTTCGCAATAAACAACCCCACCCTCCTTCGGTGTGGGGCTCATGTTGGCCATGCCCCAGCCCCTAAAGCATTCAAGCTGATTTCTTGCAGCAGCTGGGTACTGTAACAGCTCCAGAGCTGCTCTGTAAGGCAAGTAAAAGGGTGTGGGCCCTGCAGCACTACCTGTAGTTTGCATTGTGCATTGGAAGGCACAAAGTAAGCAGACGGGAGGAGAAGTCAGGATAGTGCACAAGGTTATAGAAGGGATGGGCTCAAGAAAAGAGAAGTGGAAACAGACAGCATACTAGGCTGGAGAGAGACCTGAGACAAAGAGATCTGAATTATACGAGAGCCGTCCAGGGGAAACACAAATTATGCAGTCAAGTTTCCCACATTTGGGGAAATCGCAAGGGGCAGCACACCCAGAGTGCAATGGGTGAGCCTTGCCCTGGGAGAAGCACCTTCATGATCATAGTATCTCAGAGCTGACCAGAGGAAAGCACAAACACAGTCCACCACTACCACAAATAATGCAGTCGAGTTTCCCACATTTGGGGAAATCACAGGGGTCAGCATACCCAGAATGCAATGAATGAACCTCACCCTGGGAGAACAATCTTCATGACAATAGTATCTCCTATGCAAAATAAGTATGATTTGGGATAGATGATACTGGATGTGTACACAACCGCCCACACACCAACCTTGTGTGGACAGAAGTATACACTCTCCGGCGCCAGTACCCGCTGGATCAAGGAGATTTTAGACAATGGCGGAGACTGCTACTCCTGATACAGGGATAATTGCAATCCCTATATTGAACAAAAAAACACAAAAACTACCCACACAGGTGTGACCCTCTGTAGGAAATCAGTAGCGCTGTCCCCACCATTTATCGGAGATAATCAATACATAATTAAAAAATGGCTAATTACTATTAAATTTTAAAACATATAAATCATATTTTATTAACATATATTGCTGCAGCAAAATTGACATACATAAAAATGCATATTGTGTATAGTGGATGCCTTTAATGTAAATGCTCCACATACACAAATGTATATACTTAATTACGTTTATTCTCTGAGGCTTGGATTTTAATAAGCTGACTTCAAAATGTCCACATAGATTAATGATAGACCAATGAGCTCGGCATTTACGGACACTGCTTGCATGAGTATGTCCTTAATTAATTAATGTCCCGAAAAAGATGTGTGCACACATATATCACTTTGAATGGATAGTTACCATGGGTGATAAGTTTTTCATTCACCTCTTTAGAACAGTCTGTTTAGGACCGTCCCAATTGGAAAGACTCCCTCTGCTGGTGCTTGTCCATTTACTGCAGAATATCTGGAGACAATATCCACGGGAATCCGTCCACAGTGCTCCGGCTCCCTCTGCTGGTGGCTAACCGCAATTGCAGGTGGACTGGCTGTTTTGTCGTAGCCAGAAGCCGGTGATCGTGTAAAACAAGCAGGAGGTGATAGTCACTGCCAGTAGGTCCTTCGAAAACGCGTTTCTCCGCCTTCCCAGTGCGTTCAGCGGCTTCCTCAGTTCGAATGACCATCATCCCAATGAACACTTTATATAGCCCCACTTATTTGAAATTCCCGCGGCCATTCGCGCATGCGCACTCAAACGTGCGTTCCAAGCCTCAGTCTCATTACAAACTTTAAATAGACTCCAGCGGCCATTTTAGCTGGTTAAAACACACGATCCAAGCCTCATTATCACACCCGGAAGTTGCATCCATCGTTCTTATTAACAATATCAGAATCAAGCCTCGTTTTAAAACATAATTATCTACAACTTCATATTCAATTATACTGAACTCTAATGCAATTTGCTCAACAAGATTACGTCACTTAGTTTAATCATAATTAATTTATCATGATTACAAGTAATCCATGTCTTATTTGACAACATCAGTACAAATATGACCGTATTTAAGAACAATATTAATACTAGTCAACACATCCTATTTTATTAGCACAGGTGATAAATATATTAAATATACTGCTCAACAGTATCATTACTCGGAAATAAAAGGGGACTAATTTTGATTATAATTTGTACTTTATAATTTATAATTTAGATCCCCACACGCCATCTTGTGGTTCAAATACATAATTACACCCCTTCGTATTGTTATACATAATCCTGTTATCTCCATCTCCTTAATCCAGCATCATAAGGAACCATATCCTATCCCACCCCCCCATATATTATATGTCAAGAATGATATTTATAAAAATCAAATATTTATATTATAAATATTAAACATTTGAACTTAGATTTTATTTAACTCAACCGTATCATTCAGACCCTGCGGGATCAAGGTTTTTAGGCTAAAGATCCAGAAAGCCTCTTTCTTACATAACCTTTTATACCTATCACCTCCTCTACTGGTTACCGCCACTTGTTCAATTGCCATGATTTGTAGATTATCACTTTTCCCTCCATTGCATTCCAAAATATGGCGGTATAGGTAGGTGTTTCCTACTTTTTTATCTATCTGTCTTTTATGCTCCATGAACCTAACGTGAAGTGCCCGAGTGGTGCGCCCCACGTACTGTGCTCCACAACCACACTGTAAGACGTAGATAACATACATGGATCTACAATTCAGAAAACTTTTTATATTGAATTTCTCTCCCGATACAGATGAGACAAATTGTGTGGTTTTCTTTTTTGTGTGTTTGCATGTTGTACAGTTTAGTCTACCACACTTATGGAACCCTAATGGCGGTTTGGGTATCCATGTATCTATTTGTCCCCCTTGGGCATCTGGAGCCATGGATTTTTCCCCAGGTCTCCTAAAAAAACTTGGAGCTAGTGCGGACTTCAGACTATCTGACTTCCGAAATATTACCTGTTCACTAAGGACTACATTGGAGTTCAACATCTCATCCAACTTGAGAATAGAAAAGTTCTTCTTAATTATCCTCTTGATCTTGTATGCACTAGTATTATACTTAGTTACAAACATTGTTGTCCTATCCGTCATTTTGTTATTTTTCTTTCTAGTATTTTTGCTGGTGGTATCCAATAAATGGTCTCTTTCCATATTTTCCACCTCCTTCCAAGCCTGGTCAAGAACAGATATTGGATACCCCTGCGTAAGAAACGCCCCATAGAGAGATTCCATTTGTTCTCTTGCTCCTTCTTTGGTGGAACAATTCCTTTTTATCCGAAGGAACTGGCCCTTCGGTATATTATCCTTCCATCGTTGTAAATGACTACTTTTGTAATGTAAATATCGGTTTTGATCTACCTCCTTAACAAAAGTATTTGTTATAATGATGTCATTTTCGATCTTAAGTGCTATATCCAAAAAAGTGACCTGTGTGGGGTGGCAGTACCCCGTAAACTTCAAACCATAATTATTGCAATTCAAACTGGCAACAAATTCTTCTGCTGATTCAGTGCTCCCCTCCCAAATGAAAAATAAATCATCAATGAAACGGCCATAAAGAACCAGGCTCGCCCCGAGATCACTGGTCCACACATGTTGTTCCTCGAACCGCCCCATAAACAGGTTGGCGAAACTCGGAGCGAACCTGGTTCCCATGGCCGTCCCCCTAGTCTGTAAATAATATCGTTTATCAAAAATAAAATAATTATGTTAGAGTATAAATCTAATACTCTCCAAAATCAACCACCGCAATTCTTCCCCTATATTAGGGTCTCTTAACAGATAAAATGCCACTGCCTCAATCCCCAACTGGTGCTCAATGTTAGAATATAATGATTCTACATCACATGTGATAAAACAATAAGTTGACTGCCATTTAATATTTTTAATTAAATTTAAAAAATGTGTAGTGTCCTTAATGTGTGATTTTAATTTGACAACATAACCCTGTAAAAAACTGTCTATAAAAAAAGATAAATTGCTGGTCAATGAATCTACCCCCGCAATAATGGGTCTTCCCGGGGGGTTAATTAAAGTTTTATGTACTTTTGGAAGACAATAATACGTGGGAATTACCGGATTATCAGAAAACAAAAAACATTGAGTTTCTCTGGATATAGCACCTAAATCCACTGCCCTATTTAGCAAGATTTTTAATTCCTTTTGAAACTGTGCGGTGGGATTGTGGGTCAGTCTTGAATACAGGTGGACGTTGTTTAATTGTCTATTGGCCTCCGCCAAGTACATCACTGTATCCATTACCACAATCCCACCGCCTTTATCAGCTTGTTTAATAGTCAAGGAGGGATCCCCCCTCAAGATTTTAAGTGCTGATCGTTCCTTAGTACTCAAATTATCCTTTAACGATTGTTTCTCTGATTTTTGGCACATCTCCCTAAATTGTTCTAATGTTGACTTATAGAAGCTCTCAATATAGGGCCCTCTATAAGTCAGCGGGTAAAACTCAGACTTATTTTTAAATCTGTTTGTCCCATTACCATCAAATATTTTAGTATAGTCCTCCTTATTCGACTCATTCGTTGATTCATCTGCCAAGGATTCTAATATATCAACCATTAATTGGTCATCCTGATCCAATATAATGGGATTACCTTCAATACCTTTTTTCTTCATATTTTTCATCGCGAAATATCGCTTTCTACTTAGCGTTCTGATATATCTATTAAGATCAACGAATAGATCGAATAAGTTGGGTTTTTGGGCGGGAGCAAAGTTTAAGCCCTTTTCAAGCAATCTCAGTTGATCTGGACCCAACTTTTTTGAGGACAAATTAAAAACCCCTTTTCCCTTCACTTTAATTTCATGTTTTTTACTTGACCTACTCTTTCTTCCTCTCTTTCCTCTGGCTCTTGTTCTCTTTGCCTTTTTCCGGACCACCCTGTTCCTTCGTACTTTCTTTGTGGACGGTTTTGGAATCTGTGGCTGTCCTCCAAAAAATTATTTGTGCCACCATGGGTGTTCGACTGTTGCCTATTCTTCCCTCCCATATCTACCCAATCATCCCTTCCAGAGTCTCTTCTACTCCACTTGGAATATGGGGCTGGGGATTTGACACTATTTTGTTGGAATAAATTATCATGCCTATTCCTATAGGTATTTGGTTCCCAATTCCCCTCATCCTGATTCCTAAAACTCCTGGAATCTCTCCGATCAATTGGGGTTCTTGGTCCCCTGTAATGACCTAATCTATGTTCAAGATTTTGTCTGGGTCCTAATTCCCTTTTAGAGGGTTTTTGGTCATAGATGTTGTCCCTCCTTCTATTGTAAGTGTGAACCTCTCCCTTTTGATAGTCTAATTTATCCCGATTTAGTTTGTTGTTTTTTCTGAAGACTAAGGTTTTTTCAAAATCCTCCACCTTACGATTTACTCTCAGATCTCTTTCATTGAATCCTTTGTCTTCAGAAAAAGATTTCAACAAATCCTGGGTCTTTTCAATTTCCTTCTGTATCACACTAACTTTGTCTTCCCTAAATCTGACAAGCAATTTCATAAGGTTTATGGAACAATTATCTAGTAATTTATTCCATTCCTCTGAAAACTGCTTGTCCTCTTTAAACGTAGAGGTCTTTAAAATCCTCAATCCCCTGGGTATCAAACCTTGATCTAAATATTTCTGTAAGGACACCTGGTCCCACCAGTGCCTTGTTTCCTCTATACATAGATTTTCTAGTCTATTGAATAAACCATGCATATCCTCCAAATTCTCATCCCTCTCCATAATTTGTATATCTTCCCCCCCTCTTAAATACACATTGCGTCTTTCCAATCGTTCAGCTATGCACTTAAGCGCTGCCAGATCAATGGTTCCCCAAGTTACCTGCTGCCCGAGATGCAATTACCTAAGACAATCAAATCAAAGAATAAATGATACTGGATGTGTACACAACCGCCCACACACCAACCTTGTGTGGACAGAAGTATACACTCTCCGGCGCCAGTACCCGCTGGATCAAGGAGATTTTAGACAATGGCGGAGACTGCTGCTCCTGATACAGGGATAATTGCAATCCCTATATTGAACAAAAAAACACAAAAACTACCCACACAGGTGTGACCCTCTGTAGGAAATCAGTAGCGCTGTCCCCACCATTTATCGGAGATAATCAATAAATAATTAAAAAATGGCTAATTACTATTAAATTTTAAAACATATAAATCATATTTTATTAACATATATTGCTGCAGCAAAATTGACATACATAAAAATGCATATTGTGTATAGTGGATGCCTTTAATGTAAATGCTCCACATACACAAATGTATATACTTAATTACGTTTATTCTCTGAGGCTTGGATTTTAATAAGCTGACTTCAAAATGTCCACATAGATTAATGATAGACCAATGAGCTCGGCATTTACGGACACTGCTTGCATGAGTATGTCCTTAATTAATTAATGTCCCGAAAAAGATGTGTGCACACATATATCACTTTGAATGGATAGTTACCATGGGCGATAAGTTTTTCATTCACCTCTTTAGAACAGTCTGTTTAGGACCGTCCCAATTGGAAAGACTCCCTCTGCTGGTGCTTGTCCATTTACTGCAGAATATCTGGAGACAATATCCACGGGAATCCGTCCACAGTGCTCCGGCTCCCTCTGCTGGTGGCTAACCGCAATTGCAGGTGGACTGGCTGTTTTGTCGTAGCCAGAAGCCGGTGATCGTGTAAAACAAGCAGGAGGTGATAGTCACTGCCAGTAGGTCCTTCGAAAACGCGTTTCTCCGCCTTCCCAGTGCGTTCAGCGGCTTCCTCAGTTCGAATGACCATCATCCCAATGAACACTTTATATAGCCCCACTTATTTGAAATTCCCGCGGCCATTCGCGCATGCGCACTCAAACGTGCGTTCCAAGCCTCAGTCTCATTACAAACTTTAAATAGACTCCAGCGGCCATTTTAGCTGGTTAAAACACACGATCCAAGCCTCATTATCACACCCGGAAGTTGCATCCATCGTTCTTATTAACAATATCAGAATCAAGCCTCGTTTTAAAACATAATTATCTACAACTTCATATTCAATTATACTGAACTCTAATGCAATTTGCTCAACAAGATTACGTCACTTAGTTTAATCATAATTAATTTATCATGATTACAAGTAATCCATGTCTTATTTGACAACATCAGTACAAATATGACCGTATTTAAGAACAATATTAATACTAGTCAACACATCCTATTTTATTAGCACAGGTGATAAATATATTAAATATACTGCTCAACAGTATCATTACTCGGAAATAAAAGGGGACTAATTTTGATTATAATTTGTACTTTATAATTTATAATTTAGATCCCCACACGCCATCTTGTGGTTCAAATACATAATTACACCCCTTCGTATTGTTATACATAATCCTGTTATCTCCATCTCCTTAATCCAGCATCATAAGGAACCATATCCTATCCCACCCCCCCATATATTATATGTCAAGAATGATATTTATAAAAATCAAATATTTATATTATAAATATTAAACATTTGAACTTAGATTTTATTTAACTCAACCGTATCATTCAGACCCTGCGGGATCAAGGTTTTTAGGCTAAAGATCCAGAAAGCCTCTTTCTTACATAACCTTTTATACCTATCACCTCCTCTACTGGTTACCGCCACTTGTTCAATTGCCATGATTTGTAGATTATCACTTTTCCCTCCATTGCATTCCAAAATATGGCGGTATAGGTAGGTGTTTCCTACTTTTTTATCTATCTGTCTTTTATGCTCCATGAACCTAACGTGAAGTGCCCGAGTGGTGCGCCCCACGTACTGTGCTCCACAACCACACTGTAAGACGTAGATAACATACATGGATCTACAATTCAGAAAACTTTTTATATTGAATTTCTCTCCCGATACAGATGAGACAAATTGTGTGGTTTTCTTTTTTGTGTGTTTGCATGTTGTACAGTTTAGTCTACCACACTTATGGAACCCTAATGGCGGTTTGGGTATCCATGTATCTATTTGTCCCCCTTGGGCATCTGGAGCCATGGATTTTTCCCCAGGTCTCCTAAAAAAACTTGGAGCTAGTGCGGACTTCAGACTATCTGACTTCCGAAATATTACCTGTTCACTAAGGACTACATTGGAGTTCAACATCTCATCCAACTTGAGAATAGAAAAGTTCTTCTTAATTATCCTCTTGATCTTGTATGCACTAGTATTATACTTAGTTACAAACATTGTTGTCCTATCCGTCATTTTGTTATTTTTCTTTCTAGTATTTTTGCTGGTGGTATCCAATAAATGGTCTCTTTCCACATTTTCCACCTCCTTCCAAGCCTGGTCAAGAACAGATATTGGATACCCCTGCGTAAGAAACGCCCCATAGAGAGATTCCATTTGTTCTCTTGCTCCTTCTTTGGTGGAACAATTCCTTTTTATCCGAAGGAACTGGCCCTTCGGTATATTATCCTTCCATCGTTGTAAATGACTACTTTTGTAATGTAAATATCGGTTTTGATCTACCTCCTTAACAAAAGTATTTGTTATAATGATGTCATTTTCGATCTTAATGTAATTATGTATTTGAACCACAAGATGGCGTGTGGGGATCTAAATTATAAATTATAAAGTACAAATTATAATCAAAATTAGTCCCCTTTTATTTCCGAGTAATGATACTGTTGAGCAGTATATTTAATATATTTATCACCTGTGCTAATAAAATAGGATGTGTTGACTAGTATTAATATTGTTCTTAAATACGGTCATATTTGTACTGATGTTGTCAAATAAGACATGGATTACTTGTAATCATGATAAATTAATTATGATTAAACTAAGTGACGTAATCTTGTTGAGCAAATTGCATTAGAGTTCAGTATAATTGAATATGAAGTTGTAGATAATTATGTTTTAAAACGAGGCTTGATTCTGATATTGTTAATAAGAACGATGGATGCAACTTCCGGGTGTGATAATGAGGCTTGGATCGTGTGTTTTAACCAGCTAAAATGGCCGCTGGAGTCTATTTAAAGTTTGTAATGAGACTGAGGCTTGGAACGCACGTTTGAGTGCGCATGCGCGAATGGCCGCGGGAATTTCAAATAAGTGGGGCTATATAAAGTGTTCATTGGGATGATGGTCATTCGAACTGAGGAAGCCGCTGAACGCACTGGGAAGGCGGAGAAACGCGTTTTCGAAGGACCTACTGGCAGTGACTATCACCTCCTGCTTGTTTTACACGATCACCGGCTTCTGGCTACGACAAAACAGCCAGTCCACCTGCAATTGCGGTTAGCCACCAGCAGAGGGAGCCGGAGCACTGTGGACGGATTCCCGTGGATATTGTCTCCAGATATTCTGCAGTAAATGGACAAGCACCAGCAGAGGGAGTCTTTCCAATTGGGACGGTCCTAAACAGACTGTTCTAAAGAGGTGAATGAAAAACTTATCGCCCATGGTAACTATCCATTCAAAGTGATATATGTGTGCACACATCTTTTTCGGGACATTAATTAATTAAGGACATACTCATGCAAGCAGTGTCCGTAAATGCCGAGCTCATTGGTCTATCATTAATCTATGTGGACATTTTGAAGTCAGCTTATTAAAATCCAAGCCTCAGAGAATAAACGTAATTAAGTATATACATTTGTGTATGTGGAGCATTTACATTAAAGGCATCCACTATACACAATATGCATTTTTATGTATGTCAATTTTGCTGCAGCAATATATGTTAATAAAATATGATTTATATGTTTTAAAATTTAATAGTAATTAGCCATTTTTTAATTATTTATTGATTATCTCCGATAAATGGTGGGGACAGCGCTACTGATTTCCTACAGAGGGTCACACCTGTGTGGGTAGTTTTTGTGTTTTTTTGATTTGGGATAGGGCTGGGGAGGGCCGCTGCTCAGGCACATCTCTGTCAAGTAAAGGAGATTCAACTGAGGCAGCACAAGGGAACTCTCATCTGGGGACAACAACTGCAGGGAGAACACATATTTTCAGATGAACATGGGGTGGCAGAAGGCTGCCTAATACTGAAGCACCCCCAAACAACAAACCAAATGCAACAACTAGTGCAAGCATTCCTGGGGGATGGCCTGCAGCAGATGGATTTGAATATGGTGATGTCATCCAAGCAGTGGGTCAAAGTTGGCTTCAACCCTCGTCTGCATATGAAAAGAGAAAAGGAGCGTGCAGGGCATGGAGGCCTTTTGTGGTGCTTGGATGACCCCTAGTTCGCATTAAGCACCCCCACCCTCCTTCGGTGTGGGGCTCATGTTGGCCATTCCCCAGCCCCTGAAGCATTCAAGCTGATTTCTTGCAGCAGCTGGGCACTGTAACAGCTCCAGAGCTGCTCTGTAAAGCAAGTAAAAGGGTGTGGGCCCTGCAGCACTACCCGTAGTTTGCATTGTGCATTGGGAGGCATAAAGTAAGCAGACGGGAGGAGAAGTCAGGATAGTGCACAAGGGTATAGAAGGGAGGGGCTCAAGAAAAAAGAAGTAGAACCAGACAGCAAACTAGGCTGGAGAGAGACCTGAGACAAAGAGATCTGAATTACATGAGAGCCGACCAGGGAAAACTCAAATTATGCAGTCAAGTTTCCCACATTTGGGGAAATCGCAGGGGCAGCACACCCAGAGTGCAATGGGTGAGCCTTGCCCTGGGAGAAGCAACTTCATGATCATAGTATCTCACCTGGCAACTAAGTAGGAGTTGGGCTAGAGCTGGGGAGGGTCGCTGCTCGGGCACCCCCCTGTCAAGTGAAGGAGATCCAACTGAGGCAGCACAAGGGAACTCTCGAAAGAAGAACAAGGCTAGAGGAAGATCTGAGACAAAGAAATCTGACTTTTACCAGAGCTGACCAGAGGAAAGCACAAACACAGTCCCCCACTACCACAAATAATGCAGTCGAGTTTCCCACATTTGGGGAAATCACAGGGGTCAGCATACCCAGAATGCAATGAATGAACCTAACCCTGGGAGAACAATCTTCATGACCATGGTATCTCCTATGCAAAATAAGTATGATTTGGGATAGGGCTGGGGAGGGCCGTTGCTCAGGCACATCTCTGTCAAGTAAGTTGCATTTGATTTGTTGTTTGGGGGTGCTTCAGTATTAGGCAGCCTTCTGCCCTACCATGTTCATCTGAAAATATGTGTTCTCCCTGCAGTTGTTGTCCCCAGATGAGAGTTCCCTTGTGCTGCCTCAGTTGAATCTCCTTTTGGAGAAGACCTCAATAAGATTGTAGCTGATCTGGCTACTGCTAAAACAGCTTGCCTACCTAGTATGACTCCTACCACGCAGAAGGCTAAAAGTACTTTTCTTGGCCCTTTCATCCTCCAGGTAAAGCGTACCCAAGGTCAGGCATACCCAAAGCAAGCTCATGTTTCCAGACCTGCCAAGCCCAGACTGAAGCAATCCTGGGCTGCCCATCAGCCTGCTTCCAAAACGGACAAGCCTGCCGCATGACGGTGCAGGCCTCCCTCTGGGGGATCCCAGGGTGGGGGGCCCGACTTCTAGGTTTGGCAAAGAAAGGTATAATTCTAAGCTAGAGAATTCTGTTTGGAGCTCACCTTGTACTTTGTGAAGAAATAATCAGCATTGTGGCTGAGCAGATACATGTAGTGTGTGGCTGCAAACTGCATGGATCTGCTGCGTTGTAATGCTGATTCTTTTTTTTTGCAAAGTACCAATAGCTTCATATAATGTTCACAATTTTTATGCAGGATCAAATAGCTCAATAGGTAGGGTGTTTGATTAGAATTCAACAGGTTATAGGTTTGAATCCTGGGTATGGTAGTTTGAGATGTGTTATTTAATAAAGTATGTTGTTCTGACTGCCGGCATCCTATCACCTGGGATATCATACTAAATAAATGGAGTTGATCAAATTTTTTTTTTTTAACTAGGGACAATTTCCAGATACTTCTCTTTATAACTGAGATTGCCCCCTGGAACTTCACATCAGTTGACAACTATGCATGAGTGGGCAGTGCTTGCCCTGGATCTGTCCACCCATTTATGTGCCGCCATAAAATAAAGCATGACTAACAGTTATCCTGGGCGTACACTACACAATTATCTGTCAGGCTATCTATCCAGTCTGGATGGATGGAATGAAAATCTGGTAATGTATAGGAGCAAATGTCAATTAACCATTTGCTCCCAAACACTAGAAAAGTGGTCAAAAATGGTCATTACACAAATTGGTTAAACCCAAAATTTAACCAATTTGTTTAGGGGACCATTTTTGTCCATTTTTTAGTGTTTGAGAGTAAATCGTTGATGGTCATTTGCTCACATAGATAACCGGATTTCTATTCCAACCAGCCAGTGTTGGAGAGATGGTCTGCCAGATTACATAATGCATACCAGAGCCATAACTAGACTTTTTGGTGCCCTGTGACAGAGAATTATATGCCCTCCCCCCCATTTTTGCAATATGGACAAAAGGCGCATGCCTTGTGGGGAAGGGGCATAACAAGATTGATCTCAGAGAAAGCACATGAGATATGAAGATATATCTAGTATACTTGACACTCAATGGTTTGTGGTATTGCAGGGGTGCCCTCCTTAAATGCATATACAGTCACACATGGCATGTTTGTGTAAATGGCATATCAGCAGTCAGCACTAACTGGTGACATGCCATTTGTACAAGTAAGCCATGTGTGACTAATATATAAACATACTTTATTAAATAACACCTCAAACTATCATACCCAGGATTCAAACCTATAACCTGTTAAATTCTAATCAAACACCCTACCCATTGAGCTACTTGATCCTGCATCTATTCTAACCTCCAAAAACAGATTCAGTTGCATTTTCCAGCGTGTTTTGTTTGCGCCTTTGCAAATGTCTTACATCGACAAACTTATTTAGTACTATTTTGCAAATAGGGTTACATTGTCGCAACATTGTGTTCCCTAATTGCTTGATTTTTTAAATGCAAAAATTGATAAAGACACCTGATAATTGCTCTGTGGAGTCTTCTTTTGTGTCTACTTCTTATCTACATTTAATTCCCTACCTATAATCAAGGCATTTTTAAATGCTGGGTGCTGCCAGGACGTGAGGCCTACCTAGACTTTAGATCTGAATTTGAATGTACTTGTGAACTAACTTAATTTCCTACTTCTAAACTCATTCCTAAATTCACTACTTACATTAATCCTGTAGTTGGGCATTTTGAGCCTTCAATTGTGGGCATTGTTTTGTGTCCAGACCAGCAGCTGGTGGTGTGCATTTGCTGGAAAGGCATCGAAGACCTCCGATATGCTGCATCTCCTGATGTGTGTCTGCCTCAAGTGGCAGTCAGCAAATGCATGCTAGACACCCCATTCCAAGCTGATTGTGACATCACGGAACATGCATCATAGAACAGGCATGCTAGAACATGGGTCTTCAACCTGCGACCCTCCAGCTGCTGTGGAACTACATATCCCAGCATGCCCTGCCTCAGTTTTAGCATACCTTAATAGCAAAACTGTGGCAGGGCATGCTGGGATGTGTAGTTTCACAGCAGCTGGAGGGCCACAGGATGAAGACCCATGTGCTAGAACCAAACCGCAGGTACATTGAATGCTAGCAAGCTGAACGTTTAAATCCTTTTTGTTCCGCAGCATTCCAATGTGGAAGATTCCATGGAACCAGAGATTATTCCATTGAGAAGGACATGCTGCCTGGATGACTGCACTGTGCAAATTAAATCACGGAGCCAGTTGGCTTGTGGGTGGCTCTGGTTACTGGGTGGTTAGATGGGCGGTGTGTCGGAGGTGGAGCACATGAAAATGAATGTGTATCATCCAGCTAGTGAGAGAGAAAACTCATGCAGGAGTGTGCCTGCTTGTCAGTGAGTTATGCACCTTGCCAGACGTCAAATCTACATGGAGCAACTGGAGGGGACAAGAGCAGGTTTGGAAAATATAGACAGAAGAGCATATATGCTGGCGCATTCTCCATGATTGTGTCAGCTTATGTTTTGGTGCACTGCACTTTCCTCCACTAAGTTTTAGCCATTTTGTTTAAACGCAAGTGTAGTTGCTTCTCGCTCTTTTGGCTGTGATATTGTATTGTGGTTGAAGAGTCTGCTGGAGGGATTGTTTTCTTCATTGGCGAGAGACTGAAGATATTCCAGGATGGAAGGCTTGGGAACACTATCCGTTTTTCAGTTGTGGAAGAGTTGAAAGACCGGATTGGACTACATTCTATAGTAAAGGGTATCTTTGTATTTATTAATCCTCCCTTTATATGTGTCTGTCTTTCAATAAAGCTTTGGGCTTGTGATTCCGTCACCCTCTTACACTCCACACCCATAGCCTTATTAACTATTGTATTGTTTAAATGTATAGTGCAGTTCATGATTTATAGTGTAGGCTGACCTGTGCTGTAGTTCTTGAACTGTAATATACCGACAGCATTTGTATTGTGTTTTGGCTGTGCTGCAACACAGTACTTATGTGTGTAATGTTTATGTATGTTTTTTTGCTTCTTTATGTCAATAAAGACTGCTTTTTCAATCCAATATCTGAAAACAATCAATGTTTATCTTTGATGGCAATAGAAGTGGTATGATATTTGCTGCTTTTGAAAGGCAATATCTGATATGTCCCCTATCTGGGAACCATATATTAAATGGCTTTTCAGAAAAGGGAGATGGGAGAAGAGCTTTCAGTACTTGTAGGACCGATGCACATTTCCTATTCTAGCCTCCAAAAACAGATTCAGTAGCATTTTCCAGCGTGTTTTGGATGCGCCTTTGCAAATGTCTTACATCGACAAACTTATTTAGTACTATTTTGCAAATAGGGTTACATTGTTGCAACATTGTGTTCCCTAATTGCTTGATTTTTTAAATGCAACAATTGATAAAAACACCTGATAACTGCTCTGCGGAGTCTTATTTTGTGTCTACTTCTTATCTACATTTAATTCCGTACCTCTAATCAAGGCATTTTTAAATGCTGGCGGCTGCCAGGACGTGAGGCCTACCTAGACTTTAGATCTGAATTTGAATGTACTTGTGAACTAACTTAATTTCCTACTTCTAAATTCATTCCTAAATTCACTACTTACATGAATCCTGTAGTTGGGCATTTTGGGACTTCGATTGTGGGCATTGTTTTGTGTCCAGACCAGCAGCAGGTGGTGTGCATTTGCTGGAAAGGCATCGAAGACCTCCGATATGCTGCATCTCCTGATGTGTGTCTCCCTCAAGTGGCTGTCAGCAAATGCCTGCTAGACACCCCATTCCAAGCTGATTGTGACATCACGGAACATGCATCATAGAACAGGCATGCTAAAACATGGGTCTTCAACCTGCGACCCTCCAGCTGCTGTGGAACTACACATCCCAGCATGCCCTGCCTCAGTTTTAGCATACCTTATAGCAAAACTGTGGCAGGGCATGCTGGGATGTGTAGTTTCACAGCAGCTGGAGGGCCACAGGATGAAGACCCATGTGCTAGAGCCAAGCCGCAGGTACATTGAATGCTAGCAAGCTGAATATTTAAATCCTTTTTGTTCCGCAGCATTCCAATGCGGAAGATTCCATGGAACCAGAGATCCTTCCATTGAGAAGGACATGCTGCCTGGATGACTACACTGTGCAAATTAAATCACGGAGCCAGTTGGTTTGTGGGTGGCTCTGGTGACTGGGTGGTTGGGTGGGTGGTGTGTCGGAGGTGGAGCACATGCAAATGATTGTGTATCATCCAGCTAGTGAGAGTGAAAACTCATGCAGGAGTGTGCCTGCTTGTCAGTGGGTTATGCACCTTGCCAGACGTTAAATCTACATAGAGCAGCTGGAGGGGACAAGAGCATGTTTGCAAAATATAGATAGAAGAGCATATATGCTGGCGCATTCTCCATGATTGTGTCAGCTTATGTTTTGGTGCACTGCACTTTCCTCCACTAAGTTTTAGCCATTTTTGTTAAGCTCAAGTGTAGTTGCTTCTCGGCCTTTTGGCTGTGATCTTGTATTGTGGTTGAAGGGTCTGCTGGAGGGAGGGATTGCTTTCTTCATTGGCGAAAGACCAAAGATATTCCAGGATGGAAGGCTTGGGAACACTATCCGTTTTTCAATTGTGGAAGAGTTGAAAGACTGGATTGGACTACATTCTATAGTAAAGGATGTCTTTCTATTTATTAATCCTCCCCTTATATGTGTCAGTCTTTCAATAAAGCTTCGGGCTTGTGATTCCCTCACCCTCTTACACTCCACACCCATAGCCTTATTAACTGTTGTATTATTGTACAGTTTAAATGTATAGTGCAGTTCATGATTTATAGTGTAGGCTGGCCTGTGCTGTAGTTCTTGAACTGTACTATACCGTCAGCATTTCTATTGTGTTTTGGCTGTGCCGCAACGCGGTACTTATGTGTGTAATGTTTATGTATGTTTTTTTGCTTCTTTATGTGCATCGGTCCTACAAGTACTGAAAGCTCTTCTCCCATCTCCCTTTTCTGAAAAGCCATTTAATATATGGTTCCCAGATAGGGGACATATCAGATATTGGATTTCAAAAGCATCAAATATCATACCACTTTTATTGCCATCAAAGATAAACATTGATTGTTTTCAGATATTGGCTTGAAAAAGCAGTCTTTATTGACATAAAAAAAAAACATACATAAACATTGCACACATAAATACAGTGTTGCAGCACAGCCAAAACACAATACAAATGCTGACGGTATAGTACAGTTCAAGAACTACAGCACAGGCCAGTCTACACTATAAATCATGAACTGCACTATACATTTAAACTATACAATAATACAACAGTTAATAAGGCTATGGGTGTGGAGTGTAAGAGGGTGAGGGATTCACAAAACCGAAGCTTTATTGTAACACAGACACATATAAGGGGAGGGTCAATAAATAGAAAGATATCCTTTACTATAGAATGTAGTCCAATCCGACCTCTGTGCTCTTCCACAACTGAAAAACAGATAGTGTTCCCAAGCCTTCCATCCTGGAATATCTTTGGTCTTTCGCCAATGAAGAAAACAATCCCTCCCTCCAGCAGACCCTTCAACCACGATACAAGATCACAGCCAAAAGGCCGAGAAGCAACTACACTTGAGCTTAACAAAAATGGCTAAAACTTAGTGGAGGAAAGTGCAGTGCACCAAAACATAAGCTGACACAATCATGGAGAATGCGCCAGCATATATGCTCTTCTATCTATATTTTGCAAACCTGCTCTTGTCCCCTCCAGCTGCTCTATGTAGATTTAACGTCTGGCAAGGTGCATAACCCACTGACAAGCAGGCACACTCCTGCATGAGTTTTCTCTCTCACTAGCTGGATGATACACAATCATTTGCATGCGCTCCACTTCCGACACACCACCCACCCAACCACCCAGTCACCAGAGCCACCCACAAGCCAACTGGCTCCGTGATTTAATTTGCACAGTGTAGTCATCCAGGCAGCATGTCCTTCTCAATGGAAGGATCTCTGGTTCCATGGAATCTTCCGCATTGGAATGCTGCGGAACAAAAAGGATTTAAATATTCAGCTTGCTAGCATTCAATGTACCTGCGGCTTGGCTCTAGCACATGGGTCTTCATCCTGTGGCCCTCCAGCTGCTGTGAAACTACACATCCCAGCATGCCCTGCCACAGTTTTGCTATTAAGGTATGCTAAAACTGAGGCAGGGCATGCTGGGATGTGTAGTTCCACAGCAGCTGGAGGGTCGCAGGTTGAAGACCCATGTTTTAGCATGCCTGTTCTATGATGCATGTTCCATGATGTCACAATCAGCTTGGAATGGGGTGTCTAGCAGGCATTTGCTGACAGCCACTTGAGGGAGACACACATCAGGAGATGCAGCATATCGGAGGTCTTCGATGCCTTTCCAGCAAATGCACACCACCTGCTGCTGGTCTGGACACAAAACAATGCCCACAATCGAAGTCCCAAAATGCCCAACTACAGGATTCATGTAAGTAGTGAATTTAGGAATGAATTTAGAAGTAGGAAATTAAGTTAGTTCACAAGTACATTCAAATTCAGATCTAAAGACTAAACACAAAACACAAAATAAGACTCCACAGAGCAATTATCAGGTGTCTGCATTGTTGCATTTAAAAAATCAAGCAATTAGGGAACACAATGTTGCGACAATGTAACCCTATTTGCAAAATAGTACTAAATAAGTTTGTCGATGTAAGACATTTGCAAAGGCGCAAACAAAACACGCTGGAAAATGCAACTGAATCTGTTTTTGGAGGTTAGAAAAGATGCAGGATCAAGTAGCTCCATGGGTAGGGTGTTTGAATAGAATTCAACAGGTTATAGGTTTGAATCCTGGGTATGATAGTTTGAGGTGTTATTTAATAAAGTATGTTTATATATTAGTCACACATGGCTTACTTGTACAAATGGCATGTCACCAGTTAGTGCTGACTGCTGATATGCCATTTGCACTAAAACAAATTAAAATGGTAAAAGTTATTGTACTTTAAGTAAAAATAAAAGCTAAAATATCAACCCCAGTTTTGGATTACTTTAATGAACAAAAAAAAAATGCATATAGCAAAGGATAGTTTCAATCTGCCTACCTCTGGGTTATGGGCCCAGCATGCTTCCATTGCAGTACTCTGCTGCACATGTAAGTGCAAGAGATCCTGAAGCACTCACTCATCATGCGAAAGTACCAATGTGTTTCTTCATTGGTTGCTGGAAGAAACATCTTACAAAAACTCTCCAGATTATTGACTTTTTAAAGTTTTTCTAGGAAACGTTCTAGATGAATGCTTATTAATCTTTGTCAGTATGTACTTTTCGCAAAGTGTCTCTGTGGCGCAATCGGATAGTGTGTTCAGCTATGAATCAAAAGGTTGGTGGTTCAATCCCACCCAGGGACGTAATTGACCTTGTAATCAGATTTTGGTGATATTTAAGTAGACAAGTCAAAATTGCAAACCCCCTCTTATGGTGTAGGGTACCTGGCCTTCTCTGATGTAATCAGATTTGATTAAGTGATTTTATAAAAAAACAGCTAGGAAGCACAATTTAGCAGTGGGTTGCAGAGAAAAAGAAAAATGCTGGCAGAAAAATCCAATTGAGTGATTAAACAGCTCTTCATTTTCTGGCTTTATTTTTATGATAACAAATTTGTTCTCTGAAAAGTGTCCACAAAGCCAAGTATCTGATTAACATCTTTGTAGGGATGTTTTTTCACCTATTACTAAATTAAACTTGCTTCATTGGAAAGGCAGCAAGATGCATCCTCATTTCAATATCTACGGAAATAATACAGGTTGACACCAGGAAACATTAACGCCACTGCATCTTTGCTGTTTTCTCATGTGGAAGTCTGTTTAATGTGAAAACAAGGTGATATCTAATTAGCACACAGGTAAGGAATTAAGAAAATCTTTATTTAAGGGTGAAGATGTTTCTCACAAAATCGTTGCCCCAATGCATCATTGAAATTCAAGCTGGAAAGATGATTTTAATATATCACTTGTACATTTTGTATTGCTCTTCTGGTGACAATGTAGTTTGTTTTTGTCAATTACCATTTTAATAATAGGGTAAAGAAAATTAAGTGGATTTTTGAAAGAAAACAATACTGTCAATATACTATTAAAACAAATTAAAATGGTAAAAGTTATTGTACTTTAAGTAAAAATAAAAGCTAAAATATCAATCCCAGTTTTGGATTACTTTAATGAACAAAAAAAAAATGCATATAGCAAAGGATAGTTTCAATCTGCCTACCTCTGGGTTATGGGCCCAGCATGCTTCCATTGCAGTACTCTGCTGCACATGTAAGTGCAAGAGATCCTGAAGCACTCACTCATCATGCAAAAGTACCAATGTGTTTCTTCATTGGTTGCTGGAAGAAACATCTTACAAAAACTCTCCAGATTATTGACTTT
The DNA here is from genome assembly GCF_028390025.1 of Pseudophryne corroboree. Classification (NCBI taxonomy): domain Eukaryota; kingdom Metazoa; phylum Chordata; class Amphibia; order Anura; family Myobatrachidae; genus Pseudophryne; species Pseudophryne corroboree. Next base: position 209,071 of record NW_026970250.1, read on the forward strand.
TTAAAGTTTTTCTAGGAAACGTTCTAATGAATGCTTATTAGTCTTTGTCAGTATGGACTTTTTGCAAAGTGTCTCTGTGGCGCAATCGGTTAGTGTGTTCAGCTATTAATCAAAACGTTGGTGGTTCAATCCCACCCAGGGACGTAATTGACCTTGTGATCAGATTTTGGTGATATTTAAGTAGACAAGTCAAAATTGCAAACCCCCTCTTATGGTGTAGGGTACCTGGCCTTCTCTGATGTAATCAGAGTTAGATTTGATTAAGTGATTTTATAAAAAATCAGCTAGGAAGCACAATTTAGCAGTGGGTTGCAGAGAAAAAGAAAAATGCTGGCAGAAAAATCCAATTGAGTGATTAAACAGCTCTTCATTTTCTGGCTTTATTTTTATGATAACAAATTTGTACTCTGAAAAGTGTCCACAAAGCCAAGTATCTGATTAACATCTTTGTAGGGATGGTTTTTCACCTATTACTAAATTAAACTTGCTTCATTGGAAAGGCAGCAAGATGCATCCTCATTTCAATATCTACGGAAATAATACAGGTTGACACCAGGAAACATTAACGCCACTGCATCTTTGCTGTTTTCTCATGTGGAAGTCTGTTTAATGTGAAAACAAGGTGATATCTAATTAGCACACAGGTAAGGAATTAAGAAAATCTTTATTTAAGGGTGAAGATGTTTCTCACAAAATCGTTGCCCCAATGCATCATTGAAATTCAAGCTGGAAAGATGATTTTAATATATCACTTGTACATTTTGTATTGCTCTTCTGGTGACAATGTAGTTTGTTTTTGTCAATTACCATTTTAATAATCGGGTAAAGAAAATTAATTGGATTTTTGAAAGAAAACAATACTGTCAATATACTATTAAAACAAATTAAAATGGTAAAAGTTATTGTACTTTAAGTAAAAATAAAAGAGCAAAAATATCAATCCCAGTTTTGGATTACTTTAATTAACAAAAAAAATGCATATAGCAGAGGATAGTTTCAATCTGCCTACCTCTGGGTTATGGACCCAGCATGCTTCCATTACAGTACTCTGCTGCACATGTAAGTGCAAGAGATCCTAAAGCACTCACTCATCATGGGAAAGTACCAATGTGTTTCTTCATTGGTTGATGGAAGAAACATCTTACAAAAACTCTCCACATTATTGACTTTTTAAAATGTTTCTAGGAATCGTTCTAGATGAATGCTTATTAGCCTTTGTCAGTATATACTTTTGCAAAGTGTCGCTGTGGCGCAATCAGTTAGTGTGTAAGGCTATTAACCAAAAGGTTGGTGGTTCAATCCCACCCAGGGACTTAATTGACCTTGTTATCAGATTTTGGTGATCTTTAAGTAGACAAGTCAAAATTTCAAACCCCCTGTTATGGTGTAGGGTACCTGGCCTTCTCTGATGTAATCAGAGTTAGATTTGATTCAGTGATTTTATAAAAACAGCTAGGAAGCACAATTTAGCAGTGGGTTGCAGAGAAAAAGAAATATGCTGGCAGAAAAATCCAATTGAGTGATTAAACAGCTCTTCATTTTCTGGCTTTATTTTTATGCTAACTAATTTGTTCTCTGAAAAGAGTCCACAAAGCCAGGTATCTGATTAACATATTTGTAGGGATGGTTTTTCACCTATTACTAAATTAAACTTGCTTCATTGGAAAGGCAGCAAGATGCATCCTCATTTCAATATCTACTGAAATAATACAGGTTGACACCAGGAAACATTAACGCTACTGCATCCTTGCTGCTTTCTCATGTGGAAGTCTGTTTAATGTGAAAACAAGGTGATATCTAATTAGCACACAGGTAAGGAATTAAGAAAATCTTTATTTAAGGGTGAAGATGTTTCTCACAAAATCGTTGCCCCAATGCATCATTGAAATTCAAGCTGGAAAGATGATTTTAATATATCACTTGTACATTTTGTATTGCTCTTCTGGTGACAATGTAGTTTGTTTTTGTCAATTACCATTTTAATAATAGGGTAAAGAAAATTAAGTTGATTTTTGAAAGAAAACAATACTGTCAATATACTATTAAAACAAATTAAAATGGTAAAAGTTATTGTACTTTAAGTAAAAATAAAAGCTAAAATATCAATCCCAGTTTTGGATTACTTTAATGAACAAAAAAAATGCATATAGCAAAGGATAGTTTCAATCTGCCTACCTCTGGGTTATAGGCCCAGCATGCTTCCATTGCAGTACTCTGCTGCACATGTAAGTGCAAGAGATCCTGAAGCACTCACTCATCATGCGAAAGTACCAATGTGTTTCTTCATTGGTTGCTGGAAGAAACATCTTACAAAAACTCTCCAGATTATTGACTTTTTAAAGTTTTTCTAGGAAACGTTCTAGATGAATGCTTATTAGTCTTTGTCAGTATGTACTTTTTGCAAAGTGTCTCTGTGGCGCAATCGGTTAGTGTGTTCAGCTATTAATCAAAAGGTTGGTGGTTCAATCCCACCCAGGGACGTAATTGACCTTGTGATCAGATTTTGGTGATATTTAAGTAGACAAGTCAAAATTGCAAACCCCCTCTTATGGTGTAGGGTACCTGGCCTTCTCTGATGTAATCAGAGTTAGATTTGTTTAAGTGATTTTATAAAAAATCAGCTAGGAAGCACAATTTAGCAGTGGGTTGCAGAGAAAAAGAAAAATGCTGGCAGAAAAATCCAATTGAGTGATTAAACAGCTCTTCATTTTCTGGCTTTATTTTTATGATAACAAATTTGTTCTCTGAAAAGTGTCCACAAAGCCAAGTATCTGATTAACATCTTTGTAGGGATGGTTTTTCACCTATTACTAAATTAAACTTGCTTCATTGGAAAGGCAGCAAGATGCATCCTCATTTCAATATCTACGGAAATAATACAGGTTGACACCAGGAAACATTAACGCCACTGCATCTTTGCTGTTTTCTCATGTGGAAGTCTGTTTAATGTGAAAACAAGGTGATATCTAATTAGCACACAGGTAAGGAATTAAGAAAATCTTTATTTAAGGGTGAAGATGTTTCTCACAAAATCGTTGCCCCAATGCATCATTGAAATTCAAGCTGGAAAGATGATTTTAATATATCACTTGTACATTTTGTATTGCTCTTCTGGTGACAATGTAGTTTGTTTTTGTCAATTACCATTTTAATAATCGGGTAAAGAAAATTAATTGGATTTTTGAAAGAAAACAATACTGTCAATATACTATTAAAACAAATTAAAATGGTAAAAGTTATTGTACTTTAAGTAAAAATAAAAGAGCAAAAATATCAATCCCAGTTTTGGATTACTTTAATTAACAAAAAAAATTGCATATAGCAGAGGATAGTTTCAATCTGCCTACCTCTGGGTTATGGACCCAGCATGCTTCCATTACAGTACTCTGCTGCACATGTAAGTGCAAGAGATCCTGAAGCACTCACTCATCATGGGAAAGTACCAATGTGTTTCTTCATTGGTTGATGGAAGAAACATCTTACAAAAACTCTCCACATTATTGACTTTTTAAAATGTTTCTAGGAATCGTTCTAGATGAATGCTTATTAGCCTTTGTCAGTATGTACTTTTGCAAAGTGTCGCTGTGGCGCAATCAGTTAGTGTGTAAGGCTATTAACCAAAAGGTTGGTGGTTCAATCCCACCCAGGGACTTAATTGACCTTGTTATCAGATTTTGGTGATCTTTAAGTAGACAAGTCAAAATTTCAAACCCCCTGTTATGGTGTAGGGTACCTGGCCTTCTCTGATGTAATCAGAGTTAGATTTGATTCAGTAATTTTATAAAAACAGCTAGGAAGCACAATTTAGCAGTGGGTTGCAGAGAAAAAGAAATATGCTGGCAGAAAAATCCAATTGAGTGATTAAACAGCTCTTCATTTTCTGGCTTTATTTTTATGCTAACTAATTTGTTCTCTGAAAAGTGTCCACAAAGCCAAGTATCTGATTAACATCTTTGTAGGGATGGTTTTTCACCTATTACTAAATTAAACTTGCTTCATTGGAAAGGCAGCAAGATGCATCCTCATTTCAATATCTACTGAAATAATACAGGTTGACACCAGGAAACATTAACGCCACTGCATCCTTGCTGCTTTCTCATGTGGAAGTCTGTTTAATGTGAAAACAAGGTGATATCTAATTAGCACACAGGTAAGGAATTAAGAAAATCTTTATTTAAGGGTGAAGATGTTTCTCACAAAATCGTTGCCCCAATGCATCATTGAAATTCAAGCTGGAAAGATGATTTTAATATATCACTTGTACATTTTGTATTGCTCTTCTGGTGACAATGTAGTTTGCTTTTGTCAATTACCATTTTAATAATCGGGTAAAGAAAATTAATTGGATTTTTGAAAGAAAACAATACTGTCAATATACTATTAAAACAAATTAAAATGGTAAAAGTTATTGTACTTTAAGTAAAAATAAAAGAGCAAAAATATCAATCCCAGTTTTGGATTACTTTAATTAACAAAAAAAAATGCATATAGCAGAGGATAGTTTCAATCTGCCTACCTCTGGGTTATGGACCCAGCATGCTTCCATTACAGTACTCTGCTGCACATGTAAGTGCAAGAGATCCTGAAGCACTCACTCATCATGGGAAAGTACCAATGTGTTTCTTCATTGGTTGATGGAAGAAACATCATACAAAAACTCTCCACATTATTGACTTTTTAAAATGTTTCTAGGAATCGTTCTAGATGAATGCTTATTAGCCTTTGTCAGTATGTACTTTTGCAAAGTGTCGCTGTGGCGCAATCAGTTAGTGTGTAAGGCTATTAACCAAAAGGTTGGTGGTTCAATCCCACCCAGGGACTTAATTGACCTTGTTATCAGATTTTGGTGATCTTTAAGTAGACAAGTCAAAATTTCAAACCCCCTGTTATGGTGTAGGGTACCTGGCCTTCTCTGATGTAATCAGAGTTAGATTTGATTCAGTGATTTTATAAAAACAGCTAGGAAGCACAATTTAGCAGTGGGTTGCAGAGAAAAAGAAATATGCTGGCAGAAAAATCCAATTGAGTGATTAAACAGCTCTTCATTTTCTGGCTTTATTTTTATGCTAACTAATTTGTTCTCTGAAAAGTGTCCACAAAGCCAAGTATCTGATTAACATCTTTGTAGGGATGGTTTTTCACCTATTACTAAATTAAACTTGCTTCATTGGAAAGGCAGCAAGATGCATCCTCATTTCAATATCTACTGAAATAATACAGGTTGACACCAGGAAACATTAACGCCACTGCATCCTTGCTGCTTTCTCATGTGGAAGTCTGTTTAATGTGAAAACAAGGTGATATCTAATTAGCACACAGGTAAGGAATTAAGAAAATCTTTATTTAAGGGTGAAGATGTTTCTCACAAAATCGTTGCCCCAATGCATCATTGAAATTCAAGCTGGAAAGATGATTTTAATATATCACTTGTACATTTTGTATTGCTCTTCTGGTGACAATGTAGTTTGCTTTTGTCAATTACCATTTTAATAATCGGGTAAAGAAAATTAATTGGATTTTTGAAAGAAAACAATACTGTCAATATACTATTAAAACAAATTAAAATGGTAAAAGTTATTGTACTTTAAGTAAAAATAAAAGAGCAAAAATATCAATCCCAGTTTTGGATTACTTTAATTAACAAAAAAAAATGCATATAGCAGAGGATAGTTTCAATCTGCCTACCTCTGGGTTATGGACCCAGCATGCTTCCATTACAGTACTCTGCTGCACATGTAAGTGCAAGAGATCCTGAAGCACTCACTCATCATGGGAAAGTACCAATGTGTTTCTTCATTGGTTGATGGAAGAAACATCATACAAAAACTCTCCACATTATTGACTTTTTAAAATGTTTCTAGGAATCGTTCTAGATGAATGCTTATTAGCCTTTGTCAGTATGTACTTTTGCAAAGTGTCGCTGTGGCGCAATCAGTTAGTGTGTAAGGCTATTAACCAAAAGGTTGGTGGTTCAATCCCACCCAGGGACTTAATTGACCTTGTTATCAGATTTTGGTGATCTTTAAGTAGACAAGTCAAAAATTTCAAACCCCCTGTTATGGTGTAGGGTACCTGGCCTTCTCTGATGTAATCAGAGTTAGATTTGATTCAGTGATTTTATAAAAACAGCTAGGAAGCACAATTTAGCAGTGGGTTGCAGAGAAAAAGAAATATGCTGGCAGAAAAATCCAATTGAGTGATTAAACAGCTCTTCATTTTCTGGCTTTATTTTTATGCTAACTAATTTGTTCTCTGAAAAGTGTCCACAAAGCCAAGTATCTGATTAACATATTTGTAGGGATGGTTTTTCACCTATTACTAAATTAAACTTGCTTCATTGGAAAGGCAGCAAGATGCATCCTCATTTCAATATCTACTGAAATAATACAGGTTGACACCAGGAAACATTAACGCCACTGCATCCTTGCTGCTTTCTCATGTGGAAGTCTGTTTAATGTGAAAACAAGGTGATATCTAATTAGCACACAGGTAAGGAATTAAGAAAATCTTTATTTAAGGGTGAAGATGTTTCTCACAAAATCGTTGCCCCAATGCATCATTGAAATTCAAGCTGGAAAGATGATTTTAATATATCACTTGTACATTTTGTATTGCTCTTCTGGTGACAATGTAGTTTGTTTTTGTCAATTACCATTTTAATAATCGGGTAAAGAAAATTAATTGGATTTTTGAAAGAAAACAATACTGTCAATATACTATTAAAACAAATTAAAATGGTAAAAGTTATTGTACTTTAAGTAAAAATAAAAGAGCAAAAATATCAATCCCAGTTTTGGATTACTTTAATTAACAAAAAAAAATGCATATAGCAGAGGATAGTTTCAATCTGCCTACCTCTGGGTTATGGACCCAGCATGCTTCCATTACAGTACTCTGCTGCACATGTAAGTGCAAGAGATCCTGAAGCACTCACTCATCATGGGAAAGTACCAATGTGTTTCTTCATTGGTTGATGGAAGAAACATCTTACAAAAACTCTCCAGATTATTGACTATTTAAAGTTTTTCTAGGAAACGTTCTAGATGAATGCTTATTAGTCTTTGTCAGTATGTACTTTTTGCAAAGTGTCTCTGTGGCGCAATCGGTTAGTGTGTTCAGCTATTAATCAAAAGGTTGGTGGTTCAATCCCACCCAGGGACGTAATTGACCTTGTGATCAGATTTTGGTGATATTTAAGTAGACAAGTCAAAATTTCGAAAACCCCTGTTATGGTGTAGGGTACCTGGCCTTCTCTGATGTAATCAGAGTTAGATTTGATTCAGTGATTTTATAAAAACAGCTAGGAAGCACAATTTAGCAGTGGGTTGCAGAGAAAAAGAAATATGCTGGCAAAAAAATCCAATTGACTGATTAAACAGCTCTTCATTTTCTGGCTTTATTTTTATGCTAACAAATTTGTTCTCTGAAAAGTGTCCACAAAGCCAAGTATCTGATTAACATCTTTGTAGGGATGGTTTTTCACCTATTACTAAATTAAACTTGCTTCATTGGAAAGGCAGCAAGATGCATCCTCATTTCAATATCTACTGAAATAATACAGGTTGACACCAGGAAACATTAACGCCACTGCATCCTTGCTGCTTTCTCATGTGGAAGTCTGTTTAATGTGAAAACAAGGTGATATCTAATTAGCACACAGGTAAGGAATTAAGAAAATCTTTATTTAAGGGTGAAGATGTTTCTCACAAAATCGTTGCCCCAATGCATCATTGAAATTCAAGCTGGAAAGATGATTTTAATATATCACTTGTACATTTTGTATTGCTCTTCTGGTGACAATGTAGTTTGCTTTTGTCAATTACCATTTTAATAATCGGGTAAAGAAAATTAATTGGATTTTTGAAAGAAAACAATACTGTCAATATACTATTAAAACAAATTAAAATGGTAAAAGTTATTGTACTTTAAGTAAAAATAAAAGAGCAAAAATATCAATCCCAGTTTTGGATTACTTTAATTAACAAAAAAAAAATGCATATAGCAGAGGATAGTTTCAATCTGCCTACCTCTGGGTTATGGACCCAGCATGCTTCCATTACAGTACTCTGCTGCACATGTAAGTGCAAGAGATCCTGAAGCACTCACTCATCATGGGAAAGTACCAATGTGTTTCTTCATTGGTTGATGGAAGAAACATCATACAAAAACTCTCCACATTATTGACTTTTTAAAATGTTTCTAGGAATCGTTCTAGATGAATGCTTATTAGCCTTTGTCAGTATGTACTTTTGCAAAGTGTCACTGTGGCGCAATCAGTTAGTGTGTAAGGCTATTAACCAAAAGGTTGGTGGTTCAATCCCACCCAGGGACTTAATTGACATTGTTATCAGATTTTGGTGATCTTTAAGTAGACAAGTCAAAATTTCAAACCCCCTGTTATGGTGTAGGGTACCTGGCCTTCTCTGATGTAATCAGAGTTAGATTTGATTCAGTGATTTTATAAAAACAGCTAGGAAGCACAATTTAGCAGTGGGTTGCAGAGAAAAAGAAATATGCTGGCAGAAAAATCCAATTGAGTGATTAAACAGCTCTTCATTTTCTGGCTTTATTTTTATGCTAACTAATTTGTTCTCTGAAAAGTGTCCACAAAGCCAAGTATCTGATTAACATATTTGTAGGGATGGTTTTTCACCTATTACTAAATTAAACTTGCTTCATTGGAAAGGCAGCAAGATGCATCCTCATTTCAATATCTACTGAAATAATACAGATTGACACCAGGAAACATTAACGCCACTGCATCCTTGCTGCTTTCTCATGTGGAAGTCTGTTTAATGTGAAAACAAGGTGATATCTAATTAGCACACAGGTAAGGAATTAAGAAAATCTTTATTTAAGGGTGAAGATGTTTCTCACAAAATCGTTGCCCCAATGCATCATTGAAATTCAAGCTGGAAAGATGATTTTAATATATCACTTGTACATTTTGTATTGCTCTTCTGGTGACAATGTAGTTTGTTTTTGTCAATTACCATTTTAATAATAGGGTAAAGAAAATTAAGTGGATTTTTGAAAGAAAACAATACTGTCAATATACTATTAAAACAAATTAAAATGGTAAAAGTTATTGTACTTTAAGTAAAAATAAAAGCTAAAATATCAATCCCAGTTTTGGATTACTTTAATGAACAAAAAAAAAATGCATATAGCAAAGGATAGTTTCAATCTGCCTACCTCTGGGTTATGAACCCAGCATGCTTCCATTGCAGTACTCTGCTGCACATGTAAGTGCAAGAGATCCTGAAGCACTCACTCATCATGCGAAAGTACCAATGTGTTTCTTCATTGGTTGCTGGAAGAAACATCTTACAAACACTCTCCAGATTATTGACTTTTTAAAGTTTTTCTAGGAAACGTTCTAGATGAATGCTTATTAGTCTTTGTCAGTATATACTTTTTGCAAAGTGTCTCTGTGGCGCAATCGGTTAGTGTGTTCAGCTATTAATCAAAAGGTTGGTGGTTCAATCCCACCCAGGGACGTAATTGACCTTGTGATCAGATTTTGGTGATATTTAAGTAGACAAGTCAAAATTGCAAACCCCCTCTTATGGTGTAGGGTACCTGGCCTTCTCTGATGTAATCAGAGTTAGATTTGATTAAGTGATTTTATAAAAAAAAACAGCTAGGAAGCACAATTTAGCAGTGGGTTGCAGAGAAAAAGAAAAATGCTGGCAGAAAAATCCAATTGAGTGATTAAACAGCTCTTCATTTTCTGGCTTTATTTTTATGATAACAAATTTGTTCTCTGAAAAGTGTCCACAAAGCCAAGTATCTGATTAACATCTTTGTAGGGATGGTTTTTCACCTATTACTAAATTAAACTTGCTTCATTGGAAAGGCAGCAAGATGCATCCTCATTTCAATATCTACGGAAATAATACAGGTTGACACCAGGAAACATTAACGCCACTGCATCTTTGCTGTTTTCTCATGTGGAAGTCTGTTTAATGTGAAAACAAGGTGATATCTAATTAGCACACAGGTAAGGAATTAAGAAAATCTTTATTTAAGGGTGAAGATGTTTCTCACAAAATCGTTGCCCCAATGCATCATTGAAATTTAAGCTGGAAAGATGATTTTAATATATCACTTGTACATTTTGTATTGCTCTTCTGGTGACAATGTAGTTTGTTTTTGTCAATTATCATTTTAATAATCGGGTAAAGAAAATTAATTGGATTTTTGAAAGAAAACAATACTGTCAATATACTATTAAAACAAATTAAAATGGTAAAAGTTATTGTACTTTAAGTAAAAATAAAAGAGCAAAAATATCAATCCCAGTTTTGGATTACTTTAATTAACAAAAAAAATATGCATATAGCAGAGGATAGTTTCAATCTGCCTACCTCTGGGTTATGGACCCAGCATGCTTCCATTACAGTACTCTGCTGCACATGTAAGTGCAAGAGATCCTGAAGCACTCACTCATCATGGGAAAGTACCAATGTGTTTCTTCATTGGTTGATGGAAGAAACATCTTACAAAAACTCTCCAGATTATTGACTATTTAAAGTTTTTATAGGAAACGTTCTAGATGAATGCTTATTAGCCTTTGTCAGTATGTACTTTTGCAAAGTGTCGCTGTGGCGCAATCACTTAGTGTGTACGGCTATTAACCAAAAGGTTGGTGGTTCAATCCCACCCAGGGACGTAATTGACCTTGTTATCAGATTTTTTTGATCTTTAAGTAGACAAGTCAAAATTTCGAAAACCCCTGTTATGGTGTAGGGTACCTGGCCTTCTCTGATGTAATCAGAGTTAGATTTGATTCAGTGATTTTATAAAAACAGCTAGGAAGCACAATTTAGCAGTGGGTTGCAGAGAAAAAGAAATATGCTGGCAGAAAAATCCAATTGAGTGATTAAACAGCTCTTCATTTTCTGGCTTTATTTTTATGCTAACAAATTTGTTCTCTGAAAAGTGTCCACAAAGCCAAGTATCTGATTAACATCTTTGTAGGGATGGTTTTTCACCTATTACTAAATTAAACTTGCTTCATTGGAAAGGCAGCAAGATGCATCCTCATTTCAATGTCTACGGAAATAATACAGGTTGACACCAGGAAACATTAACGCCACTGCATCTTTGCTGTTTTCTCATGTGGAAGTCTGTTTAATGTGAAAACAAGGTGATATCTAATTAGCACACAGGTAAGGAATTAAGAAAATCTTTATTTAAGGGTGAAGATGTTTCTCACAAAATCGTTGCCCCAATGCATCATTGAAATTCAAGCTGGAAAGATGATTTTAATATATCACTTGTACATTTTGTATTGCTCTTCTGGTGACAATGTAGTTTGTTTTTTGTCAATTACCATTTTAATAATCGGGTAAAGAAAATTAAGTGGATTTTTGAAAGAAAACAATACTGTCAATTATAAGGGCACGGTCGTGCCCTTATATTAAGGCTGAATCGAACAAACGGAATTCTCCCATAGGGAACTTCTGAGATGGGGGCATGGTGTTTGAGGGGCTACACCTCAAAACTGATAGGACGTACTGAGCTGAAATTTGGCATGGACGCGTAGAATCGTCACCCGCTGCTGCAGGCCAAATTTCAGGGCAAAATAATAAAAAATGAGGAATTGGGAGTAAGCTAAAGTTCCAACTGTCAGTTTTTTTCTGCCACTCCCTCTGTGGCTTTTTGACAACGTTTTCCTATAGAGTGAATGAAGATTTTTTTGGGAAGGCATAACTCAGGATAGAGGACGAATTAAGACTTGGGGTTTGTTTTACTAGATAGAGTATGCCCCAGTGTAGTGCCTTTTGGGGTTGTGGTTTTTCAGAAAGTTATAGGGTTTTTTTAATTAAGAGAAATATGCCCCATTATAGAGATAGGGCATTTCAATTTATTGCGCCTGCGCAGTGACCGCCAGCAGGGGGTGTACAGAGAGTAGCTCTGGCAGTTGGGCACGAGGAGACAGAGCGGGAAGGAGTCACGTGGAGCTGCAGGAGGACAGCCAGCGGTTCCCGGCGTGTGAGTTCATTGAGGTCCATGAAGCGGGAGGAGATCGCCGGAGCTGCGTAGCACTGGGTGAGTTCTGTCAGGCAGCCCACCGCTGTGTACCCAGCTTCCACTTCTCCCCTGCGTGTCCGGCCACCCTCCCCTCTCGCCCGCCCGGCCACCCTCCCCTCCCGCCCGCCCGCTCGCCCGCTCGCCCGCCCGCTTGCCCGCTGTGTGACCGGCCGCCCGCCGGACCTTCCCTGGTGGCTGCCTGCGTCTCCTCCCCGCGTCTGTGGTGCGGCTGGCAGTAGGAGGCGTCTCGGGCAGCTGTGTCCGGCCACTCCTCCCTCCTCCTCCTCCCGCTGTGTCCGGCCCTCCCTCCCTGCAGTATGCGGTATTTATCAAGGTCTCTATGGTCACCAGTCACCCCCCCTTCCCCCTCTCGCCCTCCCTGCTGTGTGTCCGTCTCCCCCCCCTGCTGTGTGTCCGTCGCCCCCCCCCTTGCCCTCCCTGCTGTGTGTCCCCCCCCTCCTCCCTGCAGTGTGTTCCCCCCCGCGCCCTCCCTGCTGTGTGTCCGGCCACCCTCCCCTCCTCCCGCTGTGTCCGGCCACCCTCCCCTCCTCCCGCTGTGTCCGGCCACCCCCCCTCCCGCTGTGTCCGGCCACCCCCCCCTCTCGCTGTGTCCGTCCACCCCCTACCTCCCGCTGTGTCCGGCCACCCCCCCCTCCCGCTGTGACCGGCCACCCCCCCCCACTCCCGCTGTGTCTGGCCACCCCCCCCCCTCCCGCTGTGTCCGGCCACCCTCCCCTCCTCCCGCTGTGTCCGGCCACCCTCCCCTCCTTCCGCTGTGTCCGGCCACCCCCCCCTCCCGCTGTGTCCGGCCACCCCCCCCTCCCGCTGTGTCCGTCCACCCCCCCCCTCCCGCTGTGTCCGGCCACCCCCCCCCTCCCGCTGTGTCCGGCCACCCCCCCCTCCTCCCGCTGTGTCCGGCCACCCCCCCTCCTCCCGCTGTGTCCGGCCACCCCCCCTCCTCCCGCTGTGTCCGTCCACCCCCCCTCCTCCTCTCTGCTGTGTGTCCGTTCTCCCCCCGCCCTCCCTGCTGTGTGTCCGTCCCCCCCCGCCCTCCCTGCAGCGCCTGACACACGCACACGCAGCGCCTGACACACACGCACACATGCAGCACCTGACACACACACACAGACGCAGCACTTGACACTCACACGGACCTGACACACACGCACACACTCACACGCAGCGCCTGACACACACAGACACGCAGCGCCTGACACACACAGACACGCAGCGCCTGACACACACACACTCACGCACCTGACACACACACTCACGCACCTGACACACACACACACACTCACGCACCTGACACACACACACTCACGCACCTGACACACGCACACTCACGCACCTGACACACGCACACGGCACGCAGCACCTGACACACACACAGCACCTGACACACACACACACACGCAGCACCTGACACACAGACATGCAGCGCCTGACACACACACGCAGACACGCAGCACCTGACACACACACGCAGACACGCAGCACCTGACACACACACACACACGCAGCACCTGACACACACACGCAGACATGCAGCACCTGACACACACACGCAGACACGCAGCACCTGACACACACACGCAGACACGCAGCACCTGACACAGACACGCAGCACCTGACACACACACACATACGCAGCACCTGACACACACACACAGCACCTGACACACACACACGCAGCACCTGACACAGACATGCAGCGCCTGACACACACACGCAGACATGCAGCACCTGACACACACATGCAGCACCTGACAGACACACACACACACACACACACACACATGCAGCACCTGACACACCCACACACACAGACATGCAGCACCTGACACACCCACACACACACGCAGCACCTGACACACATACATACATGTGGCATTTAACGCACACACGCACAGCACCTGACACACAATCATATACACTCAGAGCACCTAACACACACATACACTCGCAGCACCTCACACACACTCGTATACACACGCAGCACCTGCCACTCACACATATATACACATGTAGCACCTGCCACTCCCACATACATGAACAGCACCTAACACACACATATATACATGCTGCACCTGACACACACATACACGTGCAGCACCTGACAGTCACACACATACAGATGCGACACAAACACATACACGCTCAACACCTGACACCCACGTGGCAGCTGACACATACAAATGCAGCACCTGAGATACACACATATACACGTGCAGCACCTGAGACACACACATACACGTACAGCACCTGACACACACACACATGTATGTACACGCGCGGCTCCAGGCACACACATACGTACGTACACACGCGGAATTTAAAACACACACACACTTACACGTGCGGCACCTGACACACATGTACGAACACGCGTGGCTCCTGACACACACACACGCGTGGCTCCTGACACACACACACACACACACACATGTACGAACACGCTCGGCTCCTGACACACACACGTATATACGTATACGCACGGCACCTGACACCTACACGTATGTACGTATACGCACGGCTCCTGACACCCACACGCATGTACACGCGCGGCTCCTGGCACACACACACACACACACACACACACGTACGTACACGCGCGGCACCTGACACACGCCTGTACGTACACACATGCACAGCACCTGACATACACACATGTAGGTATGCGCCACCTGACACACACACACACACACACACACGTACACGCACGACACTTGACACACACGTACGTACACGCACGGCACTGACACGTATGTACGCGCACGGCACCTGACACTCACGTACATACTAGTGATGAGTGGGTTCGGTTCGTCGGAATCCGAACCCCCCGAACTTCACCCATTTTACACGGGTCCGAGGCAGGTTCGAACCTTCCCGCCTTGCTCGGCTAGCCCGAGCGCGCACGAACGTCATCATACCGCTGTCGGATTCTCGCGAGATTCGGATGTCTGCATTCGTGGAAAGGGATCCCATGTGTAAACATGGGACCCCTTTCAGTCCGTCTGGTCCGGGTGTTCGGTTTGTTGTTTTGCCAAGTACGTGGATTTAATCTGGAACCTGGATCAGGTGAGTATAATTATCTTTTATTTTCAGGTACCCGTGGATTCTACTTGGAGAAGAGGACCGACTGCTTCATGTCAACATAGGTAAGTATGTGTGTGTCGGCAGGTGGGAAATAAAGTTATACTTTCACGGTGTCTGTGTCCTGTTTTTATTTGGGTATTTTTCCCCCAGTAGAACTACAGGTACCAGCGGGCCCGTTTTTCTCCTGCATGCTGGTACTTGTGGTTCTCCAAGTACCAGCTTGCGGGGGAGGCTTGCTGGGACTTGTAGTACTACTAGAAAAAACAATATTCTTTAAATTTTCTCAAGGCTATCAGCCTCCCATCCGCAGCCCTTGGATGGGGGGGACAGCCTCGGGCTTCACCCCTGGCCCTTAGGTGGCTGGGGGGGGGACCCCTTGATTGAAGGGGTCCCCACTCCCCCAGGGTACCCCGGCCAGGGGTGACTAGTTGGATATTTAATGCCACGGCCGCAGGGCACTGTATAAAAGTGACCCCCGGCTGTGGCATTATCTGTCCAGCTAGTGGAGCCCGATGCTGGTGTAAAAAATACGGGGGACCCCTACTCTTTTTGTCCCCCGTATTTTTTGCACCAGCACCAGGCGCAGAGCCCGGTGCTGGTTTTAAAAATACGGGGGATCCCCTGTCCGTTTTTCCCCCGGATTTTTAGAACCAGGACCGGCTCGAAGAGCCCGAGGCTGGTTATGCTTTGGAGGGGGGACCCACGCAATTTTTTTTTCGGGTTTTTCACATTCCATTTAAAAAATAAATAATATTTTAAAAAATATATAAATAATACTTGTGCCTCCAAAAAAGACAAACCAAGTACCTAATCCCTTCTAATATAAATAGATATGCTATTACCAAAAAAAAAAAACTGCATAAAAAAAAACATGTTTTTAAAAATTTTTTATTAGATTCCGCCAGCAAAGTGTGGCGGATTGAAAATGACGAATTTACTGTTTAAAAGCACTGTTGTCGAATTTACAAACTTCAATTGAATATACTTTTGTCGAATTGCCGCATTTGTACCATTGCAGAAAAGTCGAATTTGTCAAATGTCGAATTTTAAAGTCGAATTTTGAAAGCCTGTAAGAATAGGCTCCGTCCCCTTCTACCCCTGTACCTTGCTCTCTCCTGTCTGTGCTCTCTCCCGTCTGTAGGACTAGGCCCCGCCCCCTTCTTACCCTCCTGTGACTGCTCTCTCCTGACAAGTGGACCAGGCCTGCCCCCTACACGCTGCTGGTGTCTTCATTGTTACTTGGTCTGGAGCTCCGTTGGGGAGAGAACTCACGTGAGCTCATTAAGAATGAGGAACTGGGATGTTTTAATTTTATTGTGAGTAGTGTAGTGTGGTGATGTAGTATGTTGTATGGGGGGTATAGTGTAATTATGAAGTGCAGCATATGGGAGGGCTGTAGCATAGTGATGTAGTGTGGCATATGGGGGGTGGTAGCGCATAGGCGTGCGTACAGGGGGTGCCTGGTGCGCACAGGCACTCCCTAATGTCCAGCACCGCTGCACGCCACGCTTGAGTAGCACAGTGATCGCTGAGTGTGTGATCGGTGGAGCCTAGCCTGCAGCTCATTTCCGTACCTCCCACCACCGCTGCACCCGACCCCCCTCTGCCTGCTGCTAATACTATGCTGAGTGCATTCGTCGGCGGCCTCACTGGGGGGACTGGCGTCACCTTGCAATGTGACATGGTGATGTCCGCCCATGCTCTCCTCCCGCCCACCTGTGCTTTCCTCCTGCTGCGGTCTCTCAGTCCTAGTGTGCCGCGGCCGCCACACCACTGGCAGTGTTCCTCTAGGAGGGACTGGGAGCTGCTGGCAGACACATTCTGCTGAGACTTACTTGTCAGTGCGGGTTCCGGACGGCAGGCGGCGGGTGGGAGGGCAGACGGGGAGCAGGTGTCACAAGGAGTGTGTGGGTAACTAATTAACAATACTTCCGCTCAACGTGGCACTGCTGGTCCTTCATCTCCCATGTCTCTTCACCAGGTGGCGGGCGGCCCGGAAATTAAGTGATGTGTTGTGCAGCAGTCAGTGTGAAGTGACTGTGAGTAACACTGGTGGTGCTGATGATGCTGCTGCAGAATCTGGAAGCAATTAATTCATAAATATAATATACTCTATCAGTGTTTCTCTGACGTCCTAGTGGATGCTGGGAACTCCGTAAGGACCATGGGGATTAGCGGCTCCGCAGGATACTGGGCACAAAAGTAAAGCTTTAGGACTACCTGGTGTGCACTGGCTCCTCCCCCTATGACAATCCTCCAAGCCTCAGTTAGATTTTTGTGCCCGGCCGAGAAGGGTGCACACTAGGGGCTCTCCTGAGCTTCTTAGTGAAAGTTTTGTTTTAGGTTTTTTATTTTCAGTGAGACCTGCTGGCAACAGGCTCACTGCATCGAGGGACTAAGGGGAGAAGAAGCGAACTCACCTGCGTGCAGAGTGGATTGGGCTTCTTAGGCTACTGGACACCATTAGCTCCAGAGGGACCGAACACAGGCCCAGCCTCGGAGCTCGGTCCCAGAGCCGCGCCGCCGGCCCCCTTACAGAGCCAGAAGCAAGAAGAGGTCCGGAAAATCGGCGGCAGAAGACATCCTGTCTTCACCAAGGTAGCGCACAGCACTGCAGCTGTGCGCCATTGCTCCTCAGCACACTTCACACTTCGGTCACTGAGGGTGCAGGGCGCTAGGGGGGGGCGCCCTGAGCAGCAATAGAAACACCTTGGCTGGCGAAAATACATCACATATAGCCCCCAGGGCTATATGGATGAATTTTAACCCCTGGCAGATTCCACAGAAAAACGTGAGAAAAGGCCGCCGAGAAGGGGGCGGAGCCTATCTCCTCAGCACACTGGCGCCATTTTCTCTCACAGCGCCGTTGGAGGGAAACTCCCTGGCTCTCCCCTGCAGTTACTACACTACAGAAAGGGGTTAAAAAAGAGAGGGGGGCACTAATTAGGCGTAGTATAACAATACAGCAGCTATAAGGGGAAAAACACTTATATAAGGTTATCCCTGTATATATATATATATATATATAGCGCTCTGGTGTGTGCTGGCATACTCTCCCTCTGTCTCCCCAAAGGGCTAGTGGGGTCCTGTCCTCTATCAGAGCATTCCCTGTGTGTGTGCTGTGTGTCGGTACGATTGTGTCGACATGTATGAGGAGGAAAATGGTGTGGAGGCGGAGCAATTGCCTGTAATGGAGTTGTCACCCCCTAGGGAGTCGACACCTGAGTGGCTGAGCTTATGGAAGGAATTACGTGACAGTGTCAGCTCTTTACAAAAGATTGATGACATGAGACAGCCGGCTACTCAGCCTGTGCCTGTCCAGGTGTCTCAAAAGCCATCAGGGGCTCTAAAACGCCCGTTACCGCAGATGGCAGATACAGACGCCGACACGGATACTGATTCCAGTGTCGACGATTAAGAGACGAATGTGACTTCCAGTAGGGCCACACGTTACATGATTGAGGCTATGGAAAATGTTTTTACACATTTCTGATAATACCAGTACCACTAAAAAGGGTATTATGTTGGGTGAGAAAAAACTGCCTGTAGTTTTTCCTGCATCTGAGGAATTAAATGAAGTGTGTGATGATGCGTGGGTTTCCCCCGATAAAAACTGTTAATTCCTAAAAAGTTATTAGCATCATACCCCTTCCCGCCAGAGGATAGGGCACATTGGGAAACACCCCCTAGGGTGAATAAAGCGCTCACACGCTTGTCTAAACAGGTGGCACTACCGTCCCCGGATACGGCCGCCCTTAAGGAACCTGCTGACAGAAAGCAGTAAAATATCCTAAAATGTATATACACTCACACGGGTGTGATACTGCGACCAGCAATCGCCTCAGCCTGGATGTGCAGTGCTGGGGTGGCTTGGTCGGATTCCCTGACTGACAATATTGATACCCTAGATAGGGACAGTATATTACTGACTATAGAGCATTTAAAAGATGCTTTCTATATATGCGTTGTGCACAGATGGATATTTGCCGACTGGCATCAAGAGTAAGTGCGCTGTCCATTTCTGCCAGAAGAGGGTTATGGACAAGACAGTGGTCAGGTGATGCTGATTCCAAAAGGCATATGGAAGTATCGCCTTATAAAAGGGAGGAGTTATTTGGGGTAGGTCTAACAGACCTGGTGGCCACGGCAACGGCTGGGAAATCCACATTTTTACCCCAGGTAGCCTCTCAACATAAGAAGACGCCGTATTATCAGGCGCAGTCCTTTGGGCCCCATAAGGGCAAGCGGGCAAAAGGCTCCTCATTTCTGCCCCGTGGCAGAGGGAGAGGAAAAAGGCTGCAGCAAACAGCCAGTTCCCAGGAACAGAAACGGTGGGGGCCCGTCTCATAAATTTCAGCGTGCAGTGGGCTCACTCACAGGTGGACCCCTGGATCCTTCAGGTGGTATCTCAGGGGTACAAATTGGAATTTGAGACGTCTCCCCTTCGCCGTTTTCCTAAAGTCTGCTTTACCGACGTCTCCCTCCGACAGGGAGGCGGTATGGGAAGCCATTCACAAGCTGTATTCCCAGCAGGTGATAATCAAGGTACCCCTCCTACAACAGGGAAAGGGGTATTATTCCACGCTGTTTGTGGTACCGAAGCCGGACGGCTCGGTGAGACCTAATTTAAATCTGAAATCCTTGAACACTTACATACAAAGGTTCAAATTCAAGATGGAGTCACTCAGAGCGGTGATGGCAAACCGGGAAGAAGGGGATTATATGGTGTCTCTGGACATCAAGGATGCTTATCTCCATGTCCCAAATTACCCTTCTCACCAAGGGTACCTCAGGTTTGTGGTACAGAACTGTCACTATCAGTTTCAGACGCTGCCGTTTGGTTTGTCCACGGCACCCCGGGTCTTTACCAAAGTAATGGCCGAAATGATGATACTCCTTCGAAGGAAGGGAGTTTTAATTATCCCTTACTTGGACGATCTCCGGATAAGGGCAAGATCCAGGGAACAGTTGGTAGTCGGGGTAGCACTATCTCAGGTAGTGTTGCGGCAGCACGGTTGGATTCTTAATATTCCAAAATCGCAGCTGATTCCGACGACACGTCTTCTATTCCTAAGGATGATCCTGGACACAGTCCAGAAAATAAGAATTTACTTACCGATAATTCTATTTCTCATAGTCCGTAGTGGATGCTGGGGACTCCGAAAGGACCATGGGGAATAGCGGCTCCGCAGGAGACTGGGCACAAAGTAAAAGCTTTAGGACTAGCTGGTGTGCACTGGCTCCTCCCCCTATGACCCTCCTCCAAGCCTCAGTTAGGATACTGTGCCCGGACGAGCGTACACAATAAGGAAGGATTTTGAATCCCGGGTAAGACTCATACCAGCCACACCAATCACACCGTACAACTTGTGATCTGAACCCAGTTAACAGCATGATAACAGAAGGAGCCTCTGAAAAGATGGCTCACAACAACAATAACCCGATTTTTGTAACAATAACTATGTACAAGTAATGCAGACAATCCGCACTTGGGATGGGCGCCCAGCATCCACTACAGACTATGAGAAATAGAATTATCGGTAAGTAAATTCTTATTTTCTCTAACGTCCTAGTGGATGCTGGGGACTCCGAAAGGACCATGGGGATTATACCAAAGCTCCCAACCGGGTGGGAGAGTGCGGATGACTCTGCAGCACCGAATGAGAGAACTCCAGGTCCTCCTCAGCCAGGGTATCAAATTTGTAGAATTTAGCAAACATGTTTTCCCCTGACCAAGTAGCTGCTCGGCAAAGTTGTAAAGCCGAGACCCCTCGGGCAGCCGCCCAAGATGAGCCCACTTTCCGTGTGGAATGGGCTTTTACAGATTTTGGCTGTGGCAGGCCTGCCACAGAATGTGCAAGCTGAATTGTACTACAAATCCAACGAGCAATCGTCTGCTTAGAAGCAGGAGCACCCAGCTTGCTGGGTGCATACAGGATAAACAGCGAATCCGATTTTCTGACTCCAGCCGTCCTGGAAACATATATTTTCAGGGCCCTGACTACGTCCAGCAACTTGGAATCCTCCAAGTCCCTAGTAGCCGCAGGCACCACATATGAAAAATTAGGTAAGGGCTTTTATAGGATAAAGCCGCCAATTCTGAGACACGATGTACAGAGAGCCAACGTAAAAAATAACAATGTTTATTAATAAAACATATAAAAAGATTAATTGTCAAATAACCGGTGAAAAATATATATAAATATATATAAGAACATTCTACCTTTGAGAAAGTCACGTGAACGTGACGAAACGCGTCAGGACCCGCCCCTATCCACACTCAGCTCAGGTGAAATCTTCCAGGTGTTCCTTGGTCCCCGCTGCACCCTCCTTCTACAGCATCCGACATCAGCGGCTTCAGCGCACACGCCGCCACGACCGGGTTGTGAGAGAGACGATCCATTCCTTTCCGCTGCACAGCGTATATGGGCATTGCAGGACATTGAAGCCGAGGACGCTCGGCTCTTACCAGCCCATTTTGGAAAGGTATTGAATATCAATTTCAACTGAGGGACTTTTTTATTCATTAGGATCCTACCAACACACCTGGTATTTATCAACTATCTAACAAGTGAATCACGGAACTTTTCACCCCAATAAGCTGAGTCATTACAATATACCACTAGTTCACGTCTAGTGACTGTTCTTATATATATTTGTATATATTTTTCACCGGTTATTTGACAATTAATCTTTTTATATGTTTTATTAATAAACATTGTTATTTTTTACGTTGGCTCTCTGTACATCATGTTTCGTTCCTGATATTCAGCACAGCCGTTTGTTCTTTTTCTATGCTATCACCACAATACTACACATAGTATTCCGGCAAGCGCAGACTATCAGGAACATAAAATTGTGATTATTTAATTCTATGAAACACGTATTGGTTTTCACTTTTTATTTTGATGATTAGGCACTCGTTTGTTGCAGTTTTTTGTTTTGGTCAATTCTGAGACACGCCTGGCTAGCCTGCCAGGGCTAACAGCATTACCACTTTCCATGTGAGATATTTTAAGTCCACAGTGGTGAGTGGTTCAAACCAATGTGATTTTAGGAATCCCAAAACTACATTGAGATCCCAAGGTGCCACTGGAGGCACAAAAGGAGGCTGTATATGCAGTACTCCCTTGACAAACGTCTGAACTTCAGGAACAGAAGCCAGTTCTTTTTGGAAGAATATTGACAGGGCCGAAATTTGAACCTTAATGGACCCTAATTTGAAGCCCATAGACAGTCCTGTTTGCAGGAAATGCGGGAAACGACCCAGTTGAAATTCCTCTGTAGGGGCCTTCCTGGCCTCGCACCACGCAACATATTTACGCCAAATACGGTGATAATGTTGTATGGTTACATCCTTCCTGGCTTTGATCAGGGTAGGGATGACTTCATCCGGAATGCCTTTTTCCTTCAGGATCCGGCGTTCAACCGCCATGCCGTCAAACGCAGCCGCGGTAAGTCTTGGAACAGACATGGTCCCTGCTGGAGCAGGTCCTTTCTTAGAGGTAGAGGCCACGGGTCTTCCGTGAGCATCTCTTGAATTTCCGGGTACCAAGTCCTTCTTGGCCAATCCGGAGCCACGAGTATAGTCTTTACTCCTCTCCTTCTTATGATTCTCAGTACTTTTGGTATGAGAGGAAGAGGAGGGAACACATACACTGACTGGTACACCCACGGTGTTACCAGAGAGTCCACAGCTATTGCCTGAGGGTCCCTTGACCTGGCGCAATATCTGTCCAGTTTTTTGTTGAGGCGGGACGCCATCATGTCCACCCTTTGGTTTTTCCCAATGGTTCACAATCATGTGGAAGACTTCTGGGTGAAGTCCCCACTCCCCCGGGTGAAGATCGTGTCTGCTGAGGAAGTCTGCTTCCCAGTTGTCCACTCCCGGAATGAACACTGCTGACAGTGCTATCACATGATTCTCCGCCCAGCGAAGAATCCTTGCCACTTCCATCATTGCCCTCCTGCTTCTTGTGCCGCCCTGTCTGTTTACGTGGGCGACTGCCGTGATGTTGTCCGACTGGATCAACACCGGCTGACCCTGAAGCAGAGGTCTTGCCTGACTTAGGGCATTGTAAATGGCCCTTAGATCCAGGATATTTATGTGAAGTGACGTTTCCATGCTTGACCACAAGCCCTGGAAATTTCTTCCCTGTGTGACTGCTCCCCAGCCTCTCAGGCTGGCATCCGTGGTCACCAGGACCCAATCCTGAATGCCGAATCTGCGGCCCTCTAGGAGATGAGCACTCTGTAACCACCACAGGAGAGACACCCTTGTCCTTGGAGACAGGGTTATCCGCTGATGCATTTGAAGATGCGATCCGGACCATTTGTCCAGCAGATCCCACTGAAAAGTTCTTGCGTGGAATCTGCCGAATGGAATCGCTTCGTAAGAAGCCACCATCTTTCCCAGGACCATTGTGCATTGATGTACTGACACTTGGCCTGGTCTTAGGAGGTTCCTGACTATGTCGGATAACTCCTTGGCTTTCTCCTCCGGGAGAAACACCTTTTTCTGTACTGTGTCCAGAATCATCCCTAGGAACAGCAGACGTGTCGTCGGAATCAGCTGCGATTTTGGAATATTTAGAATCCATCCGTGCTGTCGTAGTACTACTTGAGATAGTGCTACTCCGACCTCTAACTGTTCTCTGGACCTTGCCTGCTTACTTTGTGCCTTCCAATGCACAATGCAAACTACAGGTAGTGCTGCAGGGCCCACACCCTTTTACTTGCCGTACAGAGCAGCTCTGGAGCTGTTACAGTGCCCAGCTGCTGCAAGAAATCAGCTTGAATGCTTCAGGGGCTGGGGCATAGCCAACATGAGCCCCACACCGAAGGAGGGTGGAGGTGTTTAATGCGAACTAGGGGTCATCCAAGCGCCGCAAAAGGCCGCCATGCCCTGCACGCCCCTTTTCTCTTTTCATATACAGACGAGGGTTGAAGCCAACTTTGACCCACTGCTTGGATGACATCACCGTATGCAAATCCATCTGCTGCAGGCCTTCCCCCAGGAATGCTTGCACTAGTTGTTGCATTTGGTTTGTTGTCTGGGGGTGCTTCATTATTAGGCAGCCTTCTGCCCTCCCATGTTCATCTGAAAATTTGTGTTCTCCCTGCAGTTGTTGTCCCCAGATGAGAGTTCCCTTGTGCTGCCTCAGTTGAATCTCCTTTACTTGACAGAGATGTGCCTGAGCAGCGGCCCTCCCCAGCCCTATCCCAAATCATACTTATTTTGCATAGGAGATACCATGGTCATGAAGATTGTTCTCCCAGGGTGAGGTTCATTCATTGCATTCTGGGTATGCTGACCCCTGTGATTTCCCCAAATGTGGGAAACTCGACTGCATTATTTGTGGTAGTGGGGGACTGTGTTTGTGCTTTCCTCTGGTCAGCTCTGGTAAAAGTCAGATTTATTTGTCTCAGATCTTCCTCTAGCCTTGTTCTTCTTTCGAGAGTTCCCTTGTGCTGCCTCAGTTGGATCTCCTTCACTTGACAGGGGGGTACCCGAGCAGCGACCCTCCCCAGCTCTAGCCCAAATTCTACTTACCTGGCAGGTGAGATACTATGATCATGTAGGTGCTTCTCCCAGGGCAAGGCTCACCCATTGCACTCTGGGTGTGCTGCTCCTGCGATTTCCCCAAATGTGGGAAACTTGACTGCATAATTTGTGTTTCCCCTGGTCGGCTCTCATATAATTCAGATCTCTTTGTCTCAGGTCTCTCTCCAGCCTAGTTTGCTGTCTGTTTCAACTTCTCTTTTCTTGAGCCGCTCCCTTCTATGCCCTTGCGCACTATCCTGACTTCTCCTGTCTGCTTACTTTGTGCCTTCCAATGCACAATGCAAACTACAGGTAGTGCTGCAGGGCCCACACCCTTTTGCTTGCCGTTCAGAGCAGCTCTGGAGCTGTTACAGTGCCCAGCTGCTGCAAGAAATCAGCTTGAATGCTTCAGGGGCTGGGGCATAGCCAACATGAGCCCCACACCGAAGGAGGGTGGAGGTGTTTAATGCGAACTAGGGGTCATCCAAGCGCCGCAAAAGGCCGCCATGCCCTGCACGCCCCTTTTCTCTTTTCATATGCAGACGAGGGTTGAAGCCAACTTTGACCCACTGCTTGGATGACATCACCATATGCAAATCCATCTGCTGCTGGCCTTCCCCCAGGAATGCTTGTACTAGTTGTTGCATTTGGTTTGTTGTTTGGGGGTGCTTCAGTATTAGGCAGCCTTCTGCCCTCCCATGTTTATCTGGAAATATGTGTTCTCCCTGCAGTTGTTGTCCCCAGATGAGAGTTCCCTTGTGCTGCCTCAGTTGAATCTCCTTTACTTGACAGAGATGTGCCTGAGCAGCGGCCCTCCCCAGCCCTATCCCAAATCATACTTATTTTGCATAGGCGATACCATGGTCATGAAGATTGTTCTCCCAGGGTGAGGTTCATTCATTGCATTCTGGGTATGCTGACCCCTGTGATTTCCCCAAATGTGGGAAACACGACTGCATTATTTGTGGTAGTGGGGGACTGTGTTTGTGCTTTCCTCTGGACAGCTCTGGTAAAAGTCAGATTTATTTGTCTCAGATCTTCCTCTAGCCTTGTTCTTCTTTCGAGAGTTCCCTTGTGCTGCCTCAGTTGGATCTCTTTCACTTGGCAGGGGGGTGCCAGAGCAGCGACCCTCCCCAGCTCTAGCCCAACTCCTACTTACCTGCCAGGTGAGATACTTTGATCATGAAGGTGCTTCTCCCAGGGCAAGGCTCACCCATTGCACTCTGGGTGTGGTGCCCCTGCGATTTTCCCAAATGTGGGAAGCTTGACTGCATAATTTGTGTTTCCCCTGGTCAGCTCTCGTATAATTCAGATCTCTTTGTCTCAGGTCTCTCTCCAGCCTAGTTTGCTGTCTGTTTCCACTTCTTTTTTCATGAGCCCCTCCCTTTTATACCCTTGTGCACTATCCTGACTTCTCCTCCTGTCTGCTTACTTTGTGCCTTCCAATGCACAATGCAAACTACAGGTAGTGCTGCAGGGCCCACACCCTTTTACTTGCCGTACAGAGCAGCTCTGGAGCTGTTACAGTGCCCAGCTGCTGCAAGAAATCAGCTTGAATGCTTCAGGGGCTGGGGCATAGCCAACATGAGCCCCACACCGAAGGAGGGTGGAGGTGTTTAATGTGAACTAGGGGTCATCCAAGTGCCGCAAAAGGCCGCCATGCCCTGCACGCCCCTTTTCTCTTTTCATATGCAGACGAGGGTTGAAGCCAACTTTGACCCACTGCTTGGATGACTTCACCGTATGCAAATCCATCTGCTGCAGGCCTTCCCCCAGGAATGCTTGCACTAGTTGTTGCATTTGGTTTGTTGTTTGGGGGTGCTTCAGTATTAGGCAGCCTTCTGCCCTCCCATGTTCATCTGAAAATATGTGTTCTCCCTGCAGTTGTTGTCCCCAGATGAGAGTTCCCTTGTGCTGCCTCAGTTGAATCTCCTTTACTTGACAGAGATGTGCCTGAGCAGCGGCCCTCCCCAGCCCTATCCCAAATCATACTTATTTTGCATAGGAGATACCATGGTCATGAAGATTGTTCTCCCAGGGTGAGGTTCATTCATTGTATTCTGGGTATGCTGACCCCTGTGATTTCCCCAAATGTGGGAAACTCGACTGCATTATTTGTGGTAGTGGGGGACTGTGTTTGTGCTTTCCTCTGGTCAGCTCTGGTAAAAGTCAGATTTATTTGTCTCAGATCTTCCTCTAGCCTTGTTCTTCTTTCGAGAGTTCCCTTGTGCTGCCTCAGTTGGATCTCTTTCACTTGACAGGGGGGTGCCCGAGCAGCGACCCTCCCCAGCTCTAGCCCAACTCCTACTTACCTGCCAGGTGAGATACTATGATCATGAAGGTGCTTCTCCCAGGGCAAGGCTCACCCATTGCACTCTGATTTCCCCAAATGTGGGAAGCTTGACTGCATAATTTGTGTTTCCCCTGGTCGGCTCTCGTATAATTCAGATCTCTTTGTCTCAGGTCTCTCTCCAGCCTAGTTTGCTGTCTGTTTCCACTTCTTTTTTCATGAGCCCCTCCCTTTTATACCCTTGTGCACTATCCTGACTTCTCCTCCTGTCTGCTTACTTTGTGCCTTCCAATGCACAATGAAAACTACAGGTAGTGCTGCAGGGCCCACACCCTTTTACTTGCCGTACAGAGCAGCTCTGGAGCTGTTACAGTGCCCAGCTGCTGCAAGAAATCAGCTTGAATGCTTCAGGGGCTGGGGCATAGCCAACATGAGCCCCACACCGAAGGAGGGTGGAGGTGTTTAATGCGAACTAGGGGTCATCCAAGCGCCGCAAAAGGCCGCCATGCCCTGCACGCCCCTTTTCTCTTTTCATATGCAGACGAGGGTTGAAGCCAACTTTGACCCACTGCTTGGATGACATCACCGTATGCAAATCCATCTGCTGCAGGCCTTTCCCCAGGAATGCTTGCACTAGTTGTTGCATTTGGTTTGTTGTTTGGGGGTGCTTCAGTATTAGGCAGCCTTCTGCCCTCCCATGTTCATCTGAAAATATGTGTTCTCCCTGCAGTTGTTGTCCCCAGATGAGAGTTCCCTTGTGCTGCCTCAGTTGAATCTCCTTTACTTGACAGAGATGTGCCTGAGCAGCGGCCCTCCCCAGCCCTATCCCAAATCATACTTATTTTGCATAGGAGATACCATGGTCATGAAGATTGTTCTCCCAGGGTGAGGTTCATTCATTGCATTCTGGGTATGCTGACCCCTGTGATTTTCCCAAATTTGGGAAACTCGACTGCATTATTTGTGGTAGTGGGGGACTGTGTTTGTGCTTTCCTCTGGTCAGCTCTGGTAAAAGTCAGATTTCTTTGTCTCAGATCTTCCTCTAGCCTTGTTCTTCTTTCGAGAGTTTCCTTGTGCTGCCTCAGTTGGATCTCCTTCACTTGACAGGGGGGTGCCTGAGCAGCGACCCTCCCAAGCTCTAGCCCAACTCCTACTTACCTGCCAGGTGAGATACTATAATCAGGAAGGTGCTTCTCCCAGGGCAAGGCTCACCCATTGCACTCTGGGTGTGCTGCTCCTGCGATTTCCCCAAATGTGGGAAACTTGACTGCATAATTTGTGTTTCCCCTGGTCGGCTCTCGTATAATTCAGATCTCTTTGTCTCAGGTCTCTCTCCAGCCTAGTTTGCTGTCTGTTTCAACTTCTCTTTTCTTGAGCCGCTCCCTTCTATGCCCTTGCGCACTATCCTGACTTCTCCCGTCTGCTTACTTTGTGCCTTCCAATGCACAATGCAAACTACAGGTAGTGCTGCAGGGCCCACACCCTTTTACTTGCCGTTCAGAGCAGCTCTGGAGCTGTTACAGTGCCCAGCTGCTGCAATAAATCAGCTTGAATGCTTCAGGGGATGGGGCATGGCCAACATGAGCCCCACACCAAAGGAGGGTGGGGGTGTTTAATGCGAACTAGGGGTCATCCAAGCACCGCAAAAGGCCGCCATGCCCTGCACGCCCCTTTTCTCTTTTCATATGCAGATGAGGGTTGAAGCCAACTTTGACCCACTGCTTGGATGACATCACCGTATGCAAATCCGTCTTCTGCAGAACTTCCCCCAGGAATGCTTGCACTAGTTGTTGCATTTGGTTTGTTGTTTGGGGGTGCTTCAGTATTAGGCAGCCTTCTGCCCTCCCATGTTCATCTGAAAATATGTGTTCTCCCTGCAGTTGTTGTCCCCAGATGAGAGTTCCCTTGTGCTGCCTCAGTTGAATCTCCTTTACTTGACAGAGATGTGCATGAGCAGCGGCCCTCCCCAGCCCTATCCCAAATCATACTTATTTTGCATAGGAGATACCATGGTCATGAAGATTACTCTCCCAGGGTAAGGTTCATTCATTGCATTCTGGGTATGCTGACCCCTGTGATTTCCCCAAATGTGGGAAACGCGACTGCTTTATTTGTTGGTAGTGGGGGACTGTGTTTGTGTTTTCCTCTGGTCAGCTCTGGTAAAAGTCAAATTTCTTTGTTTCAGATCTTCCTCTAGCCTTGTTCTTCTTTC
The DNA here is from genome assembly GCF_028390025.1 of Pseudophryne corroboree. Lineage (NCBI taxonomy): Eukaryota > Metazoa > Chordata > Amphibia > Anura > Myobatrachidae > Pseudophryne > Pseudophryne corroboree. The sequence goes on from NW_026970250.1 coordinate 238,255, forward strand.
GAGAGTTTCCTTGTGCTGCCTCAGTTGGATCTCCTTCACTTGACAGGGGGGTGCCCGAGCAGCGACCCTCCCCAGCTCTAGCCCAACTCCTACTTACCTGCCAGGTGAGATACTATGATCATGAAGGTGCTTCTCCCAGGGCAAGGCTCACCCATTGCACTCTGGGTGTGCTGCCCCTGCGATTTCCCCAAATGTGGGAAACTTGACTGCATAATTTGTGTTTCCCCTGGTCAGGTCTCGTATAATTCAGATCTCTTTGTCTCAGGTCTCTCTCCAGCCTAGTTTGCTGTCTGTTTCAACTTCTCTTTTCTTGAGCCGCTCCCTTTTATACCCTTGTGCACTATCCTGACTTCTCCTCCTGTCTGCTTACTTTGTGCCTTCCAATGCGCAATGCAAACTACAGGTAGTGCTGCAGGGCCCACACCCTTTTACTTGCCTTACTGAACAGCTCTGGAGCTGTTACAGTGCCAAGCTGCTGCAAGAAATCAGCTTGAATGCTTCAGGGGATGGGGCATGGCCAACATGAGCCCCACACCGAAGGAGGGTGGAGGTGTTTAATGCGAACTAAGGGTCATCCAAGCGCCGCAAAAGGCCGCCATGCCCTGCATACCCCTTTTCTCTTTTCATATGCAGATGAGGGTTCCAGCCAACTTTGGCCCACTGCTTGGATGACATCACCGTATGCAATTCCGTCTTCTGCAGAACTTCCCCCAGGAATGCTTGTACTAGTTGTTGCATTTGGTTTGTTGTTTGGGGGTGCTTCAGTATTAGGCAGCCTTCTGCCCTCCCATGTTCATCTGAAAATATGTGTTCTCCCTGCAGTTGTTGTCCCCAGATGAGAGTTTCCTTGTGCTGCCTCAGTTGAATCTCCTTTACTTGACAGAGATGTGCATGAGCAGCGGCCCTCCCCAGCCCTATCCCAAATCATACTTATTTTGCATAGGAGATACCATGGTCATGAAGATTGTTCTCCCAGGGTGAGGTTCATTCATTGCATTTTGGGTATGCTGACCCCTGTGATTTCCCCAAATGTGGGAAACTCGACTGCATTATTTGTGGTAGTGGGGACTGTGTTTGTGCTTTCCTCTGGTCAGCTCTGGAAAAAGTCAGATTTCTTTGTCTCAGATCTTCCTCTAGCCTTGTTCTTCTTTCGAGAGTTCCCTTGTGCTGCCTCAGTTTGATCTCTTTCACTTGACAGGGGGGTGCCCGAACAGCGACTTTCCCCAGCTCTAGCCCAACTCCTACTTACCTGCCAGGTGAGATACTATGATCATGAAGGTGCTTCTCCCAGGGCAAGGCTCACCCATTGCACTCTGGGTGTGCTGCCCCTGCGATTTCCCCAAATGTGGGAAACTTGACTGCATAATTTGTGTTTCCCCTGGTCGGCTCTCGTATAATTCAGATCTCTTTGTCTCAGGTCTCTCTCCAGCCTAGTTTGCTGTCTGTTTCCACTTCTCTTTTCTTCAGCCGCTCCCTTCTATACCCTTGTGCACTATCCTGACTTCTCCTCCCGTCTGCTTACTTTGTGCCTTCCAATGCACAATGCAAACTACAGGTAGTGCTGCAGGGCCCACACCCTTTTACTTGCCTTACAGAGCAGCTCTGGAGCTGTTACAGTGCCCAGCTGCTGCAAGAAATCAGCTTGAATGCTTCAGGGGATGGGGCATGGCCAACATGAGCCCCACACCAAAGGAGGGTGGAGGTGTTTAATGCGAACTAGGGGTCATCCAAGCACCGCAAAAGGCCGCCATGCCCTGCACGCCCCTTTTCTCTTTTCATATGCAGATGAGGGTTGAAGCCAACTTTGACCCACTGCTTGGATGACATCACCGTATGCAAATCCGTCTTCTGCAGAACTTCCCCCAGGAATGCTTGCACTAGTTGTTGCATTTGGTTTGTTGTTTGGGGGTGCTTCAGTATTAGGCAGCCTTTTGCCCTCCCATGTTCATCTGAAAATATGTGTTCTCCCTGCAGTTGTTGTCCCAAGATGAGAGTTCCCTTGTGCTGCCTCAGTTGAATCTCCTTTACTTGACAGAGATGTGCATGAGCAGCGGCCCTCCCCAGCCCTATTCCAAATCATACTTATTTTGCATAGGAGATACCATGGTCATGAAGATTTTTCTCCCAGGGTGAGGTTCATTCATTGCATTTTGGGTATGCTGACCCCTGTGATTTCCCCAAATGTGGGAAACTTGACTGCATTATTTGTGGTAGTGGGAGACTGTGTTTGTGCTTTCCTCTGGTCAGCTCTGGTAAAAGTCAGATTTCGTTGTCTCAGATTTTCCTTTAGCCTTGTTCTTCTTTCGAGAGTTCCCTTGTGCTGCCTCAGTTGGATCTCCTTCACTTTACAGGGGGGTACCCGAGCAGCGACCCTCCCCAGCTCTAGCCCAACTCCTACTTACCTGCCAGGTGAGATACTATGATCATGAAGGTGCTTCTCCCAGGGCAAGGCTCACCCATTGTACTCTGGGTGTGCTGCTCCTGCGATTTCCCCAAATGTGGGAAACTTGACTGCATAATTTGTGTTTCCCCTGGTCGGCTCTCGTATAATTCAGATCTCTTTGTCTCAGGTCTCTCTCCAGCCTAGTTTGCTGTCTGTTTCCACTTCTCTTTTCTTCAGCCGCTCCCTTCTATACCCTTGTGCACTATCCTGACTTCTCCTCCCGTCTGCTTACTTTGTGCCTTCCAATGCACAATGCAAACTACAGGTAGTGCTGCAGGGCCCACACCCTTTTACTTGCCTTACAGAGCAGCTCTGGAGCTGTTACAGTGCCCAGCTGCTGCAAGAAATCAGCTTGAATGCTTCAGGGGCTGGGGCATAGCCAACATGAGCCCCACACCGAAGGAGGGTGGAGGTGTTTAATGCAAACTAGGGGTCAGACAAGCGCCGCAAAAGGCCACCATGCCCTGCACGCCCCTTTTCTGTTTTCATATGCAGACGAGGGTTGAAGCCAACTTTGACCCACTGCTTGGATGACATCACCATATGCAAATCCATCTGCGGCAGGCCTTCCCCCAGGAATGCTTGCACTAGTTGTTGCATTTGGTTTGTTGTTTGGAGGTGCTTCAGTATTAGGCAGCCTTCTGCCCTCCTATGTTCATCTGAAAATATGTGTTCTCCCTGCAGTTGTTGTCCCAAGATGAGAGTTCCCTTGTGCTGCCTCAGTTGAATCTCCTTTACTTGACAGAGATGTGCATGAGCAGCGGCCCTCCCCAGCCCTATTCCAAATCATACTTATTTTGCATAGGAGATACCATGGTCATGAAGATTTTTCTCCCAGGGTGAGGTTCATTCATTGCATTTTGGGTATGCTGACCCCTGTGATTTCCCCAAATGTGGGAAACTTGACTGCATTATTTGTGGTAGTGGGAGACTGTGTTTGTGCTTTCCTCTGGTCAGCTCTGGTAAAAGTCAGATTTCTTTGTCTCAGATTTTCCTTTAGCCTTGTTCTTCTTTCGAGAGTTCCCTTGTGCTGCCTCAGTTGGATCTCCTTCACTTTACAGGGGGGTACCCGAGCAGCGACCCTCCCCAGCTCTAGCCCAACTCCTACTTACCTGCCAGGTGAGATACTATGATCATGAAGGTGCTTCTCCCAGGGCAAGGCTCACCCATTGTACTCTGGGTGTGCTGCTCCTGCGATTTCCCCAAATGTGGGAAACTTGACTGCATAATTTGTGTTTCCCCTGGTCGGCTCTCGTATAATTCAGATCTCTTTGTCTCAGGTCTCTCTCCAGCCTAGTTTGCTGTCTGTTTCCACTTCTCTTTTCTTCAGCCACTCCCTTCTATACCCTTGTGCACTATCCTGACTTCTCCTCCCGTCTGCTTACTTTGTGCCTTCCAATGCACAATGCAAACTACAGGTAGTGCTGCAGGGCCCACACCCTTTTACTTGCCTTACAGAGCAGCTCTGGAGCTGTTACAGTGCCCAGCTGCTGCAAGAAATCAGCTTGAATGCTTCAGGGGATGGGGCATGGCCAACATGAGCCCCACACCAAAGGAGGGTGGAGGTGTTTAATGCGAACTAGGGGTCATCCAAGCACCGCAAAAGGCCGCCATGCCCTGCACGCCCCTTTTCTCTTTTCATATGCAGATGAGGGTTGAAGCCAACTTTGACCCACTGCTTGGATGACATCACCGTATGCAAATCCGTCTTCTGCAGAACTTCCCCCAGGAATGCTTGCACTAGTTGTTGCATTTGGTTTGTTGTTTGGGGGTGCTTCAGTATTAGGCAGCCTTCTGCCCTCCCATGTTCATCTGAAAATATGTGTTCTCCCTGCAGTTGTTGTCCCAAGATGAGAGTTCCCTTGTGCTGCCTCAGTTGAATCTCCTTTACTTGACAGAGATGTGCATGAGCAGCGGCCCTCCCCAGCCCTATTCCAAATCATACTTATTTTGCATAGGAGATACCATGGTCATGAAGATTTTTCTCCCAGGGTGAGGTTCATTCATTGCATTTTGGGTATGCTGACCCCTGTGATTTCCCCAAATGTGGGAAACTTGACTGCATTATTTGTGGTAGTGGGAGACTGTGTTTGTGCTTTCCTCTGGTCAGCTCTGGTAAAAGTCAAATTTCTTTGTCTCAGATTTTCCTTTAGCCTTGTTCTTCTTTCGAGAGTTCCCTTGTGCTGCCTCAGTTGGATCTCCTTCACTTTACAGGGGGGTACCCGAGCAGCGACCCTCCCCAGCTCTAGCCCAACTCCTACTTACCTGCCAGGTGAGATACTATGATCATGAAGGTGCTTCTCCCAGGGCAAGGCTCACCCATTGTACTCTGGGTGTGCTGCTCCTGCGATTTCCCCAAATGTGGGAAACTTGACTGCATAATTTGTGTTTCCCCTGGTCGGCTCTCGTATAATTCAGATCTCTTTGTCTCAGGTCTCTCTCCAGCCTAGTTTGCTGTCTGTTTCCACTTCTCTTTTCTTCAGCCGCTCCCTTCTATACCCTTGTGCACTATCCTGACTTCTCCTCCCGTCTGCTTACTTTGTGCCTTCCAATGCACAATGCAAACTACAGGTAGTGCTGCAGGGCCCACACCCTTTTACTTGCCTTACAGAGCAGCTCTGGAGCTGTTACAGTGCCCAGCTGCTGCAAGAAATCAGCTTAAATGCTTCAGGGGATGGGGCATGGCCAACATGAGCCCCACACCAAAGGAATGTGGAGGTGTTTAATGCGAACTAGGGGTCATCCAAGTGTCAAAGTCAAAAATATTACATAGAGAGACCATATAAACTGCACACATATAAGTCGCTATACTTGCAAATATGCGCAGCGAGCACAGCAATATATGGAAACACACGCATTTGCTCGGACATGGCACAGAGATGGATTCGGCACTTGTTTCATACAGTACATGGTTATAATAATGAACAGCACCAGACATCATGGAGATTTAGAATTGGCTAATGAATTAATGTCATGGATGTGTATCATTCGAACCGAACCAGATAAACACATCATGTTTGGTATTGAAGCAAGCAGAATGAGGTGTGGGTTAGTTTGAGGCCTGTTGTGTTGTTGTGGGACATTGCAGCGGATAGATATGATTATATGTATAAAAGCTAAGATCATATTGTTAGAACAATGGATGCTCAAGACAACCTTTTACTAAGTTTTCAGGGCTGAACCTGATTAGCATATACAAAGGAGAAAGAAAGACCCCTCCCCCAGGTACTGGTCAAACAGGAAGGTAGTGGTCAGGTGTGGCCTCAGAGAACAGATGTAATGTAGCTACACTCACAGACACACACACAGCTACCTGGCACCAAGCAGCATGGCGGCTGAATCCCCAGGACATCTTCCAAACTAAAGGCTAAGTATTGAACTTCACATGGCTAGATAAGGAAACAGACAGATTGCTTTCTGGTTTTAAATAGGTTATTGTAACTTGGTTGTGTGATTGTTGGGTGTTTGTGGATACTCTGTGAAGTCCGTGATGAATTGGAACAGTATACAATCTGTAGCATAGTATTTGTGGTATTTGTTTGCCTATGGAGATTTAAAATAGATTGTGCTGGTTAGTTATAATATATATCCTGTTAATCATAAATACCACCATGCAGTTACGTTTGTGTTAATTACATTGTGATCTGGTCTTGTGATGAATATGCTCTGGTTATTGAGATACTGAAGTTGTTTGGGATGTGAAATTATGAGATGGTTCTAGGAAGTTGGATTACATTGTGAAAGGTGATTTAGATGGTTTGGAATTGTAAAATCAGAACATATGCATTGTTTTGAGGCTTGGACATTTTGGAATAAAGTGCCATGTGTTTGGACCTGCAAATCTAAAATGGCTGCTGCTGGATGTCTTCCCCTCCCCCTTTCAGCCATGTGGTGTGGTCTTTGGAATCAAGTGGAGGTTTCTCAAAATGGAGTCTAGCTTCCATCCCATGCTGTATTCAGCATTGACTAACTGCGCAGCGATTGTCTCTCACATGTGTAGTTTTATCTGCAACCATGTTGTCTCTTATTTAATGTTATCATGAGCCATTTCTCTCTATCTCTCTCTTCTTCTCTTCCCCTTCCATTTTCCCATAAATAGTAATTGTATTGTATTGTATTTCTAGTGTAGCTATTTTGGTTAGGAAGTCTTTGTTATATTGTAGTGTATCATTTGTACTGTTATCCCCTTTTTACCAGTATATTAGATATAATACAGTTAATAGGCTTTGGACCCTAAACCAGTATCTGTGTATTTTCTATAGTGTTAAGTGTTCACTTGAGCGTCGGTGACGCTCAAGCAGCTTTGTAGTTAGTCAGGTTACACAAGGTTGCACTTACACCCTGTATCCACATTAAGGTATTCTGTGTATTTCATTGTTAAAAGGTTTAGACATAAAGGTATAGCGTTGTGAGCGTCTGCGCTGCTGGTGATCTCCTCGTGGTCTCGAGCGTCTGCTACGCCATAGCGAATCATTACGTTAGTCAACAGCCAATAACGTGTCCTGTGATCTCTGGGCCGTGAGCGAACGTGACGCTTGAGCGTCTCGCCTACGGCTGAGCGATCGTTACGCAACTAGTGTACCCTTACGGTACTTCTTAAGTAAACAGCGTACAGTGTTCTTAGACCTCATAAAGGGTTGTTTATACGACAAAAGTATTTAGTATTGTCAATTGGGGGCCGTCCAGTCCTTCACATATCTGCACTAGGTAGATCAGCAGACATTATCCATCAGCAAAGGGCGGGATCATATTCCTTGCAGTGCTGATTGGATAAGCGTCTGTTTCGCTTAGTAAAGGGTGCTGAGGGAATCCGGGACCGGAGGTAAGAACAGTACGCTATTGTCTTTGAAAATCTGGTTTTTATTTCAATTTGGTGCCAACTACACACTCAGGCCTAGAATAACTTTAGGAGTTTTGAATGATGACTTTCTTTGTGACAAGAGGCCGCATGGTCTGTCCACCATTTTGTGTGACCCTCATGGAGGTGGAAGGGGGAGGAGCAGCGGCCATTTTGGGAAGGTCAAATTTTTTTTTTTTCTGAGCGGCTGGTTTTCAGTTGACTCAGGAAACAATCAGCCATCCACTGTCAAAAAGAAATCATCATTTAATGAGTTTTTTTTTAATGCATTTATTTAATCTATATCATAGTCAATCATAGGTAATAGTGATTGGTACTTATATGTAATATCTATATGCGTGTGCTTACATCAATGTATGTTATTAGATTAAATTTAGAATTGCATTTTCATCTGTGTAAGTTTCACATCTCACCTTCCTGTTTGCCATTTGCATTGATAACGTGCTGAGAAAAAACAAGCACACAGCATAGAAGATACTGTGTGGTGTTTGGTAAGCGTTTATATAGTGAAATATCGCTTATAGTAAGGCGATACAGAAGCCACAAGACAATAGCACACATTTGTTCAGTTTCCAAAATTTAGTTTAAATACCTTACTTTACTGTAACGCCTCTGGGGAGAGCTATCAGACTACGGGAAATGATTTTTCTGATCAGAAAACTATAAGAATGATAGTGGGTTGAAAACGGTATGAGTGTATTGAATCCCGCTTTGTGGACTTTGTGATCTATGTGATAAAACGGTATTGAATTCCGCTTTGTGGACTTTGTGATCTGTGTGATCTATGTGGAACGTGATGAGCACGATCTGAGTGAAAACGTGCAACAGAGTGTGATAAAGTTTTCGTTGTATTACGCTCTGGCTGTTTTGGAGCACAGTAGGGAGACTCCAATGATCCTACCATTTATGGGCAACAAGTGTCTATAAGTGGTACGATTGGACCGCACGGTTGTATGTGTGACCAATAACGCAACGTGATATGAGGTCGTATATCCATGCGTAAATCTTGCCCTCATACGTGTTGTAGGGAGCACATGCAAGCGTGATTTGTGTAAAGAAAAAGGAAGGGAATTTTCTCAGGAAAATCTCTAGAGATAGGGCCTGCAACGGCTACACGTGTCTGCTAGAAGGCGGAACGGGGATACCCGGAGCAGAAGAAGTTCAGTGGAAGAGCTTTAAGGATTTCCAACGAAGTTCTGTGTTTGGTGCATTTTAGGAAGTTTTTCTGTGTTTAAAAAGGTCCACAATGGCAGCCAAGTGCACAACACAGAGACGGTCGGAGGTCAGGATTCAGACTCCAGAGGCTTGCAGACCCCGAGGGTCTGCTCGGTTAGTAATGTGGGGGAAATATGGTCCCCACACTGAGACCTTTTGTGATGAATGGACACGAATGACTGCGGGGGATAAGGCACCATTTCCCGGGATAGGTAGTTTTGACTTAGAGGTGTTGCATAATTTAAGGCAAAGGATCAGTCTCATAAAATCCTGGAAACAACGAGTTAAACATGATGATTGTTTGCAGTTATGGCAACAGGAAAGTGAAATGCAAAGAAATGTAACTTACATATCTAACTTTCATCTTGAGAGGAGAGACATGGCATTGAAGAGGATTATGGTTGCAGAGAAATGGCACAATGTTGTACGATAAAAATGCACTTAGTAACTGTATTAAGAATGAAAGTGTTAAATGTAATAATGTTTATGAAAATTAAAGTGTAAAAATTACAAATGTTAACCTGTGCAAGTCGCACCCCATGTTAAACTTCCCTCAGGATTACCAACAAGAAAGTGAGCCCAGAACGATGTCGGCACCTCTTAAAGAAGCCATCCTACAAGACATCCAGGTGGACGCGACCAAATTGGTAAAGGCAATAATCAAACCCCCTAACGGAGGGTCAGGTGAGGTCGTGTCCACAGGTACGTACAATGTTTTATATCACGCACAAACAAATGTACCCCATATTGTAAGACCAAAACAAGGTGATGTGATTGAGTTTAGTCCTGTCAGGGTGATCACAGTCCCCAATGGGAAGACTGATGATCAGGGAACCATTCCCGTCAAGGACAGTGCAATGCGCCATCCCTGGTCCCGGACAGAATTGAGATCAATCATGTCTGATTACCCAGATCCTAGGAAAGATCTAACTGTATGATCAAAGATTCACAGAAGGCATACCAACTCCCTAGACAACGACATAATCATGGTATCCAAGGAATCAGGTAGGTACAGGGAAAGCGGTTGATGGTGATGAGCATCCAAGCGTTTGAGGAGGCATCAAATCAACCAAAACCCCAGGCCATTGGCACATGGAGGAACTTAAGGATTTGTGATCTGTGCAAAAGAGAAGGGCATTATGCCAGTAACTGCAACAGCCCACATAAAATCAGACCCCCTAGACATGAAAATGAGCAAAAGTTATGACACACCAAATTACAAGCAGGGATCACATAGGAAGAATTTTGAGCCACACCCATGATAGGTAGTCAAGAAAGGTGATCATACGACTGATGGTAAGCCTGAGGTAACGGTTAATAAATTGGGAGGTCATTCACTGAAGACACAGGAATGACCAGGTGAAACGTTGTAAATGTATCTGTGAAATTTTTTTTTTTTTCTCTCTCTCTCTATCCCCATCTCTGACGAGTATTGGTAAGAATTCACACATTGCATATCCACTTGGTCCTTGCAGAAGTCTACCAAACCCCAGCATGACCTCCGCCACAATGTATTTCTGGCCAGATACAGACAGTGGAGTAATGCAGGTGCTGGTGGGGAGGGACTGCTCAAGGAGACCATTAGACACGTAGATATGACAGCCTGATAATCTGACAATGTTTTTCTAATGCTAACAATGTTTTCTTAATGTTGACAATGTTTTAAAAATGCTTTGTTTCTCTTTTCCTATTGATGGTTAATGTCGAGTTATGTAATATATATATGCATATGAATTGTTCTCTATCTCTTGTTTTTTTTTTTTTTTTTTTCCTCTCTCTTCTCACTCATGTTTTCATGGTTTAAAGATGGTATGTCACCCCTCAGTTGGACCAATGGTAATGCCAGATTTTTTCTCCTTACAGAAAGATCGCCGGTTAGGAAGGAATATTGCATCACCAGAATGTTCGTTTGGAAGACTGAGAGATAGCACCTTTGAGAGGACAGCAGAACAAGAAGAACAACAAGACGAGAGAACTTATTATCGTAACAAGTTCTCTCCCCCTCAAACTGATTTCTTATACCCCCTTTACAAATTTCTTCTTTTCTCCTCCTGTAAGATGGACTTGCCCCAAGAGACTGTGATATGGATTTTCCTGTTGACCATGATGTTGACCAGAGCAGTCTGTTTCGGTGAGAGTACCAGTGAGGTCGAGAAAGGATCCAGAAAGGTCCTGATGACTGAGACGGAGGTGTAAATTTCCAATAGCAACCCAATCACCAAGCAAAGGCGAGTACCGGGCACGATCTAACAACCATGTTATTTGTAAACAATTGTGAAGGATTGTTAGTTCAAAAAGAAAACTGTATCTGTAGGCTCTGTGACAATGGTTGAGGATGGATGCATAAAGAAATGCCAATCCAGTTTTAATATCCATATGGACCGGCATCCATTGAGTGACTATCACTCCTTAGTGGGTAGTGTGTTAAATAAAACAGATTGTTGGGTATGCTCTCAAGTACCTCAGGGTCATAGTAAATCAGGGCTAGTACCATTTCCTTTAACGGTAGGGGAGGTACTTGAGCTAAAGGGTGGGAGACCGGTGGACAGGAGGTTTAATATCTCCAGCCCTCCTAGTTTGAAGCTCCACCAATACCATGTGGATAGGTCCCTATTATGTTTTAACATCTCCAATCCCCGAAAGCCGGGAAATTGGGAAGTGTCATGGAGCAACCAAACCATGACCTTTTCGCATAGAGCAGATAGAATGCCTACAGATACAGAGCTTGTACGCCACATAGCCAGTAGAGGAAAATCTTTCCGGTATAGGTATACCTTAGGAAATAGGATTACGAGAGTTGGAGAAGTATCACCAGGATACTGTGCACATATCGTACAAACTGATACGTGTACTAAACAGATGGGAGAGTTAGGGTTAGGAGAGTTCACATGGAAAATGTGTAACATGGTAATGACATATTCCGTCCCATATGTTCTCCCCGATGATGCATATTTCATATGCGGGAGAAAGGCGTATGAGCGGCTTGCCCCAAACTCTGAAGGATTGTGTTGTATTGGAAAAGTACTACCTGAGGTAATGAGTCTAAGGAGTGAGGAAACTGTAATTAACCTGGATTTGGTATATGACCCAATGATAGAAACCATGATGTGATGAAAATGCGATTATACGGTCCGTTTCTTTCACCTGTTTTTCTGCTTTTCTCCAAGATACAAAGACCCCTTGGACGAGGAAGTTAACGAGACGCTATACAGACAACAGACAAGAACCAAAGATGAAGTTTTGACGACCTATGATATGGACACTTGATGAACTTTGCCATGGATCCCCAGTTTCCCTAGTATTTTAAACTCACGCTAGCCCAACATTTTTTGTAAATCTGATGGCACTGACAAAGCTATTTGCTCATGCCCAAAGAGCAATACAGCGCAAAGAAGACGACTCTCAACAGATACCGAACAAAACTTCAACAACAGATGTACATTTCCCTGACATAGAATATCATTGCATTTTCCATAAGTGTTCTTTATCTTCATCTCTACAACCCTCAGGTAATGACACACATAGTCGATAGGGAATACAGGCACAGATATCAGCAACCACATACCTCCCCCATTCATGTATCATCAACTAAAATGTGCTCCCCCATTTTGTTACAACCACAGCCGAAATGAGCTCGGTAAAGTTTGACAGCCCATCCACAGACCCTTAGTACGGGATAAGAAGGAATTCAAATGTATACTTCGCAATACCTCGAAGCTTGATGTACAACACGTACGGCACGATGATACATGACCCCCCAAACATGGATTCATACACACATGCTTCTGCTATCTCACTAGGTCATACCCTCTTCACACCTTCTCCTCTCTCCTCCCTTACCCAACCATGGAAATGTATTAACCCCTGACATATATTTTTCTCTTTTTGAAATGTTTTAGGAAGTGGCAGTTATTGGTGACTGCCAAAGGGTGGACTGTCAAAGTCAAAAATATTACATAGAGAGACCATATAAACTGCACACATATAAGTCGCTATACTTGCAAATATGCGCAGCGAGCACAGCAATATATGGAAACACACGCATTTGCTCGGACATGGCACAGAGATGGATTCGGCACTTGTTTCATACAGTACATGGTTATAATAATGAACAGCACCAGACATCATGGAGATTTAGAATTGGCTAATGAATTAATGTCATGGATGTGTATCATTCGAACCGAACCAGATAAACACATCATGTTTGGTATTGAAGCAAGCAGAATGAGGTGTGGGTTAGTTTGAGGCCTGTTGTGTTGTTGTGGGACATTGCAGCGGATAGATATGATTATATGTATAAAAGCTAAGATCATATTGTTAGAACAATGGATGCTCAAGACAACCTTTTACTAAGTTTTCAGGGCTGAACCTGATTAGCATATACAAAGGAGAAAGAAAGACCCCTCCCCCAGGTACTGGTCAAACAGGAAGGTAGTGGTCAGGTGTGGCCTCAGAGAACAGATGTAATGTAGCTACACTCACAGACACACACACAGCTACCTGGCACCAAGCAGCATGGCGGCTGAATCCCCAGGACATCTTCCAAACTAAAGGCTAAGTATTGAACTTCACATGGCTAGATAAGGAAACAGACAGATTGCTTTCTGGTTTTAAATAGGATATTGTAACTTGGTTGTGTGATTGTTGGGTGTTTGTGGATACTCTGTGAAGTCCGTGATGAATTGGAACAGTATACAATCTGTAGCATAGTATTTGTGGTATTTGTTTGCCTATGGAGATTTAAAATAGATTGTGCTGGTTAGTTATAATATATATCCTGTTAATCATAAATACCACCATGCAGTTACGTTTGTGTTAATTACATTGTGATCTGGTCTTGTGATGAATATGCTCTGGTTATTGAGATACTGAAGTTGTTTGGGATGTGAAATTATGAGATGGTTCTAGGAAGTTGGATTACATTGTGAAAGGTGATTTAGATGGTTTGGAATTGTAAAATCAGAACATATGCATTGTTTTGAGGCTTGGACATTTTGGAATAAAGTGCCATGTGTTTGGACCTGCAAATCTAAAATGGCTGCTGCTGGATGTCTTCCCCTCCCCCTTTCAGCCATGTGGTGTTGTCTTTGGAATCAAGTGGAGGTTTCTCAAAATGGAGTCTAGCTTCCATCCCATGCTGTATTCAGCATTGACTAACTGCGCAGCGATTGTCTCTCACATGTGTAGTTTTATCTGCAACCATGTTGTCTCTTATTTAATGTTATCATGAGCCATTTCTCTCTATCTCTCTCTTCTTCTCTTCCCCTTCCATTTTCCCATAAATAGTAATTGTATTGTATTGTATTTCTAGTGTAGCTATTTTGGTTAGGAAGTCTTTGTTATATTGTAGTGTATCATTTGTACTGTTATCCCCTTTTTACCAGTATATTAGATATAATACAGTTAATAGGCTTTGGACCCTAAACCAGTATCTGTGTATTTTCTATAGTGTTAAGTGTTCACTTGAGCGTCGGTGACGCTCAAGCAGCTTTGTAGTTAGTCAGGTTACACAAGGTTGCACTTACACCCTGTATCCACATTAAGGTATTCTGTGTATTTCATTGTTAAAAGGTTTAGACATAAAGGTATAGCGTTGTGAGCGTCTGCGCTGCTGGTGATCTCCTCGTGGTCTCGAGCGTCTGCTACGCCATAGCGAATCATTACGTTAGTCAACAGCCAATAACGTGTCCTGTGATCTCTGGGCCGTGAGCGAACGTGACGCTTGAGCGTCTCGCCTACGGCTGAGCGATCGTTACGCAACTAGTGTACCCTTACGGTACTTCTTAAGTAAACAGCGTACAGTGTTCTTAGACCTCATAAAGGGTTGTTTATACGACAAAAGTATTTAGTATTGTCACAAGCACCGCAAAAAGCCGCCATGCCCTGCACGCCCCTTTTCTCTTTTCATATGCAGATGAGGGTTGAAGCCAACTTTGACCCACTGCTTGGATGACATCACCGTATGCAAATCCGTCTTCTGCAGAACTTCCCCCAGGAATGCTTGCACTAGTTGTTGCATTTGGTTTGTTGTTTGGGGGTGCTTCAGTATTAGGCAGCCTTCTGCCCTCCCATGTTCATCTGAAAATATGTGTTCTCCCTGCAGTTGTTGTCCCCAGATGAGAGTTCCCTTGTGCTGCCTCAGTTGAATCTCCTTAACTTGACAGAGATGTGCCTGAGCAGCGGCCCACCCCAGCTCTATCCCAAATCATACTTATTTTGCATAGGACATACCATGGTCATGAAGATTATTCTCCCAGGGTGAGGTTCATTCATTGCATTCTGGGTATGCTGACCCCTGTGATTTCCCCAAATGTGGGAAACTCGACTGCTTTATTTGTGGTAGTGGGGGACTGTGTTTGTGTTTTCCTCTGGTCAGCTCTGGTAAAAGTCAGATTTCTTTGTTTCAGATCTTCCTCTAGCCTTGTTCTTCTTTTGAGAGTTCCCTTGTGCTGCCTCAGTTGGATCTCCTTCACTTGACAGGGGGGTGCCCGAGCAGAGACCCTCCCCAGCTCTAGCCCAACTCCTACTTACCTGCCAGGTGAGATACTATGATCATGATGGTGCTTCTCCCAGGGCAAGGCTCACCCATTGCACTCTGGGTGTGCTGCCCCTGCGATTTCCCCAAATGTGGGAAACTTGACTGCATAATTTGTGTTTCCCCTGGTCGGCTCTCGTATAATTCAGATCTCTTTGTCTCAGGTCTCTCTCCAGCCTAGTTTGCTGTCTGTTTCCACTTCTCTTTTCTTCAGCCGCTCCCTTCTATAACCTTGTGCACTATCCTGACTTCTCCTCCCGTCTGCTTACTTTGTGCCTTCCAATGCACAATGCAAACTACAGGTAGTGCTGCAGGGCCCACACCCTTTTACTTGCCTTACAGAGCAGCTCTGGAGCTGTTACAGTGCCCAGCTGCTGCAAGAAATCTGCTTGAATGCTTCAGGGGATGGGGCATGGCCAACATGAGCCCCACACCAAAAGAGGGTGGAGGTGTTTAATGCGAACTAGGGGTCATCCAAGCACCGCAAAAGGCCGCCATGCCCTGCACGCCCCTTTTCTCTTTTCATATGCAGACGAGGGTTGAAGCCAACTTTGACCCACTGCTTGGATGACATCACCATATGCAAATCCATCTGCGGCAGGCCTTCCCCCAGGAATGCTTGCACTAGTTGTTGCATTTGGTTTGTTGTTTGGGGGTGCTTCAGTATTAGGCAGCCTTCTGCCCTCCCATGTTCATCTGAAAATATATGTTCTCCCTGCAGTTGTTGTCCCCAGATGAGAGTTCCCTTGTGTTGCCTCAGTTAAATCTCCTTTACTTGACAGAGATGTGCATGAGCAGCGGCCCTCCCCAGCCCTATTCCAAATCATACTTATTTTGCATAGGAGATACCATGGTCATGAAGATTTTTCTCCCAGGGTGAGGTTTATTCATTGCATTTTGGGTATACTGACCCCTGTGATTTCCCCAAATGTGGGAAACTTGACTGCATTATTTGTGGTAGTGGGAGGCTGTGTTTGTGATTTCTTCTGGTCAGCTCTGGTAAAAGTCAGATTTCTTTGTCTCAGATTTTCCTTTAGCCTTGTTCTTCTTTCGAGAGTTCCCTTGTGCTGCCTCAGTTGGATCTCCTTCACTTTACAGGGGGGTACCCGAGCAGCGACCCTCCCCAGCTCTAGCCCAACTCCTACTTACCTGCCAGGTGAGATACTATGATCATGAAGGTGCTTCTCCCAGGGCAAGGCTCACCCATTGTACTCTGGGTGTGCTGCTCCTGCGATTTCCCCAAATGTGGGAAACTTGACTGCATAATTTGTGTTTCCCCTGGTCGGCTCTCGTATAATTCAGATCTCTTTGTCTCAGGTCTCTCTCCAGCCTAGTTTGCTGTCTGTTTCCACTTCTCTTTTCTTCAGCCGCTCCCTTCTATACCCTTGTGCACTATCCTGACTTCTCCTCCCGTCTGCTTACTTTGTGCCTTCCAATGCACAATGCAAACTACAGGTAGTGCTGCAGGGCCCACACCCTTTTACTTGCCTTACAGAGCAGCTCTGGAGCTGTTACAGTGGCCAGCTGCTGCAAGAAATCAGCTTGAATGCTTCAGGGGCTGGGGCATAGCCAACATGAGCCCCACACCGAAGGAGGGTGGAGGTGTTTAATGCAAACTAGGGGTCAGTCAAGCGCCGCAAAAGGCCACCATGCCCTGCACGCCCCTTTTCTGTTTTTATATGCAGACGAGGGTTGAAGCCACCTTTGACCCACTGCTTGGATGACATCACCATATGCAAATCCATCTGCGGCAGGCCTTCCCCCAGGAATGCTTGCACTAGTTGTTGCATTTGGTTTGTTGTTTGGGGGTGCTTCAGTATTAGGCAGCCTTCTGCTCCACCCTCCTTTGGTGTGGGGCTCATGTTGGCCATGTCCCATCCCCTGAAGCATTCAAGCAGATTTCTTGCAGCAGCTGGGCACTGTAACAGCTCCAGAGACGCTCTGTAAGGCAAGTAAAAGGGTGTGGGCCCTGCAGCACTACCTGTAGTTTGCATTGTGCATTGGAAGGCACAAAGTAAGCAGACGGGAGGAGAAGTCAGGATAGTGCACAAGGGTATAGAAGGGAGCGGCTGAAGAAAAGAGAAGTGGAAACAGACAGCAAACTAGGCTGGAGAGAGATCTGAGACAAAGAGATCTGAATTATACGAGAGCCGACCAGGGGAAACACAAATTATGCAGTCAAGTTTCCCACATTTGGGGAAATCGCAGGGGCAGCACACCCAGAGTGCAATGGGTGAGCCTTGCCCTGGGAGAAGCACCTTCATGATCATAGTATCTCACCTGGCAGGTAAGTAGGAGTTGGGCTAGAGCTAGGGAGGGTCGCTGCTCGGGCACCCCCCTGTTAAGTGAAGGAGATCCAACTGAGGCAGCACAAGGGAACTCTCGAAAGAAGAACAAGGCTAAAGGAAAATCTGAAACAAAGAAATCTGACTTTTACCAGAGCTGACCAGAAGAAATCACAAACACAGCCTCCCACTACCACAAATAATGCAGTCGAGTTTCCCACATTTGGGGAAATCACAGGGGTCAGCATACCCAAAATGCAATGAATGAACCTCACCCTGGGAGAAAAATCTTCATGACCATGGTATCTCCTATGCAAAATAAGTATGATTTGGAAGAGGGCTGGGGAGGGCCGCTGCTCATGCACATCTCTGTCAAGTAAAGGAGATTCAACTGAGGCAGCACAAGGGAACTCTCATCTTGGGACAACAACTGCAGGGAGAACATATATTTTCAGATGAACATGGGAGGGCAGAAGGCTGCCTAATACTGAAGCACCCCCAAACAACAAACCAAATGCAACAACTAGTGCAAGCATTCCTGGGGGAAGGCCTGCCGCAGATGGATTTGCATATGGTGATGTCATCCAAGCAGTTGGTCAAAGTTGGCTTCAACCCTCGTCTGCATATGAAAAGAGAAAAGGGGCGTGCAGGGCATGGTGGCCTTTTGCGGCGCTTGGCTGACCCCTAGTTTGCATTAAACACCTCCACCCTCCTTTGGTGTGGGGCTCATGTTGGCTATGCCCCAGCCCCTGAAGCATTCAAGCTGAATTCTTGCAGCAGCTGGGCACTGTAACAGCTCCAGAGCTGCTCTGTAAGGCAAGTAAAAGGGTGTGGGCCCTGCAGCACTACCTGTAGTTCGCATTGTGCGTTGGAAGGCACAAAGTAAGCAGACAGGAGGAGAAGTCAGGATAGTGCGCAAGGGCATAGAAGGGAGCGGCTCAAGAAAAGAGAAGTGGAAACAGACAGCAAACTAGGCTGGAGAGAGACCTGAGACAAAGAGATCTGAATTATACGAGAGCCGACCAGGGGAAACACAAATTATGCAGTCAAGTTTCCCACATTTGGGGAAATCGCAGGAGCAGCACACCCAGAGTGCAATGGGTGAGCCTTGCCCTGGGAGAAGCACCTTCATGATCATAGTATCTCACCTGGCAGGTAAGTAGGAGTTGGGCTAGAGCTGGGGAGGGTCGCTGCTCGGGTACCCCCCTGTAAAGTGAAGGAGATCCAACTGAGGCAGCACAAGGGAACTCTCGAAAGAAGAACAAGGCTAGAGGAAAATCTGAGACAAAGAAATCTGACTTTTACCAGAGCTGACCAGAGGAAAGCACAAACACAGTCCCCCACTACCACAAATAATGCAGTCAAGTTTCCCACATTTGGGGAAATCACAGAGGTCAGCATACCCAAAATGCAATGAATGAACCTCACCCTGGGAGAACAATCTTCATGACCATGGTATCTCCTATGCAAAATAAGTATGATTTGGAATAGGGCTGGGAAGGGCCGCTGCTCATGCACATCTCTGTCAAGTAAAGGAGATTCAACTGAGGCAGCACAAGGGAACTCTCATCTGGGGACAACAACTGCAGGGAGAACACATATTTTCAGATGAACATGGGAGGGCAGAAGGCTGCCTAATACTGAAGCACCCCCAAACAACAAACCAAATGCAACAACTAGTGCAAGCATTCCTGGGGGAAGTTCTGCAGAAGATGGATTTGCATACGGTGATGTCATCCAAGCAGTGGGTCAAAGTTGGCTTCAACCCTCATCTGCATATGAAAAGAGAAAAGGGGCGTGCAGGGCATGGCGGCCTTTTGCGGTGCTTGGATGACCCCTAGTTCGCATTAAACACCTCCACCCTCCTTCGGTGTGGGGCTCATGTTGGCTATGCCCCAGCCCCTGAAGCATTCAAGCTGATTTCTTGCAGCAGCTGGGCACTGTAACAGCTCCAGAGCTGCTCTGTAAGGCAAGTAAAAGGGTGTGGGCCCTGCAGCACTACCTGTAGTTTGCATTGTGCATTGGAAGGCACAAAGTAAGCAGATGGGAGGAGAAGTCAGGATAGTGCACAAGGGTATAGAAGGGAGCGGCTGAAGAAAAGAGAAGTGGAAACAGACAGAAAACTAGGCTGGAGAGAGACCTGAGACAAAGAGATCTGAATTATACGTGAGCCGACCAGGGGAAACACAAATTATGCAGTCAAGATTCCCACATTTGGGGAAATCGCAGGAGCATCACACCCAGAGTACAATGGGTGAGCCTTGCCCTGGGAGAAGCACCTTCATGATCATAGTATCTCACCTGGCAGGTAAGTAGGAGTTGGGCTAGAGCTGGGGAGGGTCGCTGCTCGGGTACCCCCCTGTAAAGTGAAGGAGATCCAACTGAGGCAGCACAAGGGAACTCTCGAAAGAAGAACAAGGCTAAAGGAAAATCTGAGACAAAGAAATCTGACTTTTACCAGAGCTGACCAGAGGAAAGCACAAACACAGTCTCCCACTACCACAAATAATGCAGTCAAGTTTCCGACATTTGGGGAAATCACAGGGGTCAGCATACCCAAAATGCAATGAATGAACCTCACCCTGGGAGAAAAATCTTCATGACCATGGTATCTCCTATGCAAAATAAGTATGATTTGGAATAGGGCTGGGGAGGGCCGCTGCTCATGCACATCTCTGTCAAGTAAAGGAGATTCAACTGAGGCAGCACAAGGGAACTCTCATCTTGGGACAACAACTGCAGGGAGAACATATATTTTCAGATGAACATGGGAGGGCAGAAGGCTGCCTAATACTGAAGCACCCCCAAACAACAAACCAAATGCAACAACTAGTGCAAGCATTCCTGGGGGAAGGCCTGCCGCAGATGGATTTGCATATGGTGATGTCATCCAAGCAGTGGGTCAAAGTTGGCTTCAACCCTCGTCTGCATATGAAAAGAGAAAAGGGGCGTGCAGGGCATGGTGGCCTTTTGCGGCGCTTGGCTGACCCCTAGTTTGCATTAAACACCTCCACCCTCCTTTGGTGTGGGGCTCATGTTGGCTATGCCCCAGCCCCTGAAGCATTCAAGCTGATTTCTTGCAGCAGCTGGGCACTGTAACAGCTCCAGAGCTGCTCTGTAAGGCAAGTAAAAGGGTGTGGGCCCTGCAGCACTACCTGTAGTTCGCATTGTGCATTGGAAGGCACAAAGTAAGCAGACGGGAGGAGAAGTCAGGATAGTGCACAAGGGTATAGAAGGGAGCGGCTGAAGAAAAGAGAAGTGGAAACAGACAGCAAACTAGGCTGGAGAGAGACCTGAGACAAAGAGATCTGAATTATACGAGAGCCGACCAGGGGAAACACAAATTATGCAGTCAAGTTTCCCACATTTGGGGAAATCGCAGGGGCAGCACACCCAGAGTGCAATGGGTGAGCCTTGCCCTGGGAGAAGCACCTTCATGATCATAGTATCTCACCTGGCAGGTAAGTAGGAGTTGGGCTAGAGCTGGGGAGGGTCGCTGCTCGGGTTCCCCCCTGTGAAGTGAAGGAGATCCAACTGAGGCAGCACCAGGGAACTCTCGAAAGAAGAACAAGGCTAGAGGAAGATCTGAGACAAAGAAATCTGACTTTTACCAGAGCTGACCAGAGGAAAGCACAAACACAGTCCCCCACTACCACAAATAATGCAGTCGAGTTTCCCACATTTGGGAAAATCACAGGGGTCAGCATACCCAGAATGCAATGAATGAACCTCACCCTGGGAGAACAATCTTCATGACCATGGTATCTCCTATGCAAAATAAGTATGATTTGGGATAGGGCTGGTGAGGGCCGCTGCTCAGGCACATCTCTGTCAAGCAAAGGAGATTCAACTGAGGCAGCACAAGGGAACTCTCATCTGGGGACAACAACTGCAGGGAGACCACATCTTTTCAGATGAACATGGGAGGGTGGAAGGCTGCCTAATACTGAAGCACCATCAAATATCAAACCATATGCAACAACTAGTACAAGCACTCCTGGGGGAAGGTCTGCAGCAGACGGATTTGCATATGGTGATGTTATCCAAGCAGTGGGCCAAAGTTGACTGGAACCCTCATCTGCATATGAAAAGAGAAAAGGAGCATGCAGGGCATGGCGGCCTTTTGCAGTGCTTGGATGACCCCTAGTTCGCATTAAACACCCCCACCCTCCTTTGGTGTGGGGCTCATGTTGGCCATGCCCCATCCCCTGAAGCATTCAAGCTGATTTCTTGCAGCAGCTGGGCACTGTAACAGCTCCAGAGCTGCTCTGTAAGGCAAGTAAAAGGGTGTGGGCCCTGAAGCACTACCTGTAGTTTGCATTGTGCATTGGAAGGCACAAAGTAAGCAGACGGGAGGAGAAGTCAGGATAGTGCACAAGGGTATAGAAGGGAGCGGCTGAAGAAAAGAGAAGTGGAAACAGACAGCAAACTAGGCTGGAGAGAGACCTGAGACAAAGAGATCTGAATTATACGAGAGCCGACCAAGGGAAACACAAATTATGCAGTCAAGTTTCCCACATTTGGGGAAATCGCAGGGGCAGCACACCCAGAGTGCAATGGGTGAGCCTTTCCCTGGGAGAAGCACCTTCATGATCATAGTATCTCACCTGGCAGGTAAGTAGGAGTTGGGCTAGAGCTGGGGAGGGTCGCTGCTCGGGTACCCCCCTGTAAAGTGAAGGAGATCCAACTGAGGCAGCACAAGGGAACTCTAGAAAGAAGAACAAGCCTAGAGGAAAATCTGAGACAAAGAAATCTGACTTTTACCAGAGCTGACCAGAGGAAAGCACAAACACAGTCCCCCACTACCACAAATAATGCAGTCAAGTTTCCCACATTTGGGGAAATCACAGGGGTCAGCATACCCAAAATGCAATGAATGAACCTCACCCTGGGAGAACAATCTTCATGACCATGGTATCTCCTATGCAAAATAAGTATGATTTGGAATAGGGCTGGGGAGGGCCGCTGCTCATGCACATCTCTGTCAAGTAAAGGAGATTCAACTGAGGCAGCACAAGGGAACTCTCATCTGGGGACAACAACTGCAGGGAGAACACATATTTTCAGATGAACATGGGAGGGCAGAAGGCTGCCTAATACTGAAGCACCCCCAAACAACAAACCAAATGCAACAACTAGTGCAAGCATTCCTGGGGGAAGTTCTGCAGAAGACGGATTTGCATACGGTGATGTCATCCAAGCAGTGGGTCAAAGTTGGCTTCAACCCTCATCTGCATATGAAAAGAGAAAATGGGCGTGCAGGGCATGGCGGCCTTTTGCGGTGCTTGGATGACCCCTAGTTCGCATTAAACACCTCCACCCTCCTTTGGTGTGGGGCTCATGTTGGCCATGCCCCATCCCCTGAAGCATTCAAGCTGATTTCTTGCAGCAGCTGGGCACTGTAACAGCTCCAGAGCTGCTCTGTAAGGCAAGTAAAAGGGTGTGGGCCCTGCATCACTTCCTGTAGTTTGCATTGTGCATTGGAAGGCACAAAGTAAGCAGACTGGAGGAGAAGTCAGGATAGTGCACAAGGGTATAGAAGGGAGCGGCTGAAGAAAAGAGAAGTGGAAACAGACAGCAAACTAGGCTGGAGATAGACCTGAGACAAAGAGATCTGAATTATACGAGAGCCGACCAGGGGAAACACAAATTATGCAGTCAAGTTTCCCACTTTTGGGGAAATCGCAGGGGCAGCACACCCAGAGTGCAATGGGTGAGCCTTGCCCTGGGAGAAACACCTTCATGATCATAGTATCTCACCTGGCAGGTAAGTAGGAGTTGGGCTAGAGCTGGGGAGGGTCGCTGCTCGGGTTCCCCCCTGTGAAGTGAAGGAGATCCAACTGAGGCAGCACCAGGGAACTCTCGAAAGAAGAACAAGGCTAGAGGAAGATCTGAGACAAAGAAATCTGACTTTTACCAGAGCTGACCAGAGGAAAGCACAAACACAGTCCCCCACTACCACAAATAATGCAGTCGAGTTTCCCACATTTGGGAAAATCACAGGGGTCAGCATACCCAGAATGCAATGAATGAACCTCACCCTGGGAGAACAATCTTCATGACCATGGTATCTCCTATGCAAAATAAGTATGATTTGGGATAGGGCTGGTGAGGGCCACTGCTCAGGCACATCTCTGTCAAGTAAAGGAGATTCAACTGAGGCAGCACAAGGGAACTCTCATCTGGGGACAACAACTGCAGGGAGACCACATCTTTTCAGATGAACATGGGAGGGCGGAAGGCTGCCTAATACTGAAGCACCATCAAATATCAAACCATATGCAACAACTAGTACAAGCACTCTTGGGGGAAGGTCTGCAGCAGACGGATTTGCATATGGTGATGTTATCCAAGCAGTGGGCCAAAGTTGACTGGAACCCTCATCTGCATATGAAAAGAGAAAAGGGGCATGCAGGGCATGGCGGCCTTTTGCAGTGCTTGGATGACCCCTAGTTCGCATTAAACACCCCCACCCTCCTTTGGTGTGGGGCTCATGTTGGCCATGCCCCATCCCCTGAAGCATTCAAGCTGATTTCTTGCAGCAGCTGGGCACTGTAACAGCTCCAGAGCTGTTCTGTAAGGCAAGTAAAAGAGTGTGGGCCCTGCAGCACCACCTGTTGTTCGCATTGTGCGTTGGAAGGCACAAATTAAGCAGACGGGAGGAGAAGTCAGGATAGTGCGCAAGGGCATTCTTTTCTCTTAGTCAGGGGGCAAGGCTTCAAAATGGGGTCTGCAACGGAGGAGACACAGGGGGCGTGGTCACAGCAGCTTTTCTCTACAGTCTGCACCAGCAGGAGCCTACACCATTTTTTATGATCACGCTGAACTGCAGTGCGACTGCAATTACAGCATGGTCAAGAAGGGAGGCGTCATGCTGGGTGGCCATGCCCTGTCACTGTGCAGGAGCCAGCACCGCTCACACACTAGTCCCCGGGTGCAGCCCCCAACCCCCGGGACTCCCGGAGCAACAAAATGTAGATTCAGGCCACCAGGCCACGCCCCTACCTATGAAACCATGCCTCCTTTTTACCATTGCGCTGTTTATCTGCGCGCACTGCATTACAATCTCCCTCGCCACCTCTCTGGGTCTCACCAGTGATAGTGACACCTCTGCCATGCTTGTAGCAGCTGGTCCTAAGATCTACGCCTCAAGCCCTGAGTGTTTGCCCTTGTGACTTGTTGATCATCATAGCGAAGCAGATGCTTACAGAAAACTGCAGGGGCTTAGACTGAAAATAAAAAAATTGATGGGTATAAGGTAGAGAGGAGCGGGTTCGGTTCTCCGAGAACCGAATTCCCCACGAACTCCACGTGGTTAACACTGGTCCGAGGCAGGCTCGGTTGATCCCGCCTGACTCGGAAAACCTGAACAAGGGAAAATGTCATCATCCCGCTGTCGGATTCTCGCGAGATTCGGATTCCATATAAAGAGCTGCGCGTTGCTGCCATTTTTACTCGTGCATTGAAGAGAGAGCGGAGAGGACGTGGCTATGTTCTCTCAGTGGAAATCTCAATATCAGTGCTCAGTATCAGTGGTTACTTATTGCTGCTCAGTAATACTAGTAGTGTGTCTCTCCTGCTCAGTGTCAGTTCTCAGTAGTATCCTCATCAGTGCTCAGTATCACTGCTCATTGTCTTGTGCTGCATTGTGGTGCTCAGCATACTACAGTACATTACTAATAGTCCAGTGCTGCATCTTGCTGCTCAGTGTCAGTTCTAGTATCCTCATCAGTGCTCACTATCACTGCTCATTGCATTGTGGTATTCTGTATACTACAGTAACATAGTAATATAGTATATATAGAGGAGCGGGTTCGGTTCTCCGAGAACCGAATTCCCGACGAACTCCACGTGGTTTACACTGGTCCGAGGCAGGCTCGGTTGTTCCCGCCTGACTCGGAAAACCTGAACAAGGGAAAATGTCATCATCCCGCTGTCGGATTCTCGCGAGATTCGGATTCCATATAAAGAGCTGCGCGTTGCCGCCATTTTTACTCGTGCTTTGAAGAGAGAGCGGAGAGGACGTGGCTATGTTCTCTCAGTGGAAATCTCCATATCAGTGCTCAGTATCAGTGGTTACTTATTGCTGCTCAGTAATACTAGTAGTGTGTCTCTCCTGCTCAGTGTCAGTTCTCAGTAGTATCCTCATCAGTGCTCAGTATCACTGCTCATTGTCTTGTGCTGCATTGTGGTGCTCAGCATACTACAGTACATTACTAATAGTCCAGTGCTGCATCTTGCTGCTCAGTGTCAGTTTTAGTATCCTCATCAGTGCTCACTATCACTGCTCATTACATTGTGGTGTTCTGTATACTACAGTAACATAGTAATATAGTAACATATAGTAACATAGTTTTTGAGGTTGAATAGAGGCAAATTGCCCATCGTGTTCAACCTGTTTTAAGTTGTGATGATTCTACATACTTGCTGAATAATGTTTTATGACTAGTTAGCTACTATAACTCATGTTACCCCCGGATTAACCATGTTGATATTTTAAGTATTATAACCTTGGATAGCTTTTTCATTCAGAAATGTATCCATTCCTTTTTTAAATCCAATTACAGAGTCCGCCATTACCACCTTCCCTGGCAGGGAATTCCACATCCTGATTGCCCTAACAGTGAAGATCATAGTATCTCACCTGGCAGGTAAGTAGGAGTTGGGCTAGAGCTGTGGAGGATTGCTGCTCGGGCACCCCCTGTCAAGTGAAGGAGATCCAACTGAGGCAGCACAAGGGAACTCTCGAAAGAAGAACAAGGCTAGAGGAAGATCTGAGACAAAGAAATCTGACTTTTACCAGAGCTGACCAGAGGAAAGCACAAACACAGTCCCCCACTACCACAAATAATGCAGTCGAGTTTCCCACATTTGGGGAAATCACAGGGGTCAGCATACCCAGAATGCAATGAATGAACCTCACCCTGGGAGAACAATCTTCATGACCATGGTATCTCCTATGCAAAATAAGTATGATTTGGGATAGGGCTGGGGAGGGCCGCTGCTCAGGCACATCTCTGTCAAGTAAAGGAGATTCAACTGAGGCAGCACAAGGGAACTCTCATCTGGGGACAACAACTGCAGGGAGAACACATATTTTCAGATGAACATGGGAGGGCAGAAGGCTGCCTAATACTGAAGCACCCCCAAAAAACAAACCAAATGCAACTACTAGTGCAAGCATTCCTTGGGGAAGGCCTGCAGCAGATGGATTTGCATATGGTGATGTCATCCAAGCAGTGGGTCAAAGTTGGCTTCAACCCTCGTCTGCATATGAAAATAAAAAAGGGGTGTGCAGGGCATGGCGGCCTTTTGCGGCGTTGGATGACCCTTAGTTCGCATTAAACACCCCCACCCTCCTTCGGTGTGGGGCTCATGTTGGCTATGCCCCAGCCCCTGAAGCATTCAAGCTGATTTCTTGCAGCAGCTTGGCACTGTAACAGCTCCAGAGCTGCTCTGTACGGCAAGTAAAAGGGTGTGGGCCCTGCAGCACTACCTGTAGTTTGCATTGTGCATTGGAAGGCACTTAAGAAAAGAGAAGTGGAAACAGACAGCAAACTAGGCTGGAGAGAGACCTGAGACAAAGAGATCTGAAGTATACGAGAGCCGACCAGGGGAAACACAAATTATGCAGTCAAGTTTCCCACATTTGGGGAAATCGCAGGAGCAGCACACCCAGAGTGCAATGGGTGAGCCTTGCCCTGGGAGAAGCACCTACGTGATCATAGTATCTCACCTGGCAGGTAAGTAGGAGTTGGGCTAGAACTGGGGAGGGTCGCTGCTCGGGTACCCCCCTGTCAAGTGAAGGAGATCCAACTGAGGCAGCACAAGGGAATTCTCGAAAGAAGAACAAGGCTAGAGGAAGATCTGAGACAAAGAAATCTGACTTTTACCAGAGCTGACCAGAGGAAAACACAAACACAGTCCCCCACTACCACAAATAATGCTGTCGAGTTTCCCACATTTGGGGAAATCACAGGGGTCAGCATACCCAGAAGGCAATGAATGAACCTCACACTGGGAGAATAATCTTCATGACCATGGTATCTCCTATGCAAAATAAGTATGATTTGGGATAGGGCTGGGGAGGGCCGCTGCTCAGGCACATCTCTGTCAATTAAAGGAGATTCAACTGAGGCAGCATAAGGGAACTCTCACTGGGGACAACAACTGCAGGGAGAACACATATTTTCAGATGAACATGGGAGGGCAGAAGGCTGCCTAATACTGAAGCACCCCCAAACAACAAACCAAATGCAACAACTAGTGCAAGCATTCCTGGGGGAAGGCCTGCAGCAGATGGATTTGCATATGGTGATGTCATCCAAGCAGTGGGTCAAAGTTGGCTTCAACCCTTGTCTGCATATGAAAAGAGAAAAGGGGCGTGCAGGGCATGGCGGCCTTTTGCGGCGCTTGGATGACCCCTAGTTCGCATTAAACACCTCCACCCTCCTTCGGTGTGGGGCTCATGTTGGCTATGCCCCAGCCCCTGAAGCATTCAAGCTGATTTCTTGCAGTAGCTGGGCACTGTAACAGCTCCAGAGCTGCTCTGTACGGCAAGTAAAAGGGTGTGGGCCCTGCAGCACTACCTGTAGTTTGCATTGTGC
Source organism: Pseudophryne corroboree (assembly GCF_028390025.1). NCBI lineage: Eukaryota > Metazoa > Chordata > Amphibia > Anura > Myobatrachidae > Pseudophryne > Pseudophryne corroboree. Next base: position 266,198 of record NW_026970250.1, read on the forward strand.
ATTGGAAGGCACAAAGTAAGCAGACGGGAGAAGTAAGGATAGTGCGCAAGGCCATAGAATGGAGCGGCTTAAGAAAAGAGAAGTGGATACAGACAGCAAACTAGGCTGGAGAGAGACCTGAGACAAAGAGATCTGAATTATACGAGAGCCGACCAGGGGAAACACAAATTATGCAGTCAAGTTTCCCACATTTGGGGAAATCGCAGGAGCAGCACACCCAGAGTTCAATGGGTGAGCCTTGCCCTGGGAGAAGCACCTACGTGATCATAGTATCTCACCTGGCAGGTAAGTAGGAGTTGGGCTAGAGCTGGGGAGGGTCGCTGCTCGGGTACCCCCCTGTCAAGTGAAGGAGATCCAACTGAGGCAGCACAAGGGAATTCTCGAAAGGAGAACAAGGCTAGAGGAAGATCTGAGACAAAGAAATCTGACTTTTACCAGAGCTGACCAGAGGAAAACACAAACACAGTCCCCCACTACCACAAATAATGCTGTCGAGTTTCCCACATTTGGGGAAATCACAGGGGTCAGCATACCCAGAATGCAATGAATGAACCTCACACTGGGAGAATAATCTTCATGACCATGGTATCTCCTATGCAAAATAAGTATGATTTGGGATAGGGCTGGGGAGGGCCGCTGCTCAGGCACATCTCTGTCAAGTAAAGGAGATTCAACTGAGGCAGCATAAGGGAACTCTCATCTGGGGACAACAACTGCAGGGAGAACACATATTTTCAGATGAACATGGGAGGGCAGAAGGCTGCCTAATACTGAAGCACCCCCAAACAACAAACCAAATGCAACAACTAGTGCAAGCATTCCTGGGGGAAGGCCTGCAGCAGATGGATTTGCATATGGTGATGTCATCCAAGCAGTGGGTCAAAGTTGGCTTCAACCCTCGTCTGCATATGAAAAGAGAAAAGGGGCGTGCAGGGCATGGCGGCCTTTTGCGGCGCTTGGATGACCCCTAGTTCGCATTAAACACCTCCATTCTCCTTCGGTGTGGGTCTCATGTTGGCTATGCCCCAGCCCCTGAAGCATTCAAGCTGATTTCTTGCAGTAGCTGGGCACTGTAACAGCTCCAGAGCTGCTCTGTACGGCAAGTAAAAGGGTGTGGGCCCTGCAGCACTACCTGTAGTTTGCATTGTGTATTGGAAGGCACAAAGTAAGCAGACGGGAGAAGTAAGGATAGTGCGCAAGGCCATAGAATGGAGCGGCTTAAGAAAAGAGAAGTGGAAACAGACAGCAAACTAGGCTGGAGAGAGACCTGAGACAAAGAGATCTGAATTATACGAGAGCCGACCAGGGGAAACACAAATTATGCAGTCAAGTTTCCCACATTTGGGGAAATCGCAGGGGCAGCACATCCAGAGTGCAATGGGTGAGCCTTGCCCTGGGAGAAGCACCTTCATGATTATAGTATCTCACCTGGCAGGTAAGTAGAAGTTGGGCTAGAGCTGGGGAGGGTCGCTGCTCGGGCACACCCCTGTCAAGTGAAGGAGATCCAACTGAGGCAGCACAAGGGAACTCTCGAAAGAAGAACAAGGCTAGAGGAAGATCTGAAACAAATAAATCTGACTTTTACCAGAGCTGACCAGAGGAAAGCACAAACACAGTCCCCCACTACCACAAATAATGCAGTTGAGTTTCCCACATTTGGGGAAATCACAGGGGTCAGCATACCCAGAATGCAATGAATGAACCTTACCCTGGGAGAACAATCTTCAAGACCATGGTCTCTCCTATGCAAAATAAGTATGATTTGGGATAGGGCTGGGGAGGGCCGCTGCTCAGGCGCATCTCTGTCAAGTAAAGGAGATTCAACTGAGGCAGCACAAGGGAACTCTCATCTGGGGACAACAACTGCAGGGAGAACACATATTTTCAGATGAACATGGGAGGGCAGAAGGCTGCCTAATACTGAAGCACCCCCAAACAACAAACCAAATGCAACAACTAGTGCAAGCATTCCTGGGGGAAGGCCTGCAGCAGATGGATTTGCATATGGTGATGCCATCCAAGCAGCGGGTCAAAGTTGGCTTCAACCCTCGTCTGCATATGAAAAGAGAAAAGGGGCGTGCAGGGCATGGCGGCCTTTTGCGGCGCTTGGCTGACCCCTAGTTCGCATTACACACCTCCACCCTCCTTCGGTGTGGGGCTCATGTTGGCTATGCCCCAGCCCCTGAAGCATTCAAGCTGATTTCTTGCAGCAGCTGGGCACTGTAACTGCTCCAGAGCTGCTCTGTACGGCAAGTAAAAGGGTGTGGGCCCTGCAGCACTACCTGTAGTTTGCATTGTGCGTTGGAAGGCACGAAGTAAGCAGACGGGAGAAGTCAGGATAGTGCGCAAGGGCATAGAAGGGAGCGGCTCAAGAAAAGAGAAGTGGAAACAGACAGCAAACTAGGCTGGAGAGAGACCTGAGACAAAGAGATCTGAATTATACGAGAGCCGACCAAGGGAAACACAAATTATGCAGTCAAGTTTCCCACATTTGGGGAAATCGCAGGGGCAGCACAACCAGAGTGCAATGGGTGAGCCTTGCCCTGGGAGAAGCACCTTCATGATCATAGTATCTCACCTGGCAGGTAAGTAGGAGTTGGGCTAGAGCTGGGGAGGGTCGCTGCTCGGGTACCCCCCTGTCAAGTGAAAGAGATCCAACTGAGGCAGCACAAGGGAACTCTCGAAAGAAGAACAAGGCTAGAGGAAGATCTGAGATAAAGAAATCTGATTTTTACCAGAGCTGACCAGAGGAAAGCACAAACACAGTCCCCCACTACCACAAATAATGCAGTCGAGTTTCCCACATTTGGGGAAATCACAGGGGTCAGCATACCCAGAATGCAATGAATGAACCTCACACTGGGAGAACAATCTTCATGACCATGGTATCGCCTATGCAAAATAAGTATGATTTGGGATAGGGCTGGGGAGGGCCGCTGCTCAGGCACATCTCTGTCAAGTAAAGGAGATTCAACTGAGGCAGCACAAGGGAACTCTCATCTGGGGACAACAACTGCAGGGAGAACACATATTTTCAGATGAACATGGGAGGGCAGAAGGCTGCCTAATACTGAAGCACCCCCAAACAACAAACCAAATGCAACAACTAGTGCAAGCATTCCTGGGGGAAGGCCTGCAGCAGATGGATTTGCATATGGTGATGTCATCCAAACAGTGGGTCAAAGTTGGCTTCAACCCTCGTCTGCATATGAAAAGAGACAAGGGGCGTGCAGGGCATGGCGGCCTTTTGCGGCGCTTGGATGACCCCTAGTTCGCATTACACACCTCCACCCTCCTTCGGTGTGGGGCTCATGTTGGCTATGCCCCAGCCCCTGAAGCATTCAAGCTGATTTCTTGCAGCAGCTGGGCACTGTAACTGCTCCAGAGACGCTCTGTAAGGCAAGTAAAAGGGTGTGGGCCCTGCAGCACTACCTGTAGTTTGCATTGTGCGTTGGAAGGCACGAAGTAAGCAGACGGGAGAAGTCAGGATAGTGCGCAAGGGCATAGAAGGGAGCGGCTCAAGAAAAGAGAAGTGGAAACAGACAGCAAACTAGGCTGGAGAGAGACCTGAGACAAAGAGATCTGAATTATACGAGAGCCGACCAGGGGAAACACAAATTATGCAGTCAAGTTTCCCACATTTGGGGAAATCGCAGAAGCAGCACACCCAGAGTGCAATGGGTTGCCTTGGGAGAAGCACCTTCATGATCATAGTATCTCACCTGGCAGGTAAGTAGGAGTTGGGCTAGAGCTGGGGAGGGTCGCTGCTCGAGCATCCCCCTGTCAAGTAAAGGAGATTCAACTGAGTCAGCACAAAGGAACTCTCATCTGGGGACAACAACTGCAGGGAGAACACATATTTTCAGATAAAAATCTTGGTCATGCTCTGGTTTCTCTTCAGAACGAACAAATCTTTCGCCTTTTACTAAAGATTTCCGTGGAGAGGAGCAAAACCGAGTTTTATCTCAATTTTTGCATGCCCCATCTTTTTGGGGTTTCTTTTATCGGTTTAAAGATAGAATGAGTGTGCTTTAATGTAAGCTCATTTGCATAGAAATGACAGTAAATGTTTGTTTCTTTTCAAACAGAACTTTCTTGACCATGCTACTTGATTGAAAGATCTGGGAGCACATGGAATACAGTACAAACCATGCTTATAGCAAGGAGAAGACAGGTGAGAAATCTGCTTTCTTTCAAATTGGGCGCTCACTTTGATCTGAATGAGGACTGCTGGCACGGCACTCAGGCGACAGGTGGAATCTTGGTCATGCTCTGGTTTCTCTTCAGAACGAACAAATCTTTCGCCTTTTACTAAAGATTTCTGTGGAGAGGAGCAAAACTGAGCTTTATCTCAATTTTTGCATGCCCCATATTATTGGGGTTTCTTTTATCAGATTAAAGACAGAACGAGTGTGCTTTCTTGTTAGCTTTAATGTAAGTTTATTTGCATAACAATGACAATAAATGTCTGTTTCTTTTCAAGCAGAACTTTCTTGACCATACTAATTGCTTGAAAGATCTGGGAGCACATGGAAAAGAGTACAAACCATGCTTATAGCAAGGGGAAGTCTGGTGAGAAATCTGCTTTCTTTCTTTCAAATTGGGTGCTCATTTTGAGCTGAATGAGGACTGCTGGCATGGCACTCAGGCGACAGGTGGAATCTTAGTCATGCTCTGGTTTCTCTTCAGAACGAACAAATCTTTCGCCTTTTATTAAAGATTTCCGTGGAGAGGAGCAAAACTGAGTTTTATCTCAATTTTTGCATGCCCCGTCTTATTGGGGTTTCTTTTATCAGTTTAAAGATAGAACGAGTGTGCTTTAATGTAAGCTCATTTGCATAGAAATGACAGTAAATGTTTGTTTCTTTTCAAACAGAACTTTCTTGACTATACTAATTGCTTGAAAGATCTGGGAGCACATGGAAAAGAGTACAAACCATGTTTATAGCAAGGGGAAGCCTGGTGAGAAATCTGCTTTCTTTCTTTCAAATTGGGTGCTCACTTTGAGCTGAATGAGGACTGCTGGCATGGCACTCAGGCGACAGGTAGAATCTTGGTCATGCTCTGGTTTCTCTTCAGAACGAACAAATCTTTCGCCTTTTACTAAAGATTTCCGTGGAGAGGAGCAAAACTGAGTTTTATCTCAATTTTTGCATGCCCCATCTTATTGGGGTTTTATTTTATCGGTTTAAAGATAGAACGAGTGTGCTTTAATGTAAGCTCATTTGCATAGAAATGACAGTAAATGTTTGTTTCTTTTCAAACAGAACTTTCTTGACCACACTAATTGTTTGAAAGATCTGGGAGCACATGGAAAAGAGTACAAACCATGTTTATAGCAAGGGGAAGCCTGGTGAGAAATCTGCTTTCTTTCATTCAAATTGGGTGCTCACTTTGAGCTGAATGAGAACTGCTGGCATGGCACTCAGGCGACAGGTGGAATCTTGGTCATGCTCTGGTTTCTCTTCAGAACTAACAAATATTTCGCCTTTTATTAAAGATTTCCGTGGAGAGGAGCAAAACTGAGTTTTATCTCAATTTTTGCATGCCCCATATTATTGGGGTTTCTTTTATCAGTTTAAAGACAGAACGAGTGTGCTTTCTTGTTAGCTTTAATGTAAGTTTATTTGCATAACAATGACAGTAAATGTTTGTTTCTTTTCAAACAGAACTTTCATGACCATGCTACTTGCTTGAAAGATCTGGGAGCACATGGAAAACAGTACAAACCATGCAGTATCACAAGAGCCTTTATTTGATCTTTCATGAAGATAGAGCAGAATTGAGGACACGTCAACAATTTCTGCCAAAGGTGGTTCATCTTTCCACATGGTGTCTTTGGCCACTGACACCTTCGTTGAGTCAAAGTCTCTGGCTGTGGTCAGAACTTTGAAAATTTATGTCACCAGAACGGTTCAGATTAGGAAAACAGAGGCTCTGTTTGTCCTGTATGCTCCCAACAGGATTGGGTGTCCTGCTTCCATGCAGACCATTATGCGCTGGATCTGTGGTAAGATTCAGCATGCTCATTCCACGGCAGGATTGCCGTTACTGAATTAGGTGAAGACCCATTCTACTAGAAAGGTGGGTTCATCCTGGGCAGCTGGTCGGGGAGTCTCGGCATTGCAACTTTGCAGAGCAGCTATTTAGTAAACACTTTTGCAAAGTTTTACAAGTTTGATACCTTGGCTGATGATAACCTCAAGTTGGGTCATTCGGTGCTGCAGAGTCGTACGCACTCTCCCACCCGTTCAAGAGCTTTGGTATAACCCCATGGTTCTTAATGTGACCCCAGCATCCTCTAGGTCGTATGAGAAAATAGGATTTTAATACCTACCGGTAAATCCTTTTCTCTTAGTACGTAGAGGATGCTGGGCACCCGTCCCAGTCCATACTGTGTCTGCAGTTATTACTTGTGGTTATACACATGTTGTGTTACGGTTCTGGTCAGCTTTTTGCTGCAATTGTTCATGCCGTTGGCTTGTGTTCTGTTGAATGCCACGTTCTGCGGCATGCTTAAGGTGTGAGCTGGTAAGATGCTCACCTTAGTTTAACAATAAATCCTTTCCTCGAAATGTCCGTCTCCCTGGGCACAGTTCCTATAACTGGATTCTGGAGGAGGGGCAAAGAGGGAGGAGCCAGTTCACACCCTTTGAAAGTCTTAAAGTGCCCATGTCTCTTGCGGATCCCGTCTATACCCCATGGTTCTTAATGTGACCCCAGCATCCTCTATGGACTAAGAAAAAAGGATGCCCTTGTGTACTATCCTGACTTCTCCTCCCGTCTGCTTACTTTGTGCCTTCCAACGCACAATGCGAACTACAGGTGGTGCTGCAGGGCCCACACCCTTTTACTTGCCTTACAGAGCAGCTCTGGAGCTGTTACAGTGCCCAGCTGTTGCAAGAAATCAGCATGAATGCTTCAGGGGATGGGGCATGGCCAACATGAGCCCCACACCAAAGGAGGGTGGGGGTGTTTAATGCGAACTAGGGGTCATCCAAGCACTGCAAAAGGCCGCCATGCCCTGCATGCCCCTTTTCTCTTTTTATATGCAGATGAGGGTTCCAGCCAACTTTGGCCCACTGCTTGGATGACATCACCGTATGCAAATCCGTCTGCTGCAGACCTTCCCCCAGGAATGCTTGTACTAGTTGTTGGATATGGTTTGATATTTGATGGTGCTTAAGTATTAGGCAGCCTTCCGCCCTCCCATGTTCATCTGAAAAGATGTGGTCTCCCTGCAGTTGTTGTCCCCAGACGAGAGTTCCCTTGTGCTTCCTCAGTTGAATCTCCTTAACTTGACGGGGGAGGGGCTGCCCGAGCTGCCACCCTCCCCAGCCCTATCCCAACTCATACTTATTTTACATATTAGATCTCTTGATCATGAAGATTGTTCTCACAGGGTGAGGTTCATCCATTATATTTTAAAATAGGAAGGTACAAATTACATATTTGAATTGCATCTATGTGCTGGATTCAAATGCCCCCCCCCCCCTTCCTTTCTCAATTGTGCCCGTCAGCAGCTATTCTTAGGTTGCTGCCAATGGGTGTGACACATTAATTTCTTCTGTGGGGTACACTGGACTCCACAAGGATTCACATTGGGGTGTAGAGTAGGATGTTGATCTGAGGCACCAACCGGCTCAAAGCTTTTGACTGTTCCCAAGATGCTCAGCGCATCCTCCTCTATAACCCCGCTTCCATGAACAGGGAGCTCAGTTTGTAGTTGGTGCCTTCAGTAGCAGGCCACTTAACAGGGGCCTGCCTCAGGCAGCCTATTCTTAGCTATTAATTTTGACAAGAAAAGAAGAACTTGTTTTATGATAATCTACAAGGGCTGCAGCAGGCTAGGTCTAATAGACATCTTTACTGCAGCTTCATCACTCCCAGCGGCGCTGTATACTCCCGTGCCCTGGTTGCTGGGTCACTGCAGCGGAGGCTCCGGTTTCTTCCTAAGGTCAGTCACACACACACACACCGCCCTTCCGGATCACGAGGCCGCTGATAAAGGGGAGCGTGGCCGTAGGGGGTGGGCCGTGTGCGCACTGGGGTGGACACTGATTACTGGGCAGCCGCTCCACTAGCCACCAGGTACAGTTAAGGAGCACAGGTCTGGGGGTTTTTCTCCTATATTAACCCAATTTTGTACTGCCCGCAGCGCATTGTGATAGGTAATAGGGCCTGATTCAGGTTGGATTGCAATCACAATAAGCGATCCAACTGCAAAAATTGCTAAGAGCATATGCATGTGCCTGCATGCGATCGCCTCTGCCTGTCAATCGGGGCAGGGGGGGAGAGTGGGGTCAGCAACACTCCATTTCCAAGTCAGGGATGGAGCAGTGCGGGGGCAAGGCTTCAAAATGGGGTCTGCAATGGAGGAGACACAGGGGGCGTGGTCACAGCGGCTGTATGACATCACATTCAGCCGCTGTGATCACAAAAATGGTGGCGGCTTCCTGCGCGCACATACAGTCTGCACCAGCAGGAGGCTACACCATTGTTTATGATCACGCTGAACTGCAGTGCGACTGCAATTACAGCATGGTCAAGAAGGGAGGTGTCATACTGGGTGGCCATGCCCTGTCACTGTGCAGGAGCCAGCACCGCTTACACACTAGTCCCCGGGTGCAGCCCCCAACCCCCGGGACACCCGGAGCAACAAAATGTAGATTCAGGCCACCAGGCCACGCCCCTACCTATGAAATCATGCCTCCTTTTTACCATTGCGCTGCTTATTTGCACGCACTGCATTACAATCTCCCTCGCCACCTCTCTGGGTGTCACCAGTGATAGTGACACCTCTGCCATGCTTGTAGCAGCTGGTCCAAAGATCTATGCCTCAAGCCCTGAGTGTTTGCCCTTGTGACTTGTTGATCATGATAGCGAAGCAGATGCTTACAGAAAACTGCAGGGGCTTAGATTGAAAATAAAAAAAATTGATGGGTATAAGGTAGAGAGGAGCGGGTTCGGTTCTCCGAGAACCGAATTCCCCACGAACTCCACGTTGTTTACACTGGTCTGAGGCAGGCTCGGTTGTTCCCGCCTGACTCGGAAAACCTGAACAAGGGAAAATGTCATCATCCCGCTGTCGGATTCTCGCGAGATTCGGATATTATATATAGAGCTGCGCGTTGCCGCCATTTTTACTCGTGCATTGAAGAGAGAGCGGAGAGGACGTGGCTATGTTCTCTCAGTGGAAATCTCAATATCAGTGCTCAGTATCAGTGGTTACTTATTGCTGCTCAGTAATACTAGTAGTGTGTCTCTCCTGCTCAGTGTCAGTTCTCAGTAGTATCCTCATCAGTGCTCAGTATCACTGCTCATTGTCTTGTGCTGCATTGTGGTGCTCAGCATACTACAGTACATTACTAATAGTCCAGTGCTGCATCTTGCTGCTCAGTGTCAGTTCTAGTATCCTCATCAGTGCTCACTATCACTGCTCATTGCATTGTGGTGTTCTGTATACTACAGTAATATAGTAACATAGTTTTTGAGGTTGAATAGAGGCAAATTGCCCATCGTGTTCAACCTGTTTTAAGTTGTGATGATTCTACATACTTGCTGAATAATGTTTTATGACTAGTTAGCTACTATAACTCATGTTACCCCCGGATTAACCTTGTTGATATTTTAAGTATTATAACCTTGGATAGCTTTTTCATTCAGAAATGTATCCATTCCTTTTTTAAATCCAATTACAGAGTACGCCATTACCACCTTCCCTGGCAGGGAATTCCACATCCTGATTGCCCTAACAGTTAAGAACCCTTTCCTCCATTGCGTTCTGAACTTTCCTCCAGTCGCAGCGAGTGACCACGTGTTCTTTTAATAAATAATTCCTCTGATAACTCTTTGTTATGTATCTTTACATATTTGAAGATATTAATAATATCTCCTCTTAGGCACCTCTTTTCTAGTGTATACATATTCAGCCTAGTAAGTCTTTCCTTATAGTCCAGTACTTTTAGGCCTTTAATCAATTTAGTCTTCAGGATCTCTCGGACTTCCATGAGCAGCAGAGTAGTGCAATGGAAGGATGCTAGGCCCATAACCCAGAGGTCGATTGATCGAAACTATCCTCTGCTATGTGCATTTTTTTTTTATAATTAAAGTAATCAAAAACTGGGATTGATATTTTGGCTCTTTTATTTTTACTTAAAGTACAATAACTTTTATCATTTTAATTTGTTTTAATAGTATATTGACAGCATTGTTTTCTTTAAAAAATGCACTTAATTTTCTTTACCCTATTACTGAAATGGTAATTGACAAAAACAAACTACATTGTCACCAGAAGAGCAATGCAAAATGTACAAGTGATATATTAAAATCATCTTCCATCTTGAATTTCAATGATGCATTGGGACAACAATTTTGTGAGAAACATCTTCACCCATAAAGAAAGATTTTCTTAATTCCTTACCTGTGTGCTGATTAGATATTACCTTGTTTTCACATTAAACAGACTTCCACATGAGAAAGCAGCAAGGATGCAGTAACGTTTATGTTTCCTGGTGTCAACCTGTATTATTTCAGTAGACATTGAAATGAGGATGCATCTTGCTGCCTTTCCAATGTAGCAAGTTTAATTCAGTAATAGGTGAAAAAACATTCCTACAAAGGTGTTAATCAGAGACTTGGCTTTGTGGACACTTTTCAGAGAGCAAATTTGTTAGCATAAAAATAAAGTCAGAAAATGAAGAGCTGTTTAATCACTCAATTGGACTTTTCTGCCAGCATAATTTTTTTTTCTCTGCAACCCACTGCTAAATTGTGCTTCCTAGCTGTTTTTTATAAAATCACTTAATCAAATCTAACTCTGATTACATCAGAGAAGGCCAGGTACCCTACATCATAAGAGGGGGTTTGAAATTTTGACTTGTCTACTTAAAGATCACCAAAATCTGATCACAAGGTCAATTACATCCCTGGGTGGGATTGAACCACCAACCTTTTGGTTAATAGCCAAACATGCTAACCGATTGCACCACAGAGACACCTCGTAAAAGTTTATTCTGACAAAGGCTAATAAGCATCAATCTAGAACGTTTCCTAGAAAAACTTTAAAAAGTCAATAATCTGGAGAGTTTTTGTAAGAAACACATTGCTACTTTCCCATGATGAGTGAGTGCTTCAGGATCTCTTGCACTTACATAAGCAGCAGAGTACTGCAACGGAAGCATGCTGGGCCCATAACCCAGAGGTAGGCAGATTGAAACTATCTTCTGCTATATGCATTGTTTTTTGTTAATTAAAGTAATCCAAAACTGGGATTGATATTTTGGCTCTTTTATTTTTACTTAAAGTACAATAACTTTTACCATTTTAATTTGTTTTAATAGTATATTGACAGTATTGTTTTCTTTCAAAAATCCACTTAATTTTCTTTACCCTATTATTAAAATGGTAATTGACAAAAACAAACTACATTGTCACCAGAAGAGCAGTACAAAATGTACAAGTGATATATTAAAATCATCTTTCCACTTGAATTTCAATGATGCTTTGGTGCAACAATTTTTTGAGAAACATCTTCACCCATAAAGAAAGATTTTCTTAATTCCTTACCTGTGTGCTGATTAGATATCACCTTGTTTTCACATTAAACAGACTTCCCCATGAGGAAGCAGCAAGGATGCAGTGACGTTTATGTTTCCTGGTGTCAACCTGTATTATTTCAGTAGACATTGAAATGAGGATGCATCTTGCTGCCTTTCCAATGAAGCAAGTTTAATTCAGTAATAGGTGAAAAACCATTCCTACAAAGGTGTTAATCAGAGACTTGGCTTTGTGGACACTTTTCAGAGAGCAAATTTGTTAGCATAAACATAAAATCAGAAAATGAAGAGCTGTTTAATCACTCAATTGGACTTTTCTGCCAGCATAATTTTTTTTCTCTGCAACCCACTGCTAAATTGTGCTTCCTAGCTGTTTTTTATAAAATCACTTAATCAAATCTAACTCTGATTACATCAGAGAAGGCCAGGTACCCTACACCATAAGAGGGAGTTTGACATTTTGACTTGTCTACTTAAAGATTACCAAAATCTAATCACAAGGTCAATTACATCCATGGGTGGGATTGAACCACCAACCTTTTGGTTAATAGCCAAACATGCTAACCGATTGCACCACAGAGACACCTCGTAAAAGTATATACTGACAAAGGCTAATAAGCATTCATCTAGAACGTTTCCCAGAAAAACTTTAAAAAGTCAATAATCTGGAGAGTTTTTGTAAGAAACACATTGGTACTTTCCCATGATGAGTGAGTGCTTCAGGATCTCTTGCACTTACATGAGCAGCAAAGTACTGCAACGGAAGCATGCTGGGCCCATAACCCAGAGATAGGCAGATTGAAACTATCCTCTGCTATATGCATTGTTTTTTGTTAATTAAAGTAATCCAAAACTGGGATTGATATTTTGGCTCTTTTATTTTTACTTAAAGTACAATAACTTTTACCATTTTAATTTGTTTTAATAGTATATTGACAGTATTGTTTTCTTTCAAAAATCCACTTAATTTTCTTTACCCTATTATTAAAATGGTAATTGACAAAAACAAACTACATTGTCACCAGAAGAGCAGTACAAAATGTACAAGTGATATATTAAAATCATCTTTCCAGCTTGAAATTCAATGATGCTTTGGTACAACAATTTTGTGAGAAACATCTTCACCCATAAAGAAAGATTTTCTTAATTCCTTACCTGTGTGCTGATTAGATATCACCTTGTTTTCACATTAAACAGACTTCCCCATGAGGAAGCAGCAAGGATGCAGTGACGTTTATGTTTCCTGGTGTCAACCTGTATTATTTCAGTAGACATTGAAATGAGGATGCATCTTGCTGCCTTTCCAATGAAGCAAGTTTAATTCAGTAATAGGTGAAAAACCATTCCTACAAAGGTGTTAATCAGAGACTTGGCTTTGTGGACACTTTTCATAGAGCAAATTTGTTAGCATAAACATAAAATCAGAAAATGAAGAGCTGTTTCGTCACTCAATTGGACTTTTCTGCCAGCATAATTTTTTTTCTCTGCAACCCACTGCTAAATTGTGCTTCCTAGCTGTTTTTTTATAAAATCACTTAATCAAATCTAACTCTGATTACATCAGAGAAGGCCAGGTACCCTACACCATAAGAGGGGGTTTGAAATTTTGACTTGTCTACTTAAAGATCACCAAAATCTGATTACAAGGTCAAATACATCCCTGGGTGGGATTGAACCACCAACCTTTTGGTTAAAAGCCAAACATGCTAACCGATTGCGCCACATAGACACCTTGCAAAAGTAGATACTGACAAAGGCTAATAAGCATTCATCTAGAACGTTTCCTAGAAAAACTTTAAAAAGTCAATAATCTGGAGAATTTTTGTAAGAAACACATTGGTACTTTCCCATGATGAGTGAGTGCTTCAGGATCTCTTTCACTTACATGGGCTATTAACCAAAAGGTTGGTGGTTCAATCCCACCCAGGGATGTAATTGACCTTGTGATCAGATTTTGGTGATCTTTAAGTAGACAAGTCAAAATTTCAAACCCCCTCTTATGGTGTAGGGTACCTGGCCTTCTCTGACATAATCAGAGTTAGATTTAATTAAGTGATTTTATAAAAAACAGCTAGGAAGCACAATTTAGCAGTGGGTTGCAGAGAAAAAAATAACATTTTAAACCTACCGGTAAAAATTTTTTCTCGTAGTCCGTAGAGGATGATGGGGACTCCGTAAGGACCATGGGGGATAGACGGGCTCCGCAGCAGACATGGGCACTTTAAGAAAGACTTTAGATCTGGGTGTGCACTGGCTCCTCCCTCTATGCCCCTCCTCCATACCTCAGTTAGAGAAACTGTGCCCAGAGGAGACGGACAGTACGAGGAAAGGATTTTTGTTAATCCAAGGTCAAGATTCATACCAGCCACACCAATCACACCGTATAACTTGTGATATACTACCCAGTTAACAGTATGAAAACAACATAGCATCAGTCCAAGACCGATGAAAACTAACATATAACCCTTATGTAAGCAATAACTATATACAAGTCTTGCAGAAGTAGTCCGCACTTGGGACGGGCACCCAGCATCCTCTACGGACTACGAGAAAAAGATTTACCGGTAGGTTTAAAATCTTATTTTCTCTTACGTCCTAGAGGATGCTGGGGACTCCGTAAGGACCATGGGGATTATACCAAAGCTCCCAAACGGGCTCCTGCGGATGACTCTGCAGCACCGATTGAGCAAACAGGAGGTCCTCCTCAGCCAGGGTATCAAACTTATAGAACTTTGCAAAGGTGTTTGAACCCGACCAAGTAGCAGCTCGGCACAGCTGTAGTGCCGAGACCCCTCGGGCAGCTGCCCAAGAAGAGCCCACCTTCCTAGTGGAATGGGCCTTGACTGAATTAGGCAACGGCAATCCCGCCATAGAATGCGCCTGCTGAATCGTGTTACAGATCCAGAGAGCAATAGTCTGCTTTGAAGCAGGGGTGCCAATCTTGTTGGCTGCATACAGGACAAACAGTGCTTCTGTTTTTCTGACTCTAGCCGTTCTGGCCACGTAAATTTTCAAAGCCCTGACCACATCAAGGGACTCGGAATCCTCCAAGTCACGCGTAGCCACAGGCATCACGATAGGTTGGTTCATATGAAAGGATGAGTCCACTTTTAGCAGGAATTGAGGACGGGTCTGCAATTCCGCTCTATCCATATGGAAAACCAGATAGGGGATTTTATGTGATAAAGCTGCTAATTCCGACACTCGCCTAGCGGAAGCCAAGGCTAATAACATGACCACCTTCCAAGTGAGATATTTAAACTCCACCATTTTAAGTGGTTCAAACCATAACCTTAACACCACGTTAAGGTCCCAAGGGACCACCGGAGGTACAAAAGGAGGCTGAATATGCAGTACTCCCTTCACAAAAGTTTGTACTTACTTCAGGAAGAGAGGCCAATTCCTTTTGAAAGAAAATGGATAAGGCCAAAATCTGAACCTTAATAGAGCCTAATTTTAGGCCCAAATTCACTCCAGTTTGTAGGAAGTGAAGGAAGTGGCCCAGGTGGAATTCTTCCGTATGAGCATTCCTGGCCTCACACCAAGAAACATATTTTCGCCATATACAGTGATAATGTTTAGATGTCACGTCCTTCCTAGCCTTTATTAGCGTAGGAATGACCTAATCTGGAATACCCTTTTCCGCTAGGATCCGGCGTTCAACCGCCATGCCGTCAAACGCAGCCGCGGTAAGTCTTGGAACAGACAGGGCCCCTGTTGCAACAGGTCCTGTCTTAGAGGAAGTGGCCACGGATCTTCTGTGAGCATTTCCTGCAGATCTGGATACCAGGTCCTTCGCGGCCAATCTGAAACAATGAGAATTGTTCTTACTCCTCTTTTTCTTACTATTATCAACACCTTGGGTATGAGAGGTAGAGGAGGAAATACATAGACCGACCGGAACACCCACGGTGTCACTAGGGCGTCTACAGCTACTGCCTGAGGGTCTCTTGACCTGGTGCAATACCTCTGTAGCTTTTTGTTGAGGCGGGACGCCATCATGTCTATCTGGAACAGTCCCCACCGACTTGCAATCTGTGCGAAGACTTCCTGATGGAGTCCCCACTCTCCTGGATGTAGGTTGTGTCTGCTGAGGAAGTCTGCTTCCCAGTTGTCCACTCCCGGAATGAACACTGCTGACAGTGCGCTTACATGATTCTCCGTCCAGCGAAGAATTCTGGTGGCTTCCGCCATCGCCACTCTGCTCCTTGTGCCGCCTTGGCGGTTTACATGAACTACTGCGGTGACGTTGTCTGACTGGATCAGAACTGGTTGGTCGCGAAGTAAGGTCTCCGCTTGACATAGGGCGTTGTATATGGCCCTTAGCTCCAGGATGTTGATGTGAAGACAAGTCTCCTGACTTGACCAAAGACCTTGGAAATTTCTTCCCTGTGTGGCTGCTCCCCAACCTCGGAGGCTCGCGTTCGTGGTCACCAGGATCCAGTCCTGAATGCCGAACCTGCGGCCCTCTAGAAGGTGAGCACTCTGCAGCCACCACAGGAGAGATACCCTGGCCCTGGGGGACAGGGTGATCAACTGATGAATCTGTAGATGTGACCCGGACCACTTGTCCAGTAGGTCCCATTGCAAGATCCTCGCATAGAACCTGCCGAAGGGAATGGCCTCGTATGATGCCACCATCATTCCCAGGACTCGAGTGCAGTGATGCACTGACACCTGTTTTGGTTTCAATAGGTTCCTGACCAGAGTCATGAGTTCCTGGGCCTTTTCTATCGGAAGATAAACCCTTTTCTGGTCCGTATCCAGAATAATGCCCAAGCAAAGTCAGACGAGTCGTAGGAACCAACTGCGACTTCGGGATATTGAGAATCCAGCCGTGTTGCTGTAACACCTTCAGTGAAAGTTATACGCTGTTCAGCAACTGCTCTCTTGATCTCGCTTTTATGAGGAGATCGTTCAAGTACGGGATAATTGTGACACCTTGCTTTCGCAGGAGCACCATAATTTCCGTCATTACCTTGGTGAAAATTCTTGGAGAAAATTCTGGAGAGACCAAACGGCAACGTCTGAAATTGGTAATGACAATACTGTACCGCAAATCTTAGGTACGCCTGATGAGGTGGATAAATGAGTACATGAAGGTATGCATCCTTTATGTCCAGAGATATCATAAAATCCCCCCCTTCTAGGCTGGCGATGACCGCTCTTAGCGATTCCATCTTGAACTTGAACCTTTTCAAGTATAGGTTCAGGGATTTTAAATTTAATATGGGTCTGACCAAACCGTCCGGTTTTGGGACTACAAACAGGGTCGAATAATTTCCCTTTCCTTGTTGAAGCAGGGGAACCTTGACCACCACCTGTTGAAGATACAATTTGTGAATTGCATTTAACACTATCTCCCTTTCCTGGGGAGAAGATGGTAGGGCCGATTTGAAAAACCGGCGAGGAGGCACCTCTTCGAATTTCAGCTTGTAACCCTGAGAAACAATTTCTATTGCCTAGGGATCCACCTGCGAATGAACCCAGATGTGGCTGAAAACTCGAAGACGTGCCCCCAACTGGGCGGACTCCTTTAGCGGAGCCCCAGCGTCATGCAGTGGATTTTGTAGGGGAGGATTCCCACCGTATCCTGTCCATTGGCGGGAAAGGATACGCCATAAGAATCCTTTTGGGAATCTGCAGCTTTTTGTCTGGAGATTCCCAAGCTTTTTCACATAATTCGTTCAACTCATGTGAGGGGGGAAAGGTTATCTCAGGTTTCTTTCCCTTATACATGTGTACCCTCGTGTCAGGGACAGGGGACTCTGTGATGTGCAAAACATCTTTTAGTGCAATAATCATATATCGAATACATTTAGCCAATTTTGGCTGTAACTTTGCATCATAGTAGTCGACACTGGAGTCAGAATCCGTGTCGGTATCTGTGTCAACTATTTGGGATAGTGGGCGCTTTTGAGACCCGAAGGTCCCTGCGACATAGGGACAGGCATGGGTTGACTCCCTGACTGTTCCCTAGCTTCAGCTTTGTCTAATCTCTTGTGTAATAAGTTTACATTAGCACTTAAAACATTCCACATATCCATCCTGTCAGGTGTCGGCGTTGTCGATGGAGACACCACATTAATTTGCTCCTGCTCCTCTCTAGGAGAGCCTTCTACCTCAGACATGTCGACACACGTGTACCGACACACCATACACTCAGGGAATCCTCTTATCTGAGGACAGTTCCCCAACAAGGCCCTTTGGAGAGACAGAGAGAGAGAGTATGCCAGCACACACCCCAGCGCTATATGACCCAGGAAAAAAACACAATAATTTTATGTTTACCCAGTAGCGCTGTATTTCCATATATATATGCGCCTAATTATGTGCCCCCCTCTTCTTTAAGACCCTCTTTCTACCGTGGTATAAGCAGGGGAGAGTCCGTGGAGCTTCCCCTCAGCGGTGCCGTGGAGAAAATGGCGCTGGTGAGTGCTGAGGGAGAAGCCCCACCCCCTCAGCGACGGGCTTCTGTCCCGCTCAAATATAGTAAAAAAATGGCGGGGGCTCTTATATATATATATACAGTGCCTAGCTGCATATATATTTAATTTGCCAAAGAGAGGTCTATATTGCTGCCCAGGGCGTCCCCCCTGCGCCCTTCACCCTTACACTGACTGCCGTGTGAGAGGTGTATGGGAGCAATGGAGCACAGCTTTACTGCTGTGCGTTACCTCAGTGAAGATCATGAAGTCTTCCGCCGCCTCTGAAGTCTTCTTTTCTTCTCATACTCACCCGGCTTCTATCTTCCGGCTCTGCGAGGGGGACGGCGGCGCGGCGCTGGGACGGACGGCGAGGGTGAGACCTGCGTACCGATCCCTCTGGAGCTAATGCTGTACAGTAGCCTAAGAAGCAGAGCCTATCAACTCACAGAAGTAGGTGTGCATCTCTCCCCTCCGCCCCTCGATGCAGAGAGTCTGTTGCCAGCAGGCTCCCTGAAAATAAAAAAATCTAACAAATATACTTTCTGTCAGGAAACTCAGGAGAGCTCCCTGAAAAGCACCCAGTCTCCTCTGGGCACAGTAGTAAACTGAGGTCTGGAGGAGGGGCATAGAGGGAGGAGCCAGTGCACACCCAGATCTAAAGTCTTTCTTAAAGTGCCCATGTCTCCTGCGGAGCCCGTCTATCCCCCATGGTCCTTACGGAGTCCCCAGCATCCTCTAGGACGTAAGAGAAAAATTATGCTGGCAGAAAAATCCAATTGAGTGATTAAACAGCTCCAGAGCTGCTCTGTAAGGCAAGTAAAAGGGTGTGGGCCCTGCAGCACTACCTGTAGTTTGCATTGTGCATTGGAAGCCTAGTTTGCTGTCTGTTTCCACTTCTTTTTTCTTGAGCCCCTCCCGTCTATACCCTTGTGCACTATCCTGACTTCTCCTCCCGTCTGCTTACTTTGTGCCTTCCAAAGCACAATGCAAACTACAGGTAGTGCTGCAGGGCCCACACCCTTTTACTTGCCTTACAGAGCAGCTCTTGAGCTGTTACAGTGCCCAGCTGCTGCAAGAAATCAGCGTGAATGCTTCAGGGGCTGGGGCATGGCCAACATGAGCCCCACACCGAAGGAGGATGGGGGTGTTTAATGCGAACTAGGGGTCTCGCACAATGCGAACTACAGGTAGTGCTGCAGGGCCCACACCCTTTTACTTGCCATACAGAGCAGCTCTGGAGCTGTTACAGTGCCCAGCTGCTGCAAGAAATGTGAACTAGGGGTCATCCAAGTGCCGCAAAAGGCCGCCATGCCCTGCACGCCCCTTTTCTCTTTTCATATGCAGACGAGGGTTGAAGCCAACTTTGACCCACTGCTTGGATGACATCGCCATATGCAAATCCATCTGCTGCAGGCCTTCCCCCAGGAATGCTTGCACTAGTTGTTGCATTTGGTTTGTTGTTTGGGGGTGCTTCAGTATTAGGCAGCCTTCTGCCCTCCCATGTTCATCTGAAAATATGTGTTCTCCCTGCAGTTGTTGTCCCCAGATGAGAGTTCCCTTGTGCTGCCTCAGTTGAATCTCCTTTACTTGACAGAGATGTGCCTGAGCAGAGGCCCTCCCCAGCCCTATCCCAAATCATACTTATTTTGCATAGGAGATACCATGGTCATGAAGACTGTTCTCCCAGGGAGCGGTTCATTCATTGCATTCTGGGTATGCTGACCCCTGTGATTTCCCCAAATGTGGGAAACTCGACTGCATTATTTAATGCGAACTAGGGGTCATCCAAGCACCGCAAAAGGCCGCCATGCCCTGCATACCCCTTTTCTCTTTTCATAAGCAGACGAGGTTTGAAGCCAACTTTGACCCACTGCTTGGATGACATCACTTGCTGCCTTTCCAATGAAGCAAGTTTAATTTAATAATAGGTGAAAAACCATCCCTACAAAGGTGTTAATCAGATACTTGGCTTTGTGGACACTTTTCAGAGCACAAATTTGTTAGCATAAAATAAAGCCAGAAAATGAAGAGCTGTTTAATCACTCAATTGGATTTTTCTGCCAGCATATTTCTTTTTCTCTGCAACCCACTGCTAAATTGTGCTTCCTAGCTGTTTTTATAAATTCACTGAATCAAATCTAACTCTGATTACATCAGAGAAGGCCAGGTACCCTACACCATAACAGGGGGTTTGAAATTTTGACTTGTCTACTTAAAGATCACCAAAATCTGATAACAAGGTCAATTAAGTCCCTGGGTGGGATTGAACCACCAACCTTTTGGTTAATAGCCTTACTGATTGCGCCACAGCAACACTTTGCAAAAGTCCATACTGACAAAGGCTAATAAGCATTCATCTAGAACGATTCCTAGAAACATTTTAAAAAGTCAATAATGTGGAGAGTTTTTGTAAGATGTTTCTTCCATCAACCAATGAAGAAACACATTGGTACTTTCCCATGATGAGTGAGTGCTTCAGGATCTTTTGCACTTACATGTGCAGCAGAGTACTGTAATGGAAGTGCTGGGTCCATAATCCATAACCCAGAGGTAGGCAGATTGAAACTATCCTCTGCTATATGCATTTTTCTTTGTTAATTAAAGTAATCCAAAACTGGGATTGATATTTTTGCTCTTTTATTTTTACTTAAAGTACAATAACTTTTACCATTTTAATTTGTTTTAATAGTATATTGACAGTATTGTTTTCTTTCAAAAATCCAATTAATTTTCTTTACCCGATTATTAAAATGGTAATTGACAAAAACAAACTACATTGTCACCAGAAGAGCAATACAAAATGTACAAGTGATATATTAAAATCATCTTTCCAGCTTGAATTTCAATGATGCATTGGGGCAACGATTTTGTGAGAAACATCTTCACCCTTAAATAAAGATTTTCTTAATTCCTTACCTGTGTGCTAATTAGATATCACCTTGTTTTCACATTAAACAGACTTCCACATGAGAAAACAGCAAAGATGCAGTGGCGTTAATGTTTCCTGGTGTCAACCTGTATTATTTCCGTAGATATTGAAATGAGGATGCATCTTGCTGCCTTTCCAATGAAGCAAGTTTAATTTAGTAATAGGTGAAAAACCATCCCTACAAAGATGTTAATCAGATACTTGGCTTTGTGGACACTTTTCAGATAACAAATTTGTTATCATAAAAATAAAGCCAGAAAATGAAGAGCTGTTTAATCACTCAATTGGATTTTTCTGCCAGCATTTTTCTTTTTCTCTGCAACCCACTGCTAAATTGTGCTTCCTAGCTGTTTTTTTTTATAAAATCACTTAATCAAATCTAACTCTGATTACATCAGAGAAGGCCAGGTACACTACACCATAAGAGGGGGTTTGCAATTTTGACTTGTCTACTTAAATATCACCAAAATCTGATCACAAGGTCAATTACGTCCCTGGGTGGGATTGAACCACCAACCTTTTGATAAATAGCTGAACACACTAACCGATTGCGCCACAGAGACACTTTGCAAAAAGTACATACTGACAAAGACTAATAAGCATTCATCTAGAACGTTTCCTAGAAAAACTTTAAAAAGTCAATAATCTGGAGAGTTTTTGTAAGATGTTTCTTCCAGCAACCAATGAAGAAACACATTGGTACTTTCGCATGATGAGTGAGTGCTTCAGGATCTCTTGCACTTACATGTGCAGCAGAGTACTGCAATGGAAGCATGCTGGGCCCATAACCCAGAGGTAGGCAGATTGAAACTATCCTTTGCTATATGCATTATTTTTTTGTTCATTAAAGTAATCCAAAACTGGGATTGATATTTTAGCTTTTATTTTTACTTAAAGTACAATAACTTTTACCATTTTAATTTGTTTTAATAGTATATTGACAGTATTGTTTTCTTTCAAAAATCCAAGCCACTGCATCTTTGCTGTTTTCTCATATGGAAGTCTGTTTAATGTGAAAACAAGGTGATATCTAATTAGCACACAGGTAAGGAATTAAGAAAATCTTTATTTAAGGGTGAAGATGTTTCTCACAAAATCGTTGCCCCAATGCGTCATTGAAATTCAAGCTGGAAAGATGATTTTAATATATCACTTGTACATTTTGTATTGCTCTTCTGGTGACAATGTAGTTTGTTTTTGTCAATTACCATTTTAATAATCGGGTAAAGAAAATTAATTGGATTTTTGAAAGAAAACAATACTGTCAATATACTATTAAAACAAATTAAAATGGTAAAAGTTATTGTACTTTAAGTAAAACTAAAAGCTAAAATATCAATCCCAGTTTTGGATTACTTTAATGAACAAAAAAAAATGCATATAGCAAAGGATAGTTTCAATCTGCCTACCTCTGGGTTATGGGCCCAGCATGCTTCCAGTGCAGTACTCTGCTACACATGTAAGTGCAAGAGATCCTGAAGCACTCACTCATCATGCGAAAGTACCAATGTGTTTCTTCATTGGTTGCTGGAAGAAACATCTTACAAAAACTCTCCAGATTATTGACTTTTTAAAGTTTTTCTAGGAAACGTTCTAGATGAATGCTTATTAGTCTTTGTCAGTATGTACTTTTTGCAAAGTGTCTCTGTGGCGCAATCGGTTAGTGTGTTCAGCTATTAATCAAAAGGTTGGTGGTTTAATCCCACCCAGGGACGTAATTGACCTTGTGATCAGATTTTGGTGATATTTAAGTAGACAAGTCAAAATTGCAAACCCCCTCTTATGGTGTAGGGTACCTGGCCTTCTCTGATGTAATCAGAGTTAGATTTGATTAAGTGATTTTATAAAAAAACAGCTAGGAAGCACAATTTAGCAGTGGGTTGCAGAGAAAAAGAAAAATGCTGGCAGAAAAATCCAATTGAGTGATTAAACAGCTCTTCATTTTCTGGCTTTATTTTTATGATAACAAATTTGTTCTCTGAAAAGTGTCCACAAAGCCAAGTATCTGATTAACATCTTTGTAGGGATGGTTTTTCACCTATTACTAAATTAAACTTGCTTCATTGGAAAGGCAGCAAGATGCATCCTCATTTCAATATCTACGGAAATAATACAGGTTGACACCAGGAAACATTAACGCCACTGCATCTTTGCTGTTTTCTCATGTGGAAGTCTGTTTAATGTGAAAACAAGGTGATATCTAATTAGCACACAGGTAAGGAATTAAGAAAATCTTTATTTAAGGGTGAAGATGTTTCTCACAAAATCGTTGCCCCAATGCATCATTGAAATTCAAGCTGGAAAGATGATTTTAATATATCACTTGTACATTTTGTATTGCTCTTCTGGTGACAATGTAGTTTGTTTTTGTCAATTACCATTTTAATAATCGGGTAAAGAAAATTAATTGGATTTTTGAAAGAAAACAATACTGTCAATATACTATTAAAACAAATTAAAATGGTAAAAGTTATTGTACTTTAAGTAAAAATAAAAGAGCAAAAATGTCAATCCCAGTTTTGGATTACTTTAATTAACAAAAAAAATGCATATAGCAGAGGATAGTTTCAATCTGCCTACCTCTGGGTTATGGACCCAGCATGCTTCCATTACAGTACTCTGCTGCACATGTAAGTGCAAGAGATCCTGAAGCACTCACTCATCATGGGAAAGTACCAATGTGTTTCTTCATTGGTTGATGGAAGAAACATCTTACAAAAACTCTCCAGATTATTGACTATTTAAAGTTTTTATAGGAAACGTTCTAGATGAATGCTTATTAGCCTTTGTCAGTATGTACTTTTGAAAAGTATCGCTGTGGCGCAATCAGTTAGTGTGTACGGCAATTAACCAAAAGGTTGGTGGTTCAATCCCACCCAGGGACGTAATTGACCTTGTTATCAGATTTTGTTGATCTTTAAGTAGACAAGTCAAAATTTCAAAAACCCCTGTTATGGTGTAGGGTACCTGGCCTTCTCTGATGTAATCAGAGTTAGATTTGATTCAGTGATTTTATAAAAATAGCTAGGAAGCACAATTTAGCAGTGGGTTGCAGAGAAAAAGAAATATGCTGGCAAAAAAATCCAATTGAGTGATTAAACAGCTCTTCATTTTCTGGCTTTATTTTTATGCTAACAAATTTGTTCTCTGAAAAGTGTCCACAAAGCCAAGTATCTGATTAACATCTTTGTAGGGATGGTTTTTCACCTATTACTAAATTAAACTTGCTTAATTGGAAAGGCAGCAAGATGCATCCTCATTTCAATATCTACTGAAATAATACAGGTTGACACCAGGAAACATCAACGCCACTGCATCCTTGCTGCTTTCTCATGTGGAAGTCTGTTTAATGTGAAATCAAGGAGATATCTAATTAGCACACAGGTAAGGAATTAAGAAAATCTTTATTTAAGGGTGAAGATGTTTCTCACAAAATCGTTGCCCCAATGCATCATTGAAATTCAAGCTGGAAAGATGATTTTAATATATCACTTGTACATTTTGTATTGCTCTTCTGGTGACAATGTAGTTTGCTTTTGTCAATTACCATTTTAATAATCGGGTAAAGAAAATTAATTGGATTTTTGAAAGAAAACAATACTGTCAATATACTATTAAAACAAATTAAAATGGTAAAAGTTATTGTACTTTAAGTAAAAATAAAAGAGCAAAAATATCAATCCCAGTTTTGGATTACTTTAATTAACAAAAAAAAATGCATATAGCAGAGGATAGTTTCAATCTGCCTACCTCTGGGTTATGGACCCAGCATGCTTCCATTACAGTACTCTGCTGCACATGTAAGTGCAAGAGATCCTGAAGCACTCACTCATCATGGGAAAGTACCAATGTGTTTCTTCATTGGTTGATGGAAGAAACATCTTACAAAAACTCTCCACATTATTGACTTTTTAAAATGTTTCTAGGAATCGTTCTAGATGAATGCTTATTAGCCTTTGTCAGTAACTACTTTTGCAAAGTGTCGCTGTGGCGCAATCAGTTAGTGTGTAAGGCTATTAACCAAAAGGTTGGTGGTTCAATTCCACCCAGGGACTTAATTGACCTTGTTATCAGATTTTGGTGATCTTTAAGTAGACAAGTCAAAATTTCAAACCCCCTGTTATGGTGTAGGGTACCTGGCCTTCTCTGATGTAATCAGAGTTAGATTTGATTCAGTGATTTTATAAAAACAGCTAGGAAGCACAATTTAGCAGTGGGTTGCAGAGAAAAAGAAATATGCTGGCAGAAAAATCCAATTGAGTGATTAAACAGCTCTTCATTTTCTGGCTTTATTTTTATGCTAACTAATTTGTTCTCTGAAAAGTGTCCACAAAGCCAAGTATCTGATTAACATATTTGTAGGGATGGTTTTTCACCTATTACTAAATTAAACTTGCTTCATTGGAAAGGCAGCAAGATGCATCCTCATTTCAATATCTACTGAAATAATACAGGTTGACACCAGGAAACATTAACGCCACTGCATCCTTGCTGCTTTCTCATGTGGAAGTCTGTTTAATGTGAAAACAAGGTGATATCTAATTAGCACACAGGTAAGGAATTAAGAAAATCTTTATTTAAGGGTGAAGATGTTTCTCACAAAATTGTTGCCCCAATGCATCATTGAAATTCAAGCTGGAAAGATGATTTTAATATATCACTTGTACATTTTGTATTGCTCTTCTGGTGACAATGTAGTTTGTTTTTGTCAATTACCATTTTAATAATAGGGTAAAGAAAATTAAGTGGATTTTTGAAAGAAAACAATACTGTCAATATACTATTAAAACAAATTAAAATGGTAAAAGTTATTGTACTTTAAGTAAAAATAAAAGCTAAAATATCAATCCCAGTTTTGGATTACTTTAATGAACAAAAAAAAATGCATATAGCAAAGGATAGTTTCAATCTGCCTACCTCTGGGTTATGGGCCCAGCATGCTTCCATTGCAGTACTCTGCTGCACATGTAAGTGCAAGAGATCCTGAAGCACTCACTCATCATGCGAAAGTACCAATGTGTTTCTTCATTGGTTGCTGGAAGAAACATCTTACAAAAACTCTCCAGATTATTGACTTTTTAAAGTTTTTCTAGGAAACGTTCTAGATGAATGCTTATTAGTCTTTGTCAGTATATAGTTTTTGCAAAGTGTCTCTGTGGCGCAATCGGTTAGTGTGTTCAGCTATTAATCAAAAGGTTGGTGGTTCAATTCCACCCAGGGACGTAATTGACCTTGTGATCAGATTTTGGTGATATTTAAGTAGACAAGTCAAAATTGCAAACCCCCTCTTATGGTGTAGGGTACCTGGCCTTCTCTGATGTAATCAGAGTTAGATTTGATTAAGTGATTTTATAAAAAAACAGCTAGGAAGCACAATTTAGCAGTGGGTTGCAGAGAAAAAGAAAAATGCTGGCAGAAAAATCCAATTGAGTGATTAAACAGCTCTTCATTTTCTGGCTTTATTTTTATGATAACAAATTTGTTCTCTGAAAAGTGTCCACAAAGCCAAGTATCTGATTAACATCTTTGTAGGGATGGTTTTTCACCTATTACTAAATTAAACTTGCTTCATTGGAAAGGCAGCAAGATGCATCCTCATTTCAATATCTACGGAAATAATACAGGTTGACACCAGGAAACATTAACGCCACTGCATCTTTGCTGTTTTCTCATGTGGAAGTCTGTTTAATGTGAAAACAAGGTGATATCTAATTAGCACACAGGTAAGGAATTAAGAAAATCTTTATTTAAGGGTGAAGATGTTTCTCACAAAATCGTTGCCCCAATGCATCATTGAAATTCAAGCTGGAAAGATGATTTTAATATATCACTTGTACATTTTGTATTGCTCTTCTGGTGACAATGTAGTTTGTTTTTGTCAATTACCATTTTAATAATCGGGTAAAGAAAATTAAGTGGATTTTTGAAAGAAAACAATACTGTCAATTATAAGGGCACGGTCGTGCCCTTATATTAAGGCTGAATCGAACAAACGGAATTCTCCCATAGGGAACTTCTGAGATGGGGGCATGGTGTTTGAGGGGCTACACCTCAAAACTGATTGGACGTACTGAGCTGAAATTTGGCATGGACGCGTAGAATCGTCACCCGCTGCTGCAGGACAAATTTCAGGGCAAAATAATAAAAAATGAGGAATTGGGAGTAAGCTAAAGTTCCAACTGTCAGTTTTTTTCTGCCACTCCCTCTGTGGCTTTTTGACAACGTTTTCCCATAGAGTGAATGAAGATTTTTTTGGGAAGGCATAACTCAGGATAGAGGACGAATTAAGACTTGGGGTTTGTTTTACTAGATAGAGTATGCCCCAGTGTAGTGCCTTTTGGGGTTGTGGTTTTTCAGAAAGTTATAGGGTTTTTTTAATTAAGAGAAATATGCCCCATTATAGAGATAGGGCATTTCAATTTGTTGCGCCTGCGCAGTGACCGCCAGCAGGGGGTGTACAGAGAGTAGCTCTGGCAGTTGGGCACGAGGAGACAGAGCGGGAAGGAGTCACGTGGAGCTGCAGGAGGACAGCCAGCGGTTCCCGGCGTGTGAGTTCATTGAGGTCCATGAAGCGGGAGGAGATCGTAGCACTGGGTGAGTTCTGTCAGGCAGCCCACCGCTGTGTACCCAGCTTCCACTTCTCCCCCGCGTGTCCGGCCACCCTCCCCTCCCGCCCGCCCGGCCACCCTCCCCTCCCGCCCGCCCGCCCGCTCGCTCGCCCGCCCGCTCGCTCGCCCGCCCGCTCGCCCGCTGTGTGCCCGGCCGCCCGCCGGACCTTCCCTGGTGGCTGCCTGCGTCTCCTCCCCGCGTCTGTGGTGCGGCTGGCAGTAGGAGGCGCCTCGGGCAGCTGTGTCCGGCCACTCCTCCCTCCTCCTCCTCCCGCTGTGTCCGGCCCTCCCTCCCTGCAGTATGCGGTATTTATCAAGGTCTCTATGGTCACCAGTCACCCCCCCCTCCCCCTCTTGCCCTCCCTGCTGTGTGTCCGTCTCCCTCCCCCCCCCCTGCTGTGTGTCCATCGCCCCCCCCCCCCTTGCCCTCCCTGCTGTGTGTCCCCCCCCCCTCCTCCCTGCAGTGTGTTCCCCCCCGCGCCCTCCCTGCTGTGTGTCCGGCCACCCTCCCCTCCTCCCGCTGTGTCCGGCCACACTCCCCTCCTCCCGCTGTGTCCGGCCACCCTCCCCTCCTCCCGCTGTGTCCGCCCCCCCCCCCTCCCGCTGTGTCCGGCCACCCCCCCCTCTCGCTGTGTCCGTCCACCCCCCCTCCCGCTGTGTCCGGCCACCCCCCCCTCCCGCTGTGTCCGGCCACCCCCCCTCCTCCCGCTGTGTCCGGCCACCCCCCCCCCTCCCGCTGTGTCCGGCCACCCCCCTCCTCCCGCTGTGTCCGGCCACCCCCCCTCCTCCCGCTGTGTCCGGCCACCCCCCCTCCTCCTCTCTGCTGTGTGTCCGTTCTCCCCCCGCCCTCCCTGCTGTGTGTCCGTCCCCCCCCGCCCTCCCTGCTGTCCGTCCCCCCCGCCCTCCCTGCAGCGCCTGACACACGCACACGCAGCGCCTGACACACACGCACACACGCAGCACCTGACACACACACACAGACGCAGCACCTGACACTCACACGGACCTGACACACACGCACACACTCACACGCAGCGCCTTACACACACAGACACGCAGCGCCTGACACACACAGACACGCAACGCCTGACACACACACACTCACGCACCTGACACACACACTCACGCACCTGACACACACACACACACACACTCACGCACCTGACACACACACACTCACGCACCTGACACACGCACACTCACGCACCTGACACACGCACACGGCACGCAGCACCTGACACACACACACAGCACCTGACACACACACACGCAGCACCTGACACACAGACATGCAGCGCCTGACACACACACGCAGACACGCAGCACCTGACACACACACACACACACGCAGGACCTGACACACACACGCAGACACGCAGCACCTGACACACACACGCAGACACGCAGCACCTGACACACACACGCAGACACGCAGCACCTGACACACACACGCAGACACGCAGCACCTGACACAGACACGCAGCACCTGACACACACACACATACGCAGCACCTGACACACACACACACACAGCACCTGACACACACACACACACACGCAGCACCTGACACAGACATGCAGCGCCTGACACACACGCAGACATGCAGCACCTGACACACACATGCAGCACCTGACAGACACACACACACACATGCAGCACCTGACACACCCACACACACAGGCATGCAGCACCTGACACACCCACACACACACGCAGCACCTGACACACATACATACATACATGTGGCATTTAACGCACACACGCACAGCACCTGACACACAATCATATACACTCAGAGCACCTAACACACACATACACTCGCAGCACCTCACACACACTCGTATACACACGCAGCACCTGCCACTCACACATATATACACATGTAGCACCTGCCACTCCCACATACATGAACAGCACCTAACACACACATATATACATGCAGCACCTGACACACACATACACGTGCAGCACCTGACAGTCACACACATACAGATGCGACACAAACACATACACGCTCAACACCTGACACCCACGTGGCAGCTGACGCATACAAATGCAGCACCTGAGATACACACATATACACGTGCAGCACCTGAGACACACACATACACGTACAGCACCTGACACACACACACATGTATGTACACGCGCGGCTCCAGGCACACACATACGTACGTACACACGCGGAATTTAACACACACACACACACATACACGTGCGGCACCTGACACACATGTACGAACACGCGCGGCTCCTGACACACACACACACACGCGTGGCTCCTGACACACACACACACATGTACGAACACGCGCGGCTCCTGACACACACACGTATGTACGTATACGCACGGCACCTGACACCTACACGTATGTACGTATACGCACGGCTCCTGACACCCACACGCATGTACACGCGCGGCTCCTGGCACACACACACACGTACGTACACGCGCGGCACCTGACACACGCCTGTACGTACACACATGCACAGCACCTGACATACACACATGTAGGTACGCGCCACCTGACACACACACACACGTACACGCACGACACTTGACACACACGTACGTACACGCACGGCACTGACACGTATGTACGGGCACGGCACCTGACACTCACGTACATACTAGTGATGAGTGGGTTCGGTTCGTCGGAATCCGAACCCCCCGAACTTCACCCATTTTACACGGGTCCGAGGCAGGTTCGAACCTTCCCGCCTTGCTCGGCTAGCCCGAGCGCGCACGAACGTCATCATCCCGCTGTCGGATTCTCGCGAGATTCGGATGTCTGCATTCGTGGAAAGGGATCCCATGTGTAAACATGGGACCCCTTTCAGTCCGTCTGGTCCGGGTGTTCGGTTTGTTGTTTTGCCAAGTATGTGGATTTAATCTGGAACCTGGATCAGGTGAGTATAATTATCTTTTATTTTCAGGTACCCGTGGATTCTACTTGGAGAAGAGGACCGACTGCTTCATGTCAACATAGGTAAGTATGGGTGTGTCGGCAGGTGGGAAATAAAGTTATATTTTTACGGTGTCTGTGTCCTGTTTTTATTTGGGTATTTTTTCCCCAGTAGAACTACAGGGTCCAGCGGGCCCGTTTTTCTCCTGCATGCTGGTACTTGTGGTTCTCCAAGTACCAGCTTGCGGGGGAGGCTTGCTGGGACTTGTAGTACTACTAGAAAAAACAATATTATTTAAATTTTCTCAAGGCTATCAGCCTCCCATCCGCAGCCCTTGGATGGGGGGGACAGCCTCGGGCTTCACCCCTGGCCCTTGGGTGGCTGGGGGTCCCCACTCCCCAAGGGTACCCCGGCCAGGGGTGACTAGTTGGATATTTAATGCCACGGCCGCAGGGCACTGTATAAAAGTGACCCCCGGCTGTGGCATTATCTGTCCAGCTAGTGGAGCCCGATGCTGGTGTAAAAAATACGGGGGACCCCTACTCTTTTTGTTCCCCGTATTTTTTGCACCAGCACCAGGCACAGAGCCCGGTGCTGGTTTTAAAAATACGGGGGATCCCCTGTCCGTTTTCCCCCCAGATTTTTAGAACCAGGACCGGCTCGAAGAGCCCGAGGCTGGTTATGCTTTGGAGGGGGGACCCACGCAATTTTTTTTTCGGGTTTTTCACATTCCATTTAAAAAATAAATAATATTTTAAAAAATATATAAATAATACTTGTGCCTCCAAAAAAGACAAACCAAGTACCTAATCCCTTCTATTATAAATAGATATGCTATTACCAAAAAAAAAAAACTGCAAAAAAAAACATGTTTTTAAATTTTTTTTATTAGATTCCGCCAGCAAAGTGTGGCGGATTGAAAATGACGAATTTACTGTTTAAAAGCACTGTTGTCGAATTTACAAACTTCAATTGAATATACTTTTGTCGAATTGCCACATTTGTACCATTGCAGAAAAGTCGAATTTGTCAAATGTCGAATTTTAAAGTCGAATTTTGAAAGCCTGTAAGAATAGGCTCCGTCCCCTTCTACCCCTGTACCTTGCTCTCTCCTGTCTGTGCTCTCTCCCGTCTGTAGGACTAGGCCCCGCCCCCTTCTTACCCTCCTGTGACTGCTCTCTCCTGACAAGTGGACCAGGCCTGCCCCCTACACGCTGCTGGTGTCTTCATTGTTACTTGGTCTGGAGCTCCGTTGGGGAGAGAACTCACGTGAGCTCATTAAGAATGAGGAACTGGGATGTTTTAATTTTATTGTGAGTAGTGTAGTGTGGTGATGTAGTATGTTGTATGGGGGGTATAGTGTAATTATGAAGTGCAGCATATGGGAGGGCTGTAGCATAGTGATGTAGTGTGGCATATGGGTGGTGGTAGCGCATAGGCGTGCGTACAGGGGGTGCCTGGTGCGCACAGGCACTCCCTCATGTCCAGCACCGCTGCACGCCACGCTTGCTGTAGCACAGTGATCGCTGAGTGTGTGATCGGTGGAGCCTAGCCTGCAGCTCATTTCCGTACCTCCCACCACCGCTGCACCCGACCCCCCTCTGCCTGCTGCTAATACTATGCTGAGTGCATTCGTCGGCGGCCTCACTGGGGGGACTGGCGTCACCTTGCAATGTGACATGGTGATGTCCGCCCATGCTCTCCTCCCGCCCACCTGTGCTTTCCTCCTGCTGCGGTCTCTCAGTCCTAGTGTGTCGCGGCCGCCACACCACTGGCAGTGTTCCTCTAGGAGGGACTGGGAGCTGCTGGCAGACACATTCTGCTGAGACTTACTTGTCAGTGCGGGTTCCGGACGGCAGGCGGCGGGTGGGAGGGCAGACGGGGAGCAGGTGTCACAAGGAGTGTGTGGGTAACTAATTCACAATACTTCCGCTCAACGTGGCACTGCTGGTCCTTCATCTCCCATGTCTCTTCACCAGGTGGCGGGCGGCCCGGAAATTAAGTGATGTGTTGTGCAGCAGTCAGTGTGAAGTGACTGTGAGTAACACTGGTGGTGCTGATGATGCTGCTGCAGAATCTGGAAGCAATTAATTCATAAATATAATGTACTCTATCAGTGTTTCTCTGACGTCCTAGTGGATGCTGGGAACTCCGTAAGGACCATGGGGATTAGCGGCTCCGCTGGAGACTGGGCACAAAAGTAAAGCTTTAGGACTACCTGGTGTGCACTGGCTCCTCCCCCTATGACAATCCTCCAAGCCTCAGTTAGATTTTTGTGCCCGGCCGAGAAGGGTGCACACTAGGGGCTCTCCTGAGCTTCTTAGTGAAAGTTTAGTTTTAGGTTTTTTATTTTCAGTGAGACCTGCTGGCAACAGGCTCACTGCATCGAGGGACTAAGGGGAGAAGAAGCGAACTCACCTGCGTGCAGAGTGGATTGGGCTTCTTAGGCTACTGGACACCATTAGCTCCAGAGGGACCGAACACAGGCCCAGCCTCGGAGCTCGGTCCCAGAGCCGCGCCGCCGGCCCCCTTACAGAGCCAGAAGCAAGAAGAGGTCCGGAAAATCGGCGGCAGAAGACATCCTGTCTTCACCAAGGTAGCGCACAGCACTGCAGCTGTGCGCCATTGCTCCTCAACACACTTCACACTTCGGTCACTGAGGGTGCAGGGCGCTAGGGGGGGGGCGCC
This sequence comes from Pseudophryne corroboree, assembly GCF_028390025.1. Classification (NCBI taxonomy): domain Eukaryota; kingdom Metazoa; phylum Chordata; class Amphibia; order Anura; family Myobatrachidae; genus Pseudophryne; species Pseudophryne corroboree. Next base: position 299,317 of record NW_026970250.1, read on the forward strand.
CTGAGCAGCAATAGAAACACCTTGGCTGGCGAAAATACATCACATATAGCCCCCAGGGCTATATGGATGAATTTTAACCCCTGCCAGATTCCACAGAAAAACGGGAGAAAAGGCCGCCGAGAAGGGGGCGGAGCCTATCTCCTCAGCACACTGGCGCCATTTTCTCTCACAGCTCCGTTGGAGGGAAGCTCCCTGGCTCTCCCCTGCAGTTACTACACTACAGAAAGGGGTTAAAAAAGAGAGGGGGGCACTAATTAGGCGTAGTATAACAATACAGCAGCTATAAGGGGAAAAACACTTATATAAGGTTATCCCTGTATATATATTATTAGCGCTCTGGTGTGTGCTGGCATACTCTCCCTCTGTCTCCCCAAAGGGCTAGTGGGGTCCTGTCCTCTATCAGAGCATTCACTGTGTGTGTGCTGTGTGTCGGTACGATTGTGTCGACATGTATGAGGAGGAAAATGGTGTGGAGGCGGAGCAATTGCCTGTAATGGAGTTGTCACCCCCTAGGGAGTCGACACCTGAGTGGCTGAGCTTATGGAAGGAATTACGTGACAGTGTCAGCTCTTTACAAAAGATTGATGACATGAGACAGCCGGCTACTCAGCCTGTGCCTGTCCAGGTGTCTCAAAAGCCATCAGGGGCTCTAAAACGCCCGTTACCGCAGATGGCAGATACAGACGCCGACACGGATACTGATTCCAGTGTCGACGATTAAGAGACGAATGTGACTTCCAGTAGGGCCACACGTTACATGATTGAGGCTATGGAAAATGTTTTTACACATTTCTGATAATACCAGTACCACTAAAAAGGGTATTATGTTGGGTGAGAAAAAACTGCCTGTAGTTTTTCCTGCATCTGAGGAATTAAATGAAGTGTGTGATGATGCGTGGGTTTCCCCCGATAAAAACTGTTAATTCCTAAAAAGTTATTAGCATCATACCCCTTCCCGCCAGAGGATAGGGCACATTGGGAAACACCCCCTAGGGTGAATAAAGCGCTCACACGCTTGTCTAAACAGGTGGCACTACCGTCCCCGGATACGGCCGCCCTTAAGGAACCTGCTGACAGAAAGCAGTAAAATATCCTAAAATGTATATACACTCACACGGGTGTGATACTGCGACCAGCAATCGCCTCAGCCTGGATGTGCAGTGCTGGGGTGGCTTGGTCGGATTCCCTGACTGACAATATTGATACCCTAGATAGGGACAGTATATTACTGACTATAGAGCATTTAAAAGATGCTTTCTATATATGCGTGATGCACAGAGGGATATTTGCCGACTGGCATCAAGAGTAAGTGCGCTGTCCATTTCTGCCAGAAGAGGGTTATGGACAAGACAGTGGTCAGGTGATGCTGATTCCAAAAGGCATATGGAAGTATCGCCTTATAAAAGGGAGGAGTTATTTGGGGTAGGTCTAACAGACCTGGTGGCCACGGCAACAGCTGGGAAATCCACATTTTTACCCCAGGTAGCCTCTCAACATAAGAAGACGCCGTATTATCAGGCGCAGTCCTTTGGGCCCCATAAGGGCAAGCGGGCAAAAGGCTCCTCATTTCTGCCCCGAGGCAGAGGGAGAGGAAAAAGGCTGCAGCAAACAGCCAGTTCCCAGGAACAGAAATGGTGTGGGCCCGTCTCATAAATTTCAGCGTGCAGTGGGCTCACTCACAGGTGGACCCCTGGATCCTTCAGGTGGTATCTCAGGGGTACAAATTGGAATTCGAGACGTCTCCCCTTCGCCGTTTTCCTAAAGTCTGCTTTACCGACGTCTCCCTCCGACAGGGAGGCGGTATGGGAAGCCATTCACAAGCTGTATTCCCAGCAGGTGATAATCAAGGTACCCCTCCTACAACAGGGAAAGGGGTATTATTCCACGCTGTTTGTGGTACCGAAGCCGGACGGCTCGGTGAGACCTAATTTAAATCTGAAATCCTTGAACACTTACATACAAAGGTTCAAATTCAAGATGGAGTCACTCAGAGCGGTGATGGCAAACCGGGAAGAAGGGGATTATATGGTGTCTCTGGACATCAAGGATGCTTATCTCCATGTCCCAAATTACCCTTCTCACCAAGGGTACCTCAGGTTTGTGGTACAGAACTGTCACTATCAGTTTCAGACGCTGCCGTTTGGTTTGTCCACGGCACCCCGGGTCTTTACCAAAGTAATGGCCGAAATGATGATACTCCTTCGAAGGAAGGGAGTTTTAATTATCCCTTACTTGGACGATCTCCGGATAAGGGCAAGATCCAGGGAACAGTTGGTAGTCGGGGTAGCACTATCTCAGGTAGTGTTGCGGCAGCACGGTTGGATTCTTAATATTCCAAAATCGCAGCTGATCCCGAAGACACGTCTTCTATTCCTAAGGATGATCCTGGACACAGTCCAGAAAATAAGAATTTACTTACCGATAATTCTATTTCTCATAGTCCGTAGTGGATGCTGGGGACTCCGAAAGGACCATGGGGAATAGCGGCTCTGCAGGAGACTGGGCACAAAGTAAAAGCTTTAGGACTAGCTGGTGTGCACTGGCTCCTCCCCCTATGACCCTCCTCCAAGCCTCAGTTAGGATACTGTGCCCGGACGAGCGTACACAATAAGGAAGGATTTTGAATCCCGGGTAAGACTCATACCAGCCACACCAATCACACCGTACAACTTGTGATCTGAACCCAGTTAACAGCATGATAACAAAGAGATAGGCATTGGAAAATTCAGGGCTATAACGTGTAGATGAAGCACTAACAGGAGGCTTTACAATTTTCATTCTAGTGTCTTTCGTTTGGGAGAAAAATGCAAAGGTACAATACAGCTTTTCCTTGCCGATATCTCTCTTTTGCAAAGAGATAGGCATTGGAAAATTCAGGGCTATAACGTGTAGATGAAGCACTAATAGGAGGCTTTAAAATTTTCATTCTAGTGTCCTTCGTTTGGTAGAAAAATGCAAAGGTACAATACAGCTTTTCCTTGCCGATATCTCTATTTTGCAAAGAGATAGGCATTGGAAAATTCTGGGCTATAACGTGTAGATGAAGCACTAACAGGAGGCTTTAAAATTTTCATTCTAGTGTCTTTCGTTTGGGAGAAAAATGCAAAAGTACAATGCAGCTTTTCCTTGCCGATATCTCTCTTTTGCAAAGAGATAGGCATTGGAAAATGCAGGGCTATAACGTGTAGATGAAGCACTAACAGGAGGCTTTAAAATTTTCATTCTAGTGTCTTTCGTTTGGGAGAAAAATGCAAAGGTACAATACAGCATTTCCTTGCCGATATCTCTCTTTTGCAAAGAGATAGGCATTGGAAAATTCAGGGCTATAACGTGTAGATTAAGCACTAACAGGAGGCTTTAAAATTTTCATTCTAGTGTCCTTCGTTTGGGAGAAAAATGCAAAGGTACAATACAGCTTTTCCTTGCCGATATCTCTCTTTTGCAAAGAGATAGGCATTGGAAAATTCAGGGCTATAACGTGTAGATGAAGCACTAATAGGAGGCTTTAAAATTTTCATTCTAGTGTCCTTCGTTTGGGAGAAAAAGGCAAAGGTACAATACAGCTTTTCCTTGCCGATATCTCTCTTTTGCAAAGAGATAGGCATTGGAAAATTCAGGGCTATAACGTGTAGATGAAGCACTAACAGGAGGCTTTAAAATTTTCATTCTAGTGTCTTTCGTTTGGGAGAAAAATGCAAAAGTACAATGCAGCTTTTCCTTGCCGATATCTCTCTTTTGCAAAGAGATAGGCATTGGAAAATGCAGGGCTATAACGTGTAGATGAAGCACTAACAGGAGGCTTTAAAATTTTCATTCTAGTGTCTTTCGTTTGGGAGAAAAATGCAAAGGTACAATACAGCATTTCCTTGCCGATATCTCTCTTTTGCAAAGAGATAGGCATTGGAAAATTCAGGGCTATAACGTGTAGATGAAGCACTAATAGGAGGCTTTAAAATTTTCATTCTAGTGTCCTTCGTTTGGGAGAAAAATGCAAAGGTACAATACAGCTTTTCCTTGCCGATATCTCTCTTTTGCAAAGAGATAGGCATTGGAAAATTCAGGGCTATAACGTGTAGATGAAGCACTAACAGGAGGCTTTAAAATTTTCATTCTAGTGTCTTTCGTTTGGGAGAAAAATGCAAAGGTACAATACAGCTTTTCCTTGCCGATATCTCTCTTTTGCAAAGAGCTAGGCATTGGAAAATTCAGAGCTATAACGTGTAGATGAAGCACTAACAGTAGGCTTTAAAATTTTCATTCTAGTGTCTTTCGTTTGGGAGAAAAATGCAAAGGTACAATACAGCTTTTCCTTGCCAATATCTCTCTTTTGCAAAGAGATAGGCATTGGAAAATGCAGGGCTATAACGTGTAGATGAAGCACTAACAGGAGGCTTTAAAATTTTCATTCTAGTGTCTTTCGTTTGGGAGAAAAATGCAAAGGTACAATACAGCTTTTCCTTGCCGATATCTCTCTTTTGCAAAGAGCTAGGCATTGGAAAATTCAGGGCTATAACGTGTAGATGAAGCACTAACAGGAGGCTTTAAAATTTTCATTCTAGTGTCCTTCGTTTGGGAGAAAAATGCAAAGGTACAATACAGCTTTTCCTTGCCAATATCTCTCTTTTGCAAAGAGCTAGGCATTGGAAAATTCAGGGCTATACCGTGTAGATGAAGCACTAACAGGAGGCTTTTAAATTTTCATTCTAGTGTCCTTCGTTTGGGAGAAAAATGCAAAGGTACAATACAGCTTTTCCTTGCCGATATCTCTCTTTTGCAAAGAGATAGGCATTGGAAAATTCAGGGCTATAACGTGTAGATGAAGCACTAACAGGAGGCTTTAAAATTTTCATTCTAGTGTCTTTCGTTTGGGAGAAAAATGCAAAGGTACAATACAGCTTTTCCTTGCCGATATCTCTCTTTGGCAAAGAGATAGGCATTGGAAAATTCAGGGCTATAACGTGTAGATGAAGCACTAACAGGAGGCTTTAAAATTTTCATTCTAGTGTCTTTCGTTTGGGAGAAAAATGCAAAGGTACAATACAGCTTTTCCTTGCCAATATCTCTCTTTTGCAAAGAGCTAGGCATTGGAAAATTCAGGGCTATAACGTGTAGATGAAGCACTAATAGGAGGCTTTAAAATTTTCATTCTAGTGTCCTTCGTTTGGGAGAAAAAGGCAAAGGTACAATACAGCTTTTCCTTGCCGATATCTCTCTTTTGCAAAGAGATAGGCATTGGAAAATTCAGGGCTATAACGTGTAGATGAAGCACTAACAGGAGGCTTTAAAATTTTCATTCTAGTGTCTTTCGTTTGGGAGAAAAATGCAAAGGTACAATACAGCATTTCCTTGCCGATATCTCTCTTTTGCAAAGAGATAGGCATTGGAAAATTCAGGGCTATAACGTGTAGATTAAGCACTAACAGGAGGCTTTAAAATTTTCATTCTAGTGTCTTTCGTTTGGGAGAAAAATGCAAAAGTACAATGCAGCTTTTCCTTGCCGATATCTCTCTTTTGCAAAGAGATAGGCATTGGAAAATGCAGGGCTATAACGTGTAGATGAAGCACTAACAGGAGGCTTTAAAATTTTCATTCTAGTGTCTTTCGTTTGGGAGAAAAATGCAAAGGTACAATACAGCATTTCCTTGCCGATATCTCTCTTTTGCAAAGAGATAGGCATTGGAAAATGCAGCGCTATAACGTGTAGATGAAGCACTAACAGGAGGCTTTAAAATTTTCATTCTAGTGTCTTTCGTTTGGGAGAAAAATGCAAAGGTACAATACAGCTTTTCCTTGCCGATATCTCTTTTTTGCAAAGAGATAGGCATTGGAAAATTCAGGGCTATAACGTGTAGATTAAGCACTAACAGGAGGCTTTAAAATTTTCATTCTAGTGTCCTTCGTTTGGGAGAAAAATGCAAAGGTACAATACAGCTTTTCCTTGCCGATATCTCTCTTTTGCAAAGAGATAGGCATTGGAAAATTCAGGGCTATAACGTGTAGATGAAGCACTAATAGGAGGCTTTAAAATTTTCATTCTAGTGTCCTTCGTTTGGGAGAAAAAGGCAAAGGTACAATACAGCTTTTCCTTGCCGATATCTCTCTTTTGCAAAGAGATAGGCATTGGAAATTCAGGGCTATAACGTGTAGATGAAGCACTAACAGGAGGCTTTAAAATTTTCATTCTAGTGTCTTTCGTTTGGGAGAAAAATGCAAAAGTACAATGCAGCTTTTCCTTGCCGATATCTCTCTTTTGCAAAGAGATATGCATTGGAAAATGCAGGGCTATAACGTGTAGATGAAGCACTAACAGGAGGCTTTAAAATTTTCATTCTAGTGTCTTTCGTTTGGGAGAAAAATGCAAAGGTACAATACAGCATTTCCTTGCCGATATCTCTCTTTTGCAAAGAGATAGGCATTGGAAAATTCAGGGCTATAACGTGTAGATGAAGCACTAACAGGAGGCTTTAACATTTTTATTCTAGTGTCCTTCGTTTGGGAGAAAAATGCAAAGGTACAATACAGCTTTTCCTTGCCGATATCTCTCTTTTGCAAAGAGATAGGCATTGGAAAATTCAGGGCTATAACGTGTAGATGAAGCACTAACAGGAGGCTTTAAAATTTTCATTCTAGTGTCTTTCGTTTGGGAGAAAAATGCAAAAGTACAATGCAGCTTTTCCTTGCCGATATCTCTCTTTTGCAAAGAGATAGGCATTGGAAAATGCAGGGCTATAACATGTAGATGAAGCACTAACAGGAGGCTTTAAAATTTTCATTCTAGTGTCTTTCGTTTGGGAGAAAAATGCAAAAGTACAATGCAGCTTTTCCTTGCCGATATCTCTCTTTTGCAAAGAGATAGGCATTGGAAAATGCAGGGCTATAACGTGTAGATGAAGCACTAACAGGAGGCTTTAAAATTTTCATTCTAGTGTCTTTCGTTTGGGAGAAAAATGCAAAGGTACAATACAGCATTTCCTTGCCGATATCTCTCTTTTGCAAAGAGATAGGCATTGGAAAATTCAGGGCTATAACGTGTAGATTAAGCACTAACAGGAGGCTTTAAAATTTTCATTCTAGTGTCCTTCGTTTGGGAGAAAAATGCAAAGGTACAATACAGCTTTTCCTTGCCGATATCTCTCTTTTGCAAAGAGATAGGTATTGGAAAATTCAGGGCTATAACGTGTAGATGAAGCACTAATAGGAGGCTTTAAAATTTTCATTCTAGTGTCTTTCGTTTGGGAGAAAAAGGCAAAGGTACAATACAGCTTTTCCTTGCCGATATCTCTCTTTTGCAAAGAGATAGGCATTGGAAAATTCAGGGCTATAACGTGTAGATGAAGCACTAACAGGAGGCTTTAAAATTTTCATTCTAGTGTCTTTCGTTTGGGAGAAAAATGCAAAAGTACAATGCAGCTTTTCCTTGCCGATATCTCTCTTTTGCAAAGAGATAGGCATTGGAAAATGCAGGGCTATAACGTGTAGATGAAGCACTAACAGTAGGCTTTAAAATTTTCATTCTAGTGTCTTTCGTTTGGGAGAAAAATGCAAAGGTACAATACAGCTTTTCCTTGCCAATATCTCTCTTTTGCAAAGAGCTAGGCATTGGAAAATTCAGGGCTATAACGTGTAGATGAAGCACTAATAGGAGGCTTTAAAATTTTCATTCTAGTGTCCTTCGTTTGGGAGAAAAAGGCAAAGGTACAATACAGCTTTTCCTTGCCGATATCTCTCTTTTGCAAAGAGATAGGCATTGGAAAATTCAGGGCTATAACGTGTAGATGAAGCACTAACAGGAGGCTTTAAAATTTTCATTCTAGTGTCTTTCGTTTGGGAGAAAAATGCAAAGGTACAATACAGCATTTCCTTGCCGATATCTCTCTTTTGCAAAGAGATAGGCATTGGAAAATTCAGGGCTATAACGTGTAGATTAAGCACTAACAGGAGGCTTTAAAATTTTCATTCTAGTGTCTTTCGTTTGGGAGAAAAATGCAAAAGTACAATGCAGCTTTTCCTTGCCGATATCTCTCTTTTGCAAAGAGATAGGCATTGGAAAATGCAGGGCTATAACGTGTAGATGAAGCACTAACAGGAGGCTTTAAAATTTTCATTCTAGTGTCTTTCGTTTGGGAGAAAAATGCAAAGGTACAATACAGCATTTCCTTGCCGATATCTCTCTTTTGCAAAGAGATAGGCATTGGAAAATGCAGCGCTATAACGTGTAGATGAAGCACTAACAGGAGGCTTTAAAATTTTCATTCTAGTGTCTTTCGTTTGGGAGAAAAATGCAAAGGTACAATACAGCTTTTCCTTGCCGATATCTCTTTTTTGCAAAGAGATAGGCATTGGAAAATTCAGGGCTATAACGTGTAGATTAAGCACTAACAGGAGGCTTTAAAATTTTCATTCTAGTGTCCTTCGTTTGGGAGAAAAATGCAAAGGTACAATACAGCTTTTCCTTGCCGATATCTCTCTTTTGCAAAGAGATAGGCATTGGAAAATTCAGGGCTATAACGTGTAGATGAAGCACTAATAGGAGGCTTTAAAATTTTCATTCTAGTGTCCTTCGTTTGGGAGAAAAAGGCAAAGGTACAATACAGCTTTTCCTTGCCGATATCTCTCTTTTGCAAAGAGATAGGCATTGGAAATTCAGGGCTATAACGTGTAGATGAAGCACTAACAGGAGGCTTTAAAATTTTCATTCTAGTGTCTTTCGTTTGGGAGAAAAATGCAAAAGTACAATGCAGCTTTTCCTTGCCGATATCTCTCTTTTGCAAAGAGATAGGCATTGGAAAATGCAGGGCTATAACGTGTAGATGAAGCACTAACAGGAGGCTTTAAAATTTTCATTCTAGTGTCTTTCGTTTGGGAGAAAAATGCAAAGGTACAATACAGCATTTCCTTGCCGATATCTCTCTTTTGCAAAGAGATAGGCATTGGAAAATTCAGGGCTATAACGTGTAGATGAAGCACTAACAGGAGGCTTTAACATTTTTATTCTAGTGTCCTTCGTTTGGGAGAAAAATGCAAAGGTACAATACAGCTTTTCCTTGCCGATATCTCTCTTTTGCAAAGAGATAGGCATTGGAAAATTCAGGGCTATAACGTGTAGATGAAGCACTAACAGGAGGCTTTAAAATTTTCATTCTAGTGTCTTTCGTTTGGGAGAAAAATGCAAAAGTACAATGCAGCTTTTCCTTGCCGATATCTCTCTTTTGCAAAGAGATAGGCATTGGAAAATGCAGGGCTATAACATGTAGATGAAGCACTAACAGGAGGCTTTAAAATTTTCATTCTAGTGTCTTTCGTTTGGGAGAAAAATGCAAAAGTACAATGCAGCTTTTCCTTGCCGATATCTCTCTTTTGCAAAGAGATAGGCATTGGAAAATGCAGGGCTATAACGTGTAGATGAAGCACTAACAGGAGGCTTTAAAATTTTCATTCTAGTGTCCTTCGTTTGGGAGAAAAATGCAATGGTACAATACAGCTTTTCCTTGCCGATATCTCTCTTTTGCAAAGAGATAGGTATTGGAAAATTCAGGGCTATAACGTGTAGATGAAGCACTAATAGGAGGCTTTAAAATTTTCATTCTAGTGTCTTTCATTTGGGAGAAAAAGGCAAAGGTACAATACAGCTTTTCCTTGCCGATATCTCTCTTTTGCAAAGAGATAGGCATTGGAAAATGCAGGGCTATAACGTGTAGATGAAGCACTAACAGGAGGCTTTAAAATTTTCATTCTAGTGTCCTTCGTTTGGGAGAAAAATGCAAAGGTACAATACAGCTTTTCCTTGCCGATATCTCTCTTTTGCAAAGAGATAGGTATTGGAAAATTCAGGGCTATAACGTGTAGATGAAGCACTAATAGGAGGCTTTAAAATTTTCATTCTAGTGTCTTTCATTTGGGAGAAAAAGGCAAAGGTACAATACAGCTTTTCCTTGCCGATATCTCTCTTTTGCAAAGAGATAGGCATTGGAAAATTCAGGGCTATAACGTGTAGATGAAGCACTAACAGGAGGCTTTAAAATTTTCATTCTAGTGTCTTTCGTTTGGGAGAAAAATGCAAAAGTACAATGCAGCTTTTCCTTGCCGATATCTCTCTTTTGCAAAGAGATAGGCATTGGAAAATGCAGGGCTATAACGTGTAGATGAAGCACTAACAGGAGGCTTTAAAATTTTCATTCTAGTGTCTTTCGTTTGGGAGAAAAATGCAAAGGTACAATACAGCATTTCCTTGCCGATATCTCTCTTTTGCAAAGAGATAGGCATTGAAAAATTCAGGGCTATTACGTGTAGATGAAGCACTAACAGGAGGCTTTAAAATTTTCATTCTAGTGTCTTTCGTTTGGGAGAAAAATGCAAAAGTACAATGCAGCTTTTCCTTGCCGATATCTCTCTTTTGCAAAGAGATAGGCATTGGAAAATGCAGCGCTATAACGTGTAGATGAAGCACTAACAGGAGGCTTTAAAATTTTCATTCTAGTGTCTTTCGTTTGGGAGAAAAATGCAAAGGTACAATACAGCTTTTCCTTGCCGAAATCTCTCTTTTGCAAAGAGATAGGCATTGGAAAATTCAGGGCTATAACGTGTAGATGAAGCACTAATAGGAGGCTTTAAAATTTTCATTCTAGTGTCCTTCGTTTGGGAGAAAAATGCAAAGGTACAATACAGCTTTTCCTTGCCGATATCTCTCTTTTGCAAAGAGATAGGCATTGGAAAATTCAGGGCTATAACGTGTAGATGAAGCACTAACAGGAGGCTTTAAAATTTTCATTCTAGTGTCTTTCGTTTGGGAGAAAAATGCAAAGGTACAATACAGCTTTTCCTTGCCGATATCTCTCTTTTGCAAAGAGCTAGGCATTGGAAAATTCAGAGCTATAACGTGTAGATGAAGCACTAACAGTAGGCTTTAAAATTTTCATTCTAGTGTCTTTCGTTTGGGAGAAAAATGCAAAGGTACAATACAGCTTTTCCTTGCCAATATCTCTCTTTTGCAAAGAGATAGGCATTGGAAAATGCAGGGCTATAACGTGTAGATGAAGCACTAACAGGAGGCTTTAAAATTTTCATTCTAGTGTCTTTCGTTTGGGAGAAAAATGCAAAGGTACAATACAGCTTTTCCTTGCCGATATCTCTCTTTTGCAAAGAGCTAGGCATTGGAAAATTCAGGGCTATAACGTGTAGATGAAGCACTAACAGGAGGCTTTAAAATTTTCATTCTAGTGTCCTTCGTTTGGGAGAAAAATGCAAAGGTACAATACAGCTTTTCCTTGCCAATATCTCTCTTTTGCAAAGAGCTAGGCATTGGAAAATTCAGGGCTATACCGTGTAGATGAAGCACTAACAGGAGGCTTTAAAATTTTCATTCTAGTGTCTTTCGTTTGGGAGAAAAATGCAAAAGTACAATGCAGCTTTTCCTTGCCGATATCTCTCTTTTGCAAAGAGATAGGCATTGGAAAATGCAGGGCTATAACGTGTAGATGAAGCACTAACAGGAGGCTTTAAAATTTTCATTCTAGTGTCTTTCGTTTGGGAGAAAAATGCAAAGGTACAATACAGCATTTCCTTGCCGATATCTCTCTTTTGCAAAGAGATAGGCATTGAAAAATTCAGGGCTATTACGTGTAGATGAAGCACTAACAGGAGGCTTTAAAATTTTCATTCTAGTGTCTTTCGTTTGGGAGAAAAATGCAAAAGTACAATGCAGCTTTTCCTTGCCGATATCTCTCTTTTGCAAAGAGATAGGCATTGGAAAATGCAGCGCTATAACGTGTAGATGAAGCACTAACAGGAGGCTTTAAAATTTTCATTCTAGTGTCTTTCGTTTGGGAGAAAAATGCAAAGGTACAATACAGCTTTTCCTTGCCGATATCTCTCTTTTGCAAAGAGATAGGCATTGGAAAATTCAGGGCTATAACGTGTAGATGAAGCACTAATAGGAGGCTTTAAAATTTTCATTCTAGTGTCCTTCGTTTGGGAGAAAAATGCAAAGGTACAATACAGCTTTTCCTTGCCGATATCTCTCTTTTGCAAAGAGATAGGCATTGGAAAATTCAGGGCTATAACGTGTAGATGAAGCACTAACAGGAGGCTTTAAAATTTTCATTCTAGTGTCTTTCGTTTGGGAGAAAAATGCAAAGGTACAATACAGCTTTTCCTTGCCGATATCTCTCTTTTGCAAAGAGCTAGGCATTGGAAAATTCAGAGCTATAACGTGTAGATGAAGCACTAACAGTAGGCTTTAAAATTTTCATTCTAGTGTCTTTCGTTTGGGAGAAAAATGCAAAGGTACAATACAGCTTTTCCTTGCCAATATCTCTCTTTTGCAAAGAGATAGGCATTGGAAAATGCAGGGCTATAACGTGTAGATGAAGCACTAACAGGAGGCTTTAAAATTTTCATTCTAGTGTCTTTCGTTTGGGAGAAAAATGCAAAGGTACAATACAGCTTTTCCTTGCCGATATCTCTCTTTTGCAAAGAGCTAGGCATTGGAAAATTCAGGGCTATAACGTGTAGATGAAGCACTAACAGGAGGCTTTAAAATTTTCATTCTAGTGTCCTTCGTTTGGGAGAAAAATGCAAAGGTACAATACAGCTTTTCCTTGCCAATATCTCTCTTTTGCAAAGAGCTAGGCATTGGAAAATTCAGGGCTATACCGTGTAGATGAAGCACTAACAGGAGGCTTTTAAATTTTCATTCTAGTGTCCTTCGTTTGGGAGAAAAATGCAAAGGTACAATACAGCTTTTCCTTGCCGATATCTCTCTTTTGCAAAGAGATAGGCATTGGAAAATTCAGGGCTATAACGTGTAGATGAAGCACTAACAGGAGGCTTTAAAATTTTCATTCTAGTGTCTTTCGTTTGGGAGAAAAATGCAAAGGTACAATACAGCTTTTCCTTGCCGATATCTCTCTTTTGCAAAGAGCTAGGCATTGGAAAATTCAGGGCTATAACGTGTAGATGAAGCACTAACAGTAGGCTTTAAAATTTTCATTCTAGTGTCTTTCGTTTGGGAGAAAAATGCAAAGGTACAATACAGTTTTTCCTTGCCGATATCTCTCTTTTGCAAAGAGATAGGCATTGGAAAATTCAGGGCTATAACGTGTAGATGAAGCACTAACAGGAGGCTTTAAAATTTTCATTCTAGTTTCCTTCGTTTGGGAGAAAAATGCAAAGGTACAATACAGCTTTTCCTTGCCAATATCTCTCTTTTGCAAAGAGCAAGGCATTGGAAAATTCAGGGCTATACCGTGTAGATGAAGCACTAACAGGAGGCTTTTAAATTTTCATTCTAGTGTCCTTCGTTTGGGAGAAAAATGCAAAGGTACAATACAGCTTTTCCTTGCCGATATCTCTCTTTTGCAAAGAGATAGGCATTGGAAAATTCAGGGCTATAACGTGTAGATGAAGCACTAACAGGAGGCTTTAAAATTTTCATTCTAGTGTCTTTCGTTTGGGAGAAAAATGCAAAGGTACAATACAGTTTTTCCTTGCCGATATCTCTCTTTGGCAAAGAGATAGGCATTGGAAAATTCAGGGCTATAACGTGTAGATGAAGCACTAACAGGAGGCTTTAAAATTTTCATTCTAGTGTCTTTCGTTTGGGAGAAAAATGCAAAGGTACAATACAGCTTTTCCTTGCCAATATCTCTCTTTTGCAAAGAGCTAGGCATTGGAAAATTCAGGGCTATAACGTGTAGATGAAGCACTAATAGGAGGCTTTAAAATTTTCATTCTAGTGTCCTTCGTTTGGGAGAAAAAGGCAAAGGTACAATACAGCTTTTCCTTGCCGATATCTCTCTTTTGCAAAGAGATAGGCATTGGAAAATTCAGGGCTATAACGTGTAGATGAAGCACTAACAGGAGGCTTTAAAATTTTCATTCTAGTGTCTTTCGTTTGGGAGAAAAATGCAAAGGTACAATACAGCATTTCCTTGCCGATATCTCTCTTTTGCAAAGAGATAGGCATTGGAAAATGCAGCGCTATAACGTGTAGATGAAGCACTAACAGGAGGCTTTAAAATTTTCATTCTAGTGTCCTTCGTTTGGGAGAAAAATGCAAAGGTACAATACAGCTTTTCCTTGCCGATATCTCTCTTTTGCAAAGAGATAGGCATTGGAAAATTCAGGGCTATAACGTGTAGATGAAGCACTAATAGGAGGCTTTAAAATTTTCATTCTAGTGTCCTTCGTTTGGGAGAAAAAGGCAAAGGTACAATACAGCTTTTCCTTGCCGATATCTCTCTTTTGCAAAGAGATAGGCATTGGAAAATTCAGGGCTATAACGTGTAGATGAAGCACTAACAGGAGGCTTTAAAATTTTCATTCTAGTGTCTTTCGTTTGGGAGAAAAATGCAAAAGTACAATGCAGCTTTTCCTTGCCGATATCTCTCTTTTGCAAAGAGATAGGCATTGGAAAATGCAGGGCTATAACGTGTAGATGAAGCACTAACAGGAGGCTTTAAAATTTTCATTCTAGTGTCTTTCGTTTGGGAGAAAAATGCAAAGGTACAATACAGCATTTCCTTGCCGATATCTCTCTTTTGCAAAGAGATAGGCATTGGAAAATTCAGGGCTATTACGTGTAGATGAAGCACTAACAGGAGGCTTTAAAATTTTCATTCTAGTGTCTTTCGTTTGGGAGAAAAATGCAAAAGTACAATGCAGCATTTCCTTGCCGATATCTCTCTTTTGCAAAGAGATAGGCATTGGAAAATGCAGCGCTATAACGTGTAGATGAAGCACTAACAGGAGGCTTTAAAATTTTCATTCTAGTGTCTTTCGTTTGGGAGAAAAATGCAAAGGTACAATACAGCTTTTCCTTGCCGATATCTCTCTTTTGCAAAGAGATAGGCATTGGAAAATTCAGGGCTATAACGTGTAGATGAAGCACTAATAGGAGGCTTTAAAATTTTCATTCTAGTGTCCTTCGTTTGGGAGAAAAATGCAAAGGTACAATACAGCTTTTCCTTGCCGATATCTCTCTTTTGCAAAGAGATAGGCATTGGAAAATTCAGGGCTATAACGTGTAGATGAAGCACTAACAGGAGGCTTTAAAATTTTCATTCTAGTGTCTTTCGTTTGGGAGAAAAATGCAAAGGTACAATACAGCTTTTCCTTGCCGATATCTCTCTTTTGCAAAGAGCTAGGCATTGGAAAATTCAGAGCTATAACGTGTAGATGAAGCACTAACAGTAGGCTTTAAAATTTTCATTCTAGTGTCTTTCGTTTGGGAGAAAAATGCAAAGGTACAATACAGCTTTTCCTTGCCAATATCTCTCTTTTGCAAAGAGATAGGCATTGGAAAATGCAGGGCTATAACGTGTAGATGAAGCACTAACAGGAGGCTTTAAAATTTTCATTCTAGTGTCTTTCGTTTGGGAGAAAATTGCAAAGGTACAATACAGCTTTTCCTTGCCGATATCTCTCTTTTGCAAAGAGCTAGGCATTGGAAAATTCAGGGCTATAACGTGTAGATGAAGCACTAACAGGAGGCTTTAAAATTTTCATTCTAGTGTCCTTCGTTTGGGAGAAAAATGCAAAGGTACAATACAGCTTTTCCTTGCCAATATCTCTCTTTTGCAAAGAGCTAGGCATTGGAAAATTCAGGGCTATACCGTGTAGATGAAGCACTAACAGGAGGCTTTTAAATTTTCATTCTAGTGTCCTTCGTTTGGGAGAAAAATGCAAAGGTACAATACAGCTTTTCCTTGCCGATATCTCTCTTTTGCAAAGAGATAGGCATTGGAAAATTCAGGGCTATAACGTGTAGATGAAGCACTAACAGGAGGCTTTAAAATTTTCATTCTAGTGTCTTTCGTTTGGGAGAAAAATGCAAAGGTACAATACAGCTTTTCCTTGCCGATATCTCTCTTTTGCAAAGAGCTAGGCATTGGAAAATTCAGGGCTATAACGTGTAGATGAAGCACTAACAGTAGGCTTTAAAATTTTCATTCTAGTGTCTTTCGTTTGGGAGAAAAATGCAAAGGTACAATACAGTTTTTCCTTGCCGATATCTCTCTTTTGCAAAGAGATAGGCATTGGAAAATTCAGGGCTATAACGTGTAGATGAAGCACTAACAGGAGGCTTTAAAATTTTCATTCTAGTTTCCTTCGTTTGGGAGAAAAATGCAAAGGTACAATACAGCTTTTCCTTGCCAATATCTCTCTTTTGCAAAGAGCTAGGCATTGGAAAATTCAGGGCTATACCGTGTAGATGAAGCACTAACAGGAGGCTTTTAAATTTTAATTCTAGTGTCCTTCGTTTGGGAGAAAAATGCAAAGGTACAATACAGCTTTTCCTTGCCGATATCTCTCTTTTGCAAAGAGATAGGCATTGGAAAATTCAGGGCTATAACGTGTAGATGAAGCACTAACAGTAGGCTTTAAAATTTTCATTCTAGTGTCTTTCGTTTGGGAGAAAAATGCAAAGGTACAATACAGTTTTTCCTTGCCGATATCTCTCTTTTGCAAAGAGATAGGCATTGGAAAATTCAGGGCTATAACGTGTAGATGAAGCACTAACAGGAGGCTTTAAAATTTTCATTCTAGTTTCCTTCGTTTGGGAGAAAAATGCAAAGGTACAATACAGCTTTTCCTTGCCAATATCTCTCTTTTGCAAAGAGCAAGGCATTGGAAAATTCAGGGCTATACCGTGTAGATGAAGCACTAACAGGAGGCTTTTAAATTTTCATTCTAGTGTCCTTCGTTTGGGAGAAAAATGCAAAGGTACAATACAGCTTTTCCTTGCCGATATCTCTCTTTTGCAAAGAGATAGGCATTGGAAAATTCAGGGCTATAACGTGTAGATGAAGCACTAACAGGAGGCTTTAAAATTTTCATTCTAGTGTCTTTCGTTTGGGAGAAAAATGCAAAGGTACAATACAGTTTTTCCTTGCCGATATCTCTCTTTGGCAAAGAGATAGGCATTGGAAAATTCAGGGCTATAACGTGTAGATGAAGCACTAACAGGAGGCTTTAAAATTTTCATTCTAGTGTCTTTCGTTTGGGAGAAAAATGCAAAGGTACAATACAGCTTTTCCTTGCCAATATCTCTCTTTTGCAAAGAGCTAGGCATTGGAAAATTCAGGGCTATAACGTGTAGATGAAGCACTAATAGGAGGCTTTAAAATTTTCATTCTAGTGTCCTTCGTTTAGGAGAAAAAGGCAAAGGTACAATACAGCTTTTCCTTGCCGATATCTCTCTTTTGCAAAGAGATAGGCATTGGAAAATTCAGGGCTATAACGTGTAGATGAAGCACTAACAGGAGGCTTTAAAATTTTCATTCTAGTGTCTTTCGTTTGGGAGAAAAATGCAAAGGTACAATACAGCATTTCCTTGCCGATATCTCTCTTTTGCAAAGAGATAGGCATTGGAAAATGCAGCGCTATAACGTGTAGATGAAGCACTAACAGGAGGCTTTAAAATTTTCATTCTAGTGTCCTTCGTTTGGGAGAAAAATGCAAAGGTACAATACAGCTTTTCCTTGCCGATATCTCTCTTTTGCAAAGAGATAGGCATTGGAAAATTCAGGGCTATAACGTGTAGATGAAGCACTAATAGGAGGCTTTAAAATTTTCATTCTAGTGTCCTTCGTTTGGGAGAAAAAGGCAAAGGTACAATACAGCTTTTCCTTGCCGATATCTCTCTTTTGCAAAGAGATAGGCATTGGAAAATTCAGGGCTATAACGTGTAGATGAAGCACTAACAGGAGGCTTTAAAATTTTCATTCTAGTGTCTTTCGTTTGGGAGAAAAATGCAAAAGTACAATGCAGCTTTTCCTTGCCGATATCTCTCTTTTGCAAAGAGATAGGCATTGGAAAATGCAGGGCTATAACGTGTAGATGAAGCACTAACAGGAGGCTTTAAAATTTTCATTCTAGTGTCTTTCGTTTGGGAGAAAAATGCAAAGGTACAATACAGCATTTCCTTGCCGATATCTCTCTTTTGCAAAGAGATAGGCATTGGAAAATTCAGGGCTATTACGTGTAGATGAAGCACTAACAGGAGGCTTTAAAATTTTCATTCTAGTGTCTTTCGTTTGGGAGAAAAATGCAAAAGTACAATGCAGCATTTCCTTGCCGATATCTCTCTTTTGCAAAGAGATAGGCATTGGAAAATGCAGCGCTATAACGTGTAGATGAAGCACTAACAGGAGGCTTTAAAATTTTCATTCTAGTGTCTTTCGTTTGGGAGAAAAATGCAAAGGTACAATACAGCTTTTCCTTGCCGATATCTCTCTTTTGCAAAGAGATAGGCATTGGAAAATTCAGGGCTATAACGTGTAGATGAAGCACTAATAGGAGGCTTTAAAATTTTCATTCTAGTGTCCTTCGTTTGGGAGAAAAATGCAAAGGTACAATACAGCTTTTCCTTGCCGATATCTCTCTTTTGCAAAGAGATAGGCATTGGAAAATTCAGGGCTATAACGTGTAGATGAAGCACTAACAGGAGGCTTTAAAATTTTCATTCTAGTGTCTTTCGTTTGGGAGAAAAATGCAAAGGTACAATACAGCTTTTCCTTGCCGATATCTCTCTTTTGCAAAGAGCTAGGCATTGGAAAATTCAGAGCTATAACGTGTAGATGAAGCACTAACAGTAGGCTTTAAAATTTTCATTCTAGTGTCTTT
Source organism: Pseudophryne corroboree (assembly GCF_028390025.1). NCBI lineage: Eukaryota > Metazoa > Chordata > Amphibia > Anura > Myobatrachidae > Pseudophryne > Pseudophryne corroboree. The sequence goes on from NW_026970250.1 coordinate 317,941, forward strand.
CGTTTGGGAGAAAAATGCAAAGGTACAATACAGCTTTTCCTTGCCAATATCTCTCTTTTGCAAAGAGATAGGCATTGGAAAATGCAGGGCTATAACGTGTAGATGAAGCACTAACAGGAGGCTTTAAAATTTTCATTCTAGTGTCTTTCGTTTGGGAGAAAATTGCAAAGGTACAATACAGCTTTTCCTTGCCGATATCTCTCTTTTGCAAAGAGCTAGGCATTGGAAAATTCAGGGCTATAACGTGTAGATGAAGCACTAACAGGAGGCTTTAAAATTTTCATTCTAGTGTCCTTCGTTTGGGAGAAAAATGCAAAGGTACAATACAGCTTTTCCTTGCCAATATCTCTCTTTTGCAAAGAGCTAGGCATTGGAAAATTCAGGGCTATACCGTGTAGATGAAGCACTAACAGGAGGCTTTTAAATTTTCATTCTAGTGTCCTTCGTTTGGGAGAAAAATGCAAAGGTACAATACAGCTTTTCCTTGCCGATATCTCTCTTTTGCAAAGAGATAGGCATTGGAAAATTCAGGGCTATAACGTGTAGATGAAGCACTAACAGGAGGCTTTAAAATTTTCATTCTAGTGTCTTTCGTTTGGGAGAAAAATGCAAAGGTACAATACAGCTTTTCCTTGCCGATATCTCTCTTTTGCAAAGAGCTAGGCATTGGAAAATTCAGGGCTATAACGTGTAGATGAAGCACTAACAGTAGGCTTTAAAATTTTCATTCTAGTGTCTTTCGTTTGGGAGAAAAATGCAAAGGTACAATACAGTTTTTCCTTGCCGATATCTCTCTTTTGCAAAGAGATAGGCATTGGAAAATTCAGGGCTATAACGTGTAGATGAAGCACTAACAGGAGGCTTTAAAATTTTCATTCTAGTTTCCTTCGTTTGGGAGAAAAATGCAAAGGTACAATACAGCTTTTCCTTGCCAATATCTCTCTTTTGCAAAGAGCTAGGCATTGGAAAATTCAGGGCTATACCGTGTAGATGAAGCACTAACAGGAGGCTTTTAAATTTTAATTCTAGTGTCCTTCGTTTGGGAGAAAAATGCAAAGGTACAATACAGCTTTTCCTTGCCGATATCTCTCTTTTGCAAAGAGATAGGCATTGGAAAATTCAGGGCTATAACGTGTAGATGAAGCACTAACAGGAGGCTTTAAAATTTTCATTCTAGTGTCTTTCGTTTGGGAGAAAAATGCAAAGGTACAATACAGTTTTTCCTTGCCGATATCTCTCTTTGGCAAAGAGATAGGCATTGGAAAATTCAGGGCTATAACGTGTAGATGAAGCACTAACAGGAGGCTTTAAAATTTTCATTCTAGTGTCTTTCGTTTGGGAGAAAAATGCAAAGGTACAATACAGCTTTTCCTTGCCAATATCTCTCTTTTGCAAAGAGCTAGGAATTGGAAAATTCAGGGCTATAACGTGTAGATGAAGCACTAACAGGAGGCTTTAAAATTTTCATTCTAGTGTCTTTCGTTTGGGAGAAAAATGCAAAAGTACAATGCAGCTTTTCCTTGCCGATATCTCTCTTTTGCAAAGAGATAGGCATTGGAAAATGCAGGGCTATAACGTGTAGATGAAGCACTAACAGGAGGCTTTAAAATTTTCATTCTAGTGTCTTTCGTTTGGGAGAAAAATGCAAAGGTACAATACAGCATTTCCTTGCCGATATCTCTCTTTTGTAAAGAGATAGGCATTGGAAAATTCAGGGCTATTACGTGTAGATGAAGCACTAACAGGAGGCTTTAAAATTTTCATTCTAGTGTCTTTCGTTTGGGAGAAAAATGCAAAAGTACAATGCAGCTTTTCCTTGCCGATATCTCTCTTTTGCAAAGAGATAGGCATTGGAAAATGCAGGGCTATAACGTGTAGATGAAGCACTAACAGGAGGCTTTAAAATTTTCATTCTAGTGTCTTTCGTTTGGGAGAAAAATGCAAAGGTACAATACAGCATTTCCTTGCCGATATCTCTCTTTTGCAAAGAGATAGGCATTGGAAAATTCAGGGCTATAACGTGTAGATGAAGCACTAACAGGAGGCTTTAAAATTTTCATTCTAGTGTCTTTCGTTTGGGAGAAAAATGCAAAGGTACAATACAGCTTTTCCTTGCCGATATCTCTCTTTTGCAAAGAGATAGGCATTGGAAAATTCAGGGCTATAACGTGTAGATGAAGCACTAACAGGAGGCTTTAAAATTTTAATTCTAGAGTCCTTCGTTTGGGAGAAAAATGCAAAGGTACAATACAGCTTTTCCTTGCCGATATCTCTCTTTTGCAAAGAGATAGGCATTGGAAAATTCAGGGCTATAACGTGTAGATGAAGCACTAATAGGAGGCTTTAAAATTTTCATTCTAGTGTCCTTCGTTTGGGAGAAAAATGCAAAGGTACAATACAGCTTTTCCTTGCCGATATCTCTCTTTTGCAAAGAGATAGGCATTGGAAAATTCAGGGCTATAACGTGTAGATGAAGCACTAACAGGAGGCTTTAAAATTTTCATTCTAGTGTCTTTCGTTTGGGAGAAAAATGCAAAGGTACAATACAGCTTTTCCTTGCCGATATCTCTCTTTTGCAAAGAGCTAGGCATTGGAAAATTCAGGGCTATAACGTGTAGATGAAGCATTAACAGTAGGCTTTAAAATTTTCATTCTAGTGTCTTTCGTTTGGGAGAAAAATGCAAAGGTACAATACAGCTTTTCCTTGCCAATATCTCTCTTTTGCAAAGAGCTAGGCATTGGAAAATTCAGGGCTATAACGTGTAGATGAAGCACTAACAGGAGGCTTTAAAATTTTCATTCTAGTGTCTTTCGTTTAGGAGAAAAATGCAAAGGTACAATACAGTTTTTCCTTGCCAATATATCTCTTTTGCAAAGAGATAGGCATTGGAAAATTCAGGGCTATAACGTGCAGATGAAGCACTAACAGGAGGCTTTAAAATTTTCATTCTAGTGTCCTTCGTTTGGGAGAAAAATGCAAAGGTACAATACAGCTTTTCCTTGCCAATATCTCTCTTTTGCAAAGAGCTAGGCATTGGAAAATTCAGGACTATACCGTGTAGATGAAGCACTAACAGGAGGCTTTTAATTTTCATTCTAGAGTCCTTCGTTTGGGAGAAAAATGCAAAGGTACAATACAGCTTTTCCTTGCCGATATCTCTCTTTTGCAAAGAGATAGGCATTGGAAAATTCAGGGCTATAACGTGTAGATGAAGCACTAATAGGAGGCTTTAAAATTTTCATTCTAGTGTCCTTCGTTTGGGAGAAAAATGCAAAGGTACAATACAGCTTTTCCTTGCCGATATCTCTCTTTTGCAAAGAGATAGGCATGGGAAAATTCAGGGCTATAACGTGTAGATGAAGCACTAACAGGAGGCTTTAAAATTTTCATTCTAGTGTCTTTCGTTTGGGAGAAAAATGCAAAGGTACAATACAGCTTTTCCTTGCCGATATCTCTCTTTTGCAAAGAGCTAGGCATTGGAAAATTCAGGGCTATAACGTGTAGATGAAGCATTAACAGTAGGCTTTAAAATTTTCATTCTAGTGTCTTTCGTTTGGGAGAAAAATGCAAAGGTACAATACAGCTTTTCCTTGCCAATATCTCTCTTTTGCAAAGAGCTAGGCATTGGAAAATTCAGGGCTATAACGTGTAGATGAAGCACTAACAGGAGGCTTTAAAATTTTCATTCTAGTGTCTTTCGTTTAGGAGAAAAATGCAAAGGTACAATACAGTTTTTCCTTGCCAATATATCTCTTTTGCAAAGAGATAGGCATTGGAAAATTCAGGGCTATAACGTGCAGATGAAGCACTAACAGGAGGCTTTCAAATTTTCATTCTAGTGTCCTTCGTTTGGGAGAAAAATGCAAAGGTACAATACAGCTTTTCCTTGCCAATATCTCTCTTTTGCAAAGAGATAGGCATTGGAAAATTCAGGGCTATACCGTGTAGATGAAGCACTAACAGGAGGCTTTTAATTTTTCATTCTAGTGTCCTTCGTTTGGGAGAAAAATGCAAAGGTACAATACAGCTTTTCCTTGCCGATATCTCTCTTTTGCAAAGAGATAGGCATTGGAAAATTCAGGGCTATAACGTGTAGATGAAGCCCTAACAGGAGGCTTTAAAATTTTCATTCTAGTGTCTTTCGTTTGGGAGAAAAATGCAAAGGTACAATACAGCTTTTCCTTGCCGATATCTCTCTTTTGCAAAGAGATAGGCATTGGAAAATTCAGGGCTATAACGTGTAGATGAAGCACTAACAGGAGGCTTTAAAATTTTCATTCTAGTGTCCTTCGTTTGGGAGAAAAATGCAAAGGTACAATACAGCTTTTCCTTGCCGATATCTCTCTTTTGCAAAGAGATAGGCATTGGAAAATTCAGGGCTATAACGTGTAGATGAAGCACTAACAGGAGGCTTTAAAATTTTCATTCTAGTGTCTTTCGTTTGGGAGAAAAATGCAAAGGTACAATACAGTTTTTCCTTGCCAATATATCTCTTTTGCAAAGAGATAGGCATTGGAAAATTCAGGGCTATAACGTGCAGATGAAGCACTAACAGGAGGCTTTAAAATTTTCATTCTAGTGTCCTTCGTTTGGGAGAAAAATGCAAAGGTACAATACAGCTTTTCCTTGCCAATATCTCTCTTTTGCAAAGAGCTAGGCATTGGAAAATTCAGGGCTATACCGTGAAGATGAAGCACTAACAGGAGGCTTTTAAATTTTCATTCTAGTGTCCTTCGTTTGGGAGAAAAATGCAAAGGTACAATACAGCTTTTCCTTGCCGATATCTCTCTTTTGCAAAGAGATAGGCATTGGAAAAATCAGGGCTATAACGTGTAGATGAAGCACTAACAGGAGGCTTTAAAATTTTCATTCTAGTGTCTTTCGTTTGGGAGAAAAATGCAAAGGTACAATACAGCTTTTCCTTGCCGATATCTCTCTTTTGCAAAGAGATAGGCATTGGAAAATTCAGGGCTATAACGTGTAGATGAAGCACTAACAGGAGGCTTTAAAATTTTCATTCTAGTGTCCTTCGTTTGGGAGAAAAATGCAAAGGTACAATACAGCTTTTCCTTGCCAATATCTCTCTTTTGCAAAGAGATAGGCATTGGAAAATTCAGGGCTATAACGTGTAGATGAAGCACTAATAGGAGGCTTTAAAATTTTCAATCTAGTGTCCTTCGTTTGGGAGAAAAATGCAAAGGTACAATACAGCTTTTCCTTGCCGATATCTCTCTTTTGCAAAGAGATAGTCATTGGAAAATTCAGGGTTATAACGTGTAGATGAAGCACTAACAGGAGGCTTTAAAATTTTCATTCTAGTGTCTTTCGTTTGGGAGAAAAATGCAAAAGTACAATGCTGCTTTTCCTTGCCGATATCTCTCTTTTGCAAAGAGATAGGCATTGGAAAATGCAGGGCTATAACGTGTAGATGAAGCACTAACAGGAGGCTTTAAAATTTTCATTCTAGTGTCTTTCGTTTGAGAGAAAAATGCAAAGGTACAATACAGCTTTTCCTTGCCAATATCTCTCTTTTGCAAAGAGCTAGGCATTGGAAAATTCAGGGCTATAACGTGTAGATGAAGCACTAACAGGAGGCTTTTAAATTTTCATTCTAGTGTCCTTCGTTTGGGAGAAAAATGCAAAGGTACAATACAGCTTTTCCTTGCCGATATCTCTCTTTTGCAAAGAGATAGGCATTGGAAAATTCAGGGCTATAACGTGTAGATGAAGCACTAACAGGAGGCTTTAAAATTTTCATTCTAGTGTCTTTCGTTTGGGAGAAAAATGCAAAGGTACAATACAGCTTTTCCTTGCCGATATCTCTCTTTTGCAAAGAGATAGGCATTGGAAAATTCAGGGCTATAACGTGTAGATGAAGCACTAACAGGAGGCTTTAAAATTTTCATTCTAGTGTCCTTCGTTTGGGAGAAAAATGCAAAGGTACAATACAGCTTTTCCTTGCCGATATCTCTCTTTTGCAAAGAGATAGGCATTGTAAAATTCAGGGCTATAACGTGTAGATGAAGCACTAACAGGAGGCTTTAAAATTTTCATTCTAGTGTCTTTCGTTTGGGAGAAAAATGCAAAGGTACAATACAGCTTTTCCTTGCCGATATCTCTCTTTTGCAAAGAGATAGGCATTGGAAAATTCAGGGCTATAACGTGTAGATGAAGCAATAACAGGAGGCTTTAAAATTTTCATTCTAGTGTCCTTCGTTTGGGAGAAAAATGCAAAGGTACAATACAGCTTTTCCTTGCCGATATCTCTCTTTTGCAAAGAGATAGGCATTGGAAAATTCAGGGCTATAACGTGTAGATGAAGCACTAACAGGAGGCTTTTAAATTTTCATTCTAGTGTCCTTCGTTTGGGAGAAAAATGCAAAGGTACAATACAGCTTTTCCTTGCCGATATCTCTCTTTTGCAAAGAGATAGGCATTGGAAAATTCAGGGCTATAACGTGTAGATGAAGCACTAACAGGAGGCTTTAAAATTTTCATTCTAGTGTCCTTCGTTTGGGAGAAAAATGCAAAGGTACAATACAGCTTTTCCTTGCCGATATCTCTCTTTTGCAAAGAGATAGGCATTGGAAAATTCAGGGCTATAACGTGTAGATGAAGCACTAATAGGAGGCTTTAAAATTTTCAATCTAGTGTCCTTCGTTTGGGAGAAAAATGCAAAGGTACAATACAGCTTTTCCTTGCCGATATCTCTCTTTTGCAAAGAGATAGGCATTGGAAAATGCAGGGCTATAACGTGTAGATGAAGCACTAACAGGAGGCTTTAAAATTTTCATTCTAGTGTCTTTCGTTTGAGAGAAAAATGCAAAGGTACAATACAGCTTTTCCTTGCCAATATCTCTCTTTTGCAAAGAGCTAGGCATTGGAAAATTCAGGGCTATACCGTGTATGAAGCACTAACAGGAGGCTTTTAAATTTTCATTCTAGTGTCCTTCGTTTGGGAGAAAAATGCAAAGGTACAATACAGCTTTTCCTTGCCGATATCTCTCTTTTGCAAAGAGATAGGCATTGGAAAATTCAGGGCTATAACGTGTAGATGAAGCACTAACAGGAGGCTTTAAAATTTTCATTCTAGTGTCTTTCGTTTGGGAGAAAAATGCAAAGGTACAATACAGCTTTTCCTTGCCGATATCTCTCTTTTGCAAAGAGATAGGCATTGGAAAATTCAGGGCTATAACGTGTAGATGAAGCACTAACAGGAGGCTTTAAAATTTTCATTCTAGTGTCCTTCGTTTGGGAGAAAAATGCAAAGGTACAATACAGCTTTTCCTTGCCGATATCTCTCTTTTGCAAAGAGATAGGCATTGTAAAATTCAGGGCTATAACGTGTAGATGAAGCACTAACAGGAGGCTTTAAAATTTTCATTCTAGTGTCTTTCGTTTGGGAGAAAAATGCAAAGGTACAATACAGCTTTTCCTTGCCGATATCTCTCTTTTGCAAAGAGATAGGCATTGGAAAATTCAGGGCTATAACGTGTAGATGAAGCAATAACAGGAGGCTTTAAAATTTTCATTCTAGTGTCCTTCGTTTGGGAGAAAAATGCAAAGGTACAATACAGCTTTTCCTTGCCGATATCTCTCTTTTGCAAAGAGATAGGCATTGGAAAATTCAGGGCTATAACGTGTAGATGAAGCACTAATAGGAGGCTTTAAAATTTTCAATCTAGTGTCCTTCGTTTGGGAGAAAAATGCAAAGGTACAATACAGCTTTTCCTTGCCAATATCTCTCTTTTGCAAAGAGCTAGGCATTGGAAAATTCAGGGCTATACCGTGTAGATGAAGCACCAGCAGGAGGCTTTTAAATTTTCATTCTAGTGTCCTTCGTTTGGGAGAAAAATGCAAAGGTACAATACAGCTTTTCCATGCCGATATCTCTCTTTTGCAAAGAGATAGGCATTGGAAAATTCAGGGCTATAACGTGTAGATGAAGCACTAACAGGAGGCTTTAAAATTTTCATTCTAGTGTCTTTCGTTTGGGAGAAAAACGCAAAGGTACAATACAGCTTTTCCTTGCCGATATCTCTCTTTTGCAAAGAGATAGGCATTGGAAAATTCAGGGCTATAACGTGTAGATGAAGCACTAGCAGGAGGCTTTAAAATTTTCATTCTAGTGTCCTTCGTTTGGGAGAAAACTGCAAAGGTACAATACAGCTTTTCCTTGCCGATATCTCTCTTTTGCAAAGAGATAGGCATTGGAAAATTAAGGGCTATAACGTGTAGATGAAGCACTAATAGGAGGCTTTAAAATTTTCATTCTAGTGTCCTTCGTTTGGGAGAAAAATGCAAAGGTACAATACAGCTTTTCCTTGCCGATATCTCTCTTTTGCAAAGAGATAGGCATTGGAAAATTCAGGGCTATAACGTGTAGATGAAGCACTAACAGGAGGCTTTAAAATTTTAATTCTAGAGTCCTTCGTTTGGGAGAAAAATGCAAAGGTACAATACAGCTTTTCCTTGCCGATATCTCTCTTTTGCAAAGAGATAGGCATTGGAAAATTCAGGGCTATAACGTGTAGATGAAGCACTAACAGGAGGCTTTTAAATTTTCATTCTAGTGTCCTTCGTTTGGGAGAAAAATGCAAAGGTACAATACAGCTTTTCCTTGCCGATATCTCTCTTTTGCAAAGAGATAGGCATTGGAAAATTCAGGGCTATAACGTGTAGATGAAGCACTAACAGGAGGCTTTAAAATTTTCATTCTAGTGTCTTTCGTTTGGGAGAAAAATGCAAAGGTACAATACAGCTTTTCCTTGCCGATATCTCTCTTTTGCAAAGAGCTAGGCATTGGAAAATTCAGGGCTATAACGTGTAGATGAAGCATTAACAGTAGGCTTTAAAATTTTCATTCTAGTGTCTTTCGTTTGGGAGAAAAATGCAAAGGTACAATACATCTTTTCCTTGCCAATATCTCTCTTTTGCAAAGAGCTAGGCATTGGAAAATTAAGGGCTATAACGTGTAGATGAAGCACGAACAGGAGGCTTTAAAATTTTCATTCTAGTGTCTTTCGTTTAGGAGAAAAATGCAAAGGTACAATACAGTTTTTCCTTGCCAATATATCTCTTTTGCAAAGAGATAGGCATTGGAAAATTCAGGGCTATAACGTGCAGGTGAAGCACTAACAGGAGGCTTTAAAATTTTCATTCTAGTGTCCTTCGTTTGGGAGAAAAATGCAAAGGTACAATACAGCTTTTCCTTGCCAATATCTCTCTTTTGCAAAGAGCTAGGCATTGGAAAATTCAGGGCTATACCGTGTAGATGAAGCACTAACAGGAGGCTTTTAATTTTCATTCTAGAGTCCTTCGTTTGGGAGAAAAATGCAAAGGTACAATACAGCTTTTCCTTGCCGATATCTCTCTTTTGCAAAGAGATAGGCATTGGAAAATTCAGGGCTATAACGTGTAGATGAAGCACTAATAGGAGGCTTTAAAATTTTCATTCTAGTGTCCTTCGTTTGGGAGAAAAATGCAAAGGTACAATACAGCTTTTCCTTGCCGATATCTCTCTTTTGCAAAGAGATAGGCATTGGAAAATTCAGGGCTATAACGTGTAGATGAAGCACTAACAGGAGGCTTTAAAATTTTCATTCTAGTGTCTTTCGTTTGGGAGAAAAATGCAAAGGTACAATACAGCTTTTCCTTGCCGATATCTCTCTTTTGCAAAGAGCTAGGCATTGGAAAATTCAGGGCTATAACGTGTAGATGAAGCATTAACAGTAGGCTTTAAAATTTTCATTCTAGTGTCTTTCGTTTGGGAGAAAAATGCAAAGGTACAATACAGCTTTTCCTTGCCAATATCTCTCTTTTGCAAAGAGCTAGGCATTGGAAAATTCAGGGCTATAACGTGTAGATGAAGCACTAACAGGAGGCTTTAAAATTTTCATTCTAGTGTCTTTCGTTTAGGAGAAAAATGCAAAGGTACAATACAGTTTTTCCTTGCCAATATATCTCTTTTGCAAAGAGATAGGCATTGGAAAATTCAGGGCTATAACGTGCAGATGAAGCACTAACAGGAGGCTTTAAAATTTTCATTCTAGTGTCCTTCGTTTGGGAGAAAAATGCAAAGGTACAATACAGCTTTTCCTTGCCAATATCTCTCTTTTGCAAAGAGCTAGGCATTGGAAAATTCAGGGCTATACCGTGTAGATGAAGCACTAACAGGAGTCTTTTAATTTTTCATTCTAGTGTCCTTCGTTTGGGAGAAAAATGCAAAGGTACAATACAGCTTTTCCTTGCCGATATCTCTCTTTTGCAAAGAGATAGGCATTGGAAAATTCAGGGCTATAACGTGTAGATGAAGCCCTAACAGGAGGCTTTAAAATTTTCATTCTAGTGTCTTTCGTTTGGGAGAAAAATGCAAAGGTACAATACAGCTTTTCCTTGCCGATATCTCTCTTTTGCAAAGAGATAGGCATTGGAAAATTCAGGGCTATAACGTGTAGATGAAGCACTAACAGGAGGCTTTAAAATTTTCATTCTAGTGTCCTTCGTTTGGGAGAAAAATGCAAAGGTACAATACAGCTTTTCCTTGCCGATATCTCTCTTTTGCAAAGAGATAGGCATTGGAAAATTCAGGGCTATAACGTGTAGATGAAGCACTAACAGGAGGCTTTAAAATTTTCATTCTAGTGTCTTTCGTTTGGGAGAAAAATGCAAAGGTACAATACAGTTTTTCCTTGCCAATATATCTCTTTTGCAAAGAGATAGGCATTGGAAAATTCAGGGCTATAACGTGCAGATGAAGCACTAACAGGAGGCTCTTAAATTTTCATTCTAGTGTCCTTCGTTTGGGAGAAAAATGCAAAGGTACAATACAGCTTTTCCTTGCCGATATCTCTCTTTTGCAAAGAGATAGGCATTGGAAAATTCAGGGCTATAACGTGTAGATGAAGCACTAACAGGAGGCTTTAAAATTTTCATTCTAGTGTCTTTCGTTTGGGAGAAAAATGCAAAGGTACAATACAGCTTTTCCTTGCCGATATCTCTCTTTTGCAAAGAGATAGGCATTGGAAAATTCAGGGCTATAACGTGTAGATGAAGCCCTAACAGGAGGCTTTAAAATTTTCATTCTAGTGTCTTTCGTTTGGGAGAAAAATGCAAAGGTACAATACAGCTTTTCCTTGCCGATATCTCTCTTTTGCAAAGAGATAGGCATTGGAAAATTCAGGGCTATAACGTTTAGATGAAGCACTAACAGGAGGCTTTAAAATTTTCATTCTAGTGTCCTTCGTTTGGGAGAAAAATGCAAAGGTACAATACAGCTTTTCCTTGCCGATATCTCTCTTTTGCAAAGAGATAGGCATTGGAAAATTCAGGGCTATAACGTGTAGATGAAGCACTAACAGGAGGCTTTAAAATTTTCATTCTAGTGTCCTTCGTTTGGGAGAAAAATGCAAAGGTACAATACAGCTTTTCCTTGCCGATATCTCTCTTTTGCAAAGAGATAGGCATTGGAAAATTCAGGGCTATAACGTGTAGATGAAGCACTAATAGGAGGCTTTAAAATTTTCAATCTAGTGTCCTTCGTTTGGGAGAAAAATGCAAAGGTACAATACAGCTTTTCCTTGCCGATATCTCTCTTTTGCAAAGAGATAGGCATTGGAAAATACAGGGTTATAACGTGTAGATGAAGCACTAACAGGAGGCTTTAAAATTTTCATTCTAGTGTCTTTCGTTTGGGAGAAAAATGCAAAAGTACAATGCTGCTTTTCCTTGCCGATATCTCTCTTTTGCAAAGAGATAGGCATTGGAAAATGCAGGGCTATAACGTGTAGATGAAGCACTAACAGGAGGCTTTAAAATTTTCATTCTAGTGTCTTTCGTTTGAGAGAAAAATGCAAAGGTACAATACAGCTTTTCCTTGCCAATATCTCTCTTTTGCAAAGAGCTAGGCATTGGAAAATTCAGGGCTATAACGTGTAGATGAAGCACTAACAGGAGGCTTTTAAATTTACATTCTAGTGTCCTTCGTTTGGGAGAAAAATGCAAAGGTACAATACAGCTTTTCCTTGCCGATATCTCTCTTTTGCAAAGAGATAGGCATTGGAAAATTCAGGGCTATAACGTGTAGATGAAGCACTAACAGGAGGCTTTAAAATTTTCATTCTAGTGTCTTTCGTTTGGGAGAAAAATGCAAAGGTACAATACAGCTTTTCCTTGCCGATATCTCTCTTTTGCAAAGAGATAGGCATTGGAAAATTCAGGGCTATAACGTGTAGATGAAGCACTAACAGGAGGCTTTAAAATTTTCATTCTAGTGTCCTTCGTTTGGGAGAAAAATGCAAAGGTACAATACAGCTTTTCCTTGCCGATATCTCTCTTTTGCAAAGAGATAGGCATTGTAAAATTCAGGGCTATAACGTGTAGATGAAGCACTAACAGGAGGCTTTAAAATTTTCATTCTAGTGTCTTTCGTTTGGGAGAAAAATGCAAAGGTACAATACAGCTTTTCCTTGCCGATATCTCTCTTTTGCAAAGAGATAGGCATTTTGAAAATTCAGGGCTATAACGTGTAGATGAAGCAATAACAGGAGGCTTTAAAATTTTCATTCTAGTGTCCTTCGTTTGGGAGAAAAATGCAAAGGTACAATACAGCTTTTCCTTGCCGATATCTCTCTTTTGCAAAGAGATAGGCATTGGAAAATTCAGGGCTATAACGTGTAGATGAAGCACTAACAGGAGGCTTTTAAATTTTCATTCTAGTGTCCTTCGTTTGGGAGAAAAATGCAAAGGTACAATACAGCTTTTCCTTGCCGATATCTCTCTTTTGCAAAGAGATAGGCATTGGAAAATTCAGGGCTATAACGTGTAGATGAAGCACTAACAGGAGGCTTTAAAATTTTCATTCTAGTGTCCTTCGTTTGGGAGAAAAATGCAAAGGTACAATACAGCTTTTCCTTGCCGATATCTCTCTTTTGCAAAGAGATAGGCATTGGAAAATTCAGGGCTATAACGTGTAGATGAAGCACTAATAGGAGGCTTTAAAATTTTCAATCTAGTGTCCTTCGTTTGGGAGAAAAATGCAAAGGTACAATACAGCTTTTCCTTGCCGATATCTCTCTTTTGCAAAGAGATAGGCATTGGAAAATTCAGGGCTATAACGTGTAGATGAAGCACTAACAGGAGGCTTTAAAATTTTCATTCTAGTGTCTTTCGTTTGGGAGAAAAATGCAAAAGTACAATGCTGCTTTTCCTTGCCGATATCTCTCTTTTGCAAAGAGATAGGCATTGGAAAATGCAGGGCTATAACGTGTAGATGAAGCACTAACAGGAGGCTTTACAATTTTCATTCTAGTGTCTTTCGTTTGAGAGAAAAATGCAAAGGTACAATACAGCTTTTCCTTGCCAATATCTCTCTTTTGCAAAGAGCTAGGCATTGGAAAATTCAGGGCTATACCGTGTAGATGAAGCACTAACAGGAGGCTTTAAAATTTTCATTCTAGTGTCTTTCGTTTGGGAGAAAAATGCAAAGGTACAATACAGCTTTTCCTTGCCGATATCTCTCTTTTGCAAAGAGATAGGCATTGGAAAATTCAGGGCTATAACGTGTAGATGAAGCACTAACAGGAGGCTTTAAAATTTTCATTCTAGTGTCCTTCGTTTGGGAGAAAAATGCAAAGGTACAATACAGCTTTTCCTTGCCGATATCTCTCTTTTGCAAAGAGATAGGCATTGTAAAATTCAGGGCTATAACGTGTAGATGAAGCACTAACAGGAGGCTTTAAAATTTTCATTCTAGTGTCTTTCGTTTGGGAGAAAAATGCAAAGGTACAATACAGCTTTTCCTTGCCGATATCTCTCTTTTGCAAAGAGATAGGCATTTTGAAAATTCAGGGCTATAACGTGTAGATGAAGCAATAACAGGAGGCTTTAAAATTTTCATTCTAGTGTCCTTCGTTTGGGAGAAAAATGCAAAGGTACAATACAGCTTTTCCTTGCCGATATCTCTCTTTTGCAAAGAGATAGGCATTGGAAAATTCAGGGCTATAACGTGTAGATGAAGCACTAACAGGAGGCTTTTAAATTTTCATTCTAGTGTCCTTCGTTTGGGAGAAAAATGCAAAGGTACAATACAGCTTTTCCTTGCCGATATCTCTCTTTTGCAAAGAGATAGGCATTGGAAAATTCAGGGCTATAACGTGTAGATGAAGCACTAACAGGAGGCTTTAAAATTTTCATTCTAGTGTCCTTCGTTTGGGAGAAAAATGCAAAGGTACAATACAGCTTTTCCTTGCCGATATCTCTCTTTTGCAAAGAGATAGGCATTGGAAAATTCAGGGCTATAACGTGTAGATGAAGCACTAATAGGAGGCTTTAAAATTTTCAATCTAGTGTCCTTCGTTTGGGAGAAAAATGCAAAGGTACAATACAGCTTTTCCTTGCCGATATCTCTCTTTTGCAAAGAGATAGGCATTGGAAAATTCAGGGCTATAACGTGTAGATGAAGCACTAACAGGAGGCTTTAAAATTTTCATTCTAGTGTCTTTCGTTTGGGAGAAAAATGCAAAAGTACAATGCTGCTTTTCCTTGCCGATATCTCTCTTTTGCAAAGAGATAGGCATTGGAAAATGCAGGGCTATAACGTGTAGATGAAGCACTAACAGGAGGCTTTAAAATTTTCATTCTAGTGTCTTTCGTTTGAGAGAAAAATGCAAAGGTACAATACAGCTTTTCCTTGCCAATATCTCTCTTTTGCAAAGAGCTAGGCATTGGAAAATTCAGGGCTATACCGTGTAGATGAAGCACTAACAGGAGGCTTTTAAATTTTCATTCTAGTGTCCTTCGTTTGGGAGAAAAATGCAAAGGTACAATACAGCTTTTCCTTGCCGATATCTCTCTTTTGCAAAGAGATAGGCATTGGAAAATTCAGGGCTATAACGTGTAGATGAAGCACTAACAGGAGGCTTTCAAATTTTCATTCTAGTGTCTTTCGTTTGGGAGAAAAATGCAAAGGTACAATACAGCTTTTCCTTGCCGATATCTCTCTTTTGCAAAGAGATAGGCATTGGAAAATTCAGGGCTATAACGTGTAGATGAAGCACTAACAGGAGGCTTTAAAATTTTCATTCTAGTGTCCTTCGTTTGGGAGAAAAATGCAAAGGTACAATACAGCTTTTCCTTGCCGATATCTCTCTTTTGCAAAGAGATAGGCATTGTAAAATTCAGGGCTATAACGTGTAGATGAAGCACTAACAGGAGGCTTTAAAATTTTCATTCTAGTGTCTTTCGTTTGGGAGAAAAATGCAAAGGTACAATACAGCTTTTCCTTGCCGATATCTCTCTTTTGCAAAGAGATAGGCATTGGAAAATTCAGGGCTATAATGTGTAGATGAAGCAATAACAGGAGGCTTTAAAATTTTCATTCTAGTGTCCTTCGTTTGGGAGAAAAATGCAAAGGTACAATACAGCTTTTCCTTGCCGATATCTCTCTTTTGCAAAGAGATAGGCATTGGAAAATTCAGGGCTATAACGTGTAGATGAAGCACTAATAGGTGGCTTTAAAATTTTCAATCTAGTGTCCTTCGTTTGGGAGAAAAATGCAAAGGTACAATACAGCTTTTCCTTGCCAATATCTCTCTTTTGCAAAGAGCTAGGCATTGGAAAATTCAGGGCTATAACGTGTAGATGAAGCACTAACAGGAGGCTTTAAAATTTTCATTATAGTGTCTTTCGTTTGGGAGAAAAATGCAAAAGTACAATGCTGCTTTTCCTTGCCGATATCTCTCTTTTGCAAAGAGATAGGCATTGGAAAATGCAGGGCTATAACGTGTAGATGAAGAACTAACAGGAGGCTTTAAAATTTTCATTCTAGTGTCTTTCGTTTGGGAGAAAAATGCAAAGGTACAATACAGCTTTTCCTTGCCAATATCTCTCTTTTGCAAAGAGCTAGGCATTGGAAAATTCAGGGCTATACCGTGTAGATGAAGCACTAACAGGAGGCTTTTAAATTTTCATTCTAGTGTCCTTCGTTTGGGAGAAAAATGCAAAGGTACAATACAGCTTTTCCATGCCGATATCTCTCTTTTGCAAAGAGATAGGCATTGGAAAATTCAGGGCTATAACGTGTAGATGAAGCACTAACAGGAGGCTTTAAAATTTTCATTCTAGTGTCTTTCGTTTGGGAGAAAAACGCAAAGGTACAATACAGCTTTTCCTTGCCGATATCTCTCTTTTGCAAAGAGATAGGCATTGGAAAATTCAGGGCTACAACGTGTAGATGAAGCACTAACAGGAGGCTTTAAAATTTTCATTCTAGTGTCCTTCGTTTGGGAGAAAACTGCAAAGGTACAATACAGCTTTTCCTTGCCGATATCTCTCTTTTGCAAAGAGATAGGCATTGGAAAATTAAGGGCTATAACGTGTAGATGAAGCACTAATAGGAGGCTTTAAAATTTTCATTCTAGTGTCCTTCGTTTGGGAGAAAAATGCAAAGGTACAATACAGCTTTTCCTTGCCGATATCTCTCTTTTGCAAAGAGATAGGCATTGGAAAATTCAGGGCTATAACGTGTAGATGAAGCACTAACAGGAGGCTTTAAAATTTTCATTCTAGTGTCTTTCGTTTGGGAGAAAAATGCAAAGGTACAATACCGCTTTTTCTTGCCGATATCTCTCTTTTGCAAAGAGCTAGGCATTGGAAAATTCAGGGCTATAACGTGTAGATGAAGCACTAATAGGAGGCTTTAAAATTTTCAATCTAGTGTCCTTCGTTTGGGAGAAAAATGCAAAGGTACAATACAGCTTTTCCTTGCCGATATCTCTCTTTTGCAAAGAGCTAGGCATTGGAAAATTCAGGGCTATAACGTGTAGATGAAGCACTAACAGGAAGCTTTACAATTTTCATTCTAGTGTCTTTCGTTTGGGAGAAAAATGCAAAGGTACAATGCTGCTTTTCCTTGCCGATATCTCTCTTTTGCAAAGAGCTAGGCATTGGAAAATGCAGGGCTATAACGTGTAGATGAATCACTAACAGGAGGCTTTAAAATTTTCATTCTAGTGTCTTTCGTTTGGGAGAAAAATGCAAAGGTACAATACAGCTTTTCCTTGCCGATATCTCTCTTTTGCAAAGAGATAGGCATTGGAAAATGCAGGGCTATAACGTGTAGATGAAGCACTAACAGGAGGCTTTAAAATTTTCATTCTAGTGTCTTTCGTTTGGGAGAAAAATGCAAAGGTACAATACAGCATTTCCTTGCCGATATCTCTCTTTTGCACAGAGATAGGCATTGGAAAATTCAGGGCTATAACGTGTAGATGAAGCACTAACAGGAGGCTTTAAAATTTTCATTCTAGTGTCTTTCGTTTGGGAGAAAAATGCAAAGGTACAATACAGCTTTTCCTTGCCGATATCTCTCTTTTGCAAAGAGATAGGCATTGGAAAATTCAGGGCTATAACGTGTAGATGAAGCACTAACAGGAGGCTTTAAAATTTTCATTCTAGTGTCCTTCGTTTGGGAGAAAAATGCAAAGGTACAATACAGCTTTTCCTTGCCGATATCTCTCTTTTGCAAAGAGATAGGCATTGTAAAATTCAGGGCTATAACGTGTAGATGAAGCACTAATAGGAGGCTTTAAAATTTTCAATCTAGTGTCCTTCGTTTGGGAGAAAAATGCAAAGGTACAATACAGCTTTTCCTTGCCGATATCTCTCTTTTGCAAAGAGATAGGCATTGGAAAATGCAGGGCTATAACGTGTAGATGAAGCACTAACAGGAGGCTTTAAAATTTTCATTCTAGTGTCTTTCGTTTGGGAGAAAAATGCAAAGGTACAATACAGCTTTTCCTTGCCAATATCTCTCTTTTGCAAAGAGCTAGGCATTGGAAAATTCAGGGCTATACCGTGTAGATGAAGCACTAACAGGAGGCTTTTAAATTTTCATTCTAGTGTCCTTCGTTTGGGAGAAAAATGCAAAGGTACAATACAGCTTTTCCATGCCGATATCTCTCTTTTGCAAAGAGATAGGCATTGGAAAATTCAGGGCTATAACGTGTAGATGAAACACTAACAGGAGGCTTTAAAATTTTCATTCTAGTGTCTTTCGTTTGGGAGAAAAACGCAAAGGTACAATACAGCTTTTCCTTGCCGATATCTCTCTTTTGCAAAGAGATAGGCATTGGAAAATTCAGGGCTATAACGTGTAGATGAAGCACTAACAGGAGGCTTTAAAATTTTCATTCTAGTGTCCTTCGTTTGGGAGAAAACTGCAAAGGTACAATACAGCTTTTCCTTGCCGATATCTCTCTTTTGCAAAGAGATAGGCATTGGAAAATTAAGGGCTATAACGTGTAGATGAAGCACTAATAGGAGGCTTTAAAATTTTCATTCTAGTGTCCTTCGTTTGGGAGAAAAATGCAAAGGTACAATACAGCTTTTCCTTGCCGATATCTCTCTTTTGCAAAGAGATAGGCATTGGAAAATTCAGGGCTATAACGTGTAGATGAAGCACTAACAGGAGGCTTCAAAATTTTCATTCTAGTGTCTTTCGTTTGGGAGAAAAATGCAAAGGTACAATACCGCTCTTCCTTGCCGATATCTCTCTTTTGCAAAGAGCTAGGCATTGGAAAATTCAGGGCTATAACGTGTAGATGAAGCACTAATAGGAGGCTTTAAAATTTTCAATCTAGTGTCCTTCGTTTGGGAGAAAAATGCAAAGGTACAATACAGTTTTTCCTTGCCGATATCTCTCTTTTGCAAAGAGATAGGCATTGGAAAATTCAGGGCTATAACGTGTAGATGAAGCACTAACAGGAGGCTTTACAATTTTCATTCTAGTGTCTTTCGTTTGGGAGAAAAATGCAAAGGTACAATACAGCTTTTCCTTGCCGATATCTCTCTTTTGCAAAGAGATAGGCATTGGAAAATGCAGGGCTATAACGTGTAGATGAAGCACTAACAGGAGGCTTTAAAATTTTCATTCTAGTGTCTTTCGTTTGGGAGAAAAATGCAAAGGTACAATACAGCATTTCCTTGCCGATATCTCTCTTTTGCAAAGAGATAGGCATTGGAAAATTCAGGACTATTACGTGTAGATGAAGCACTAAAAGGAGGCTTTAAAATTTTCATTCTAGTGTCTTTCGTTTGGGAGAAAAATGCAAAAGTACAATGCAGCTTTTCCTTGCCGATATCTCTCTTTTGCAAAGAGATAGGCATTGGAAAATTCAGGGCTATAACGTGTAGATGAAGATCTAATAGGAGGCTTTAAAATTTTCAATCTAGTGTCCTTCGTTTGGGAGAAAAATGCAAAGGTACAATACAGCTTTTCCTTGCCAATATCTCTCTTTTGCAAAGAGCTAGGCATTGGAAAATTCAGGGCTATAACGTGTAGATGAAGCACTAACAGGAGGCTTTAAAATTTTCATTCTAGTGTCTTTCGTTTGGGAGAAAAATGCAAAGGTACAATACAGTTTTTCCTTGCCGATATCTCTCTTTTGCAAAGAGATAGGCATTGGAAAATTCAGGGCTATAACGTGTAGATGAAGCACTAACAGGAGGCTTTACAATTTTCATTCTAGTGTCTTTCGTTTGGGAGAAAAATGCAAAGGTACAATACAGCTTTTCCTTGCCGATATCTCTCTTTTGCAAAGAGATAGGCATTGGAAAATGCAGGGCTATAACGTGTAGATGAAGCACTAACAGGAGGCTTTAAAATTTTCATTCTAGTGTCTTTCGTTTGGGAGAAAAATGCAAAGGTACAATACAGCATTTCCTTGCCGATATCTCTCTTTTGCAAAGAGATAGGCATTGGAAAATTCAGGACTATTACGTGTAGATGAAGCACTAACAGGAGGCTTTAAAATTTTCATTCTAGTGTCTTTCGTTTGGGAGAAAAATGCAAAGGTACAATACAGCTTTTCCTTGCCGATATCTCTCTTTTGCAAAGAGATAGGCATTGGAAAATTGAGGGCTATACCGTGTAGATGAAGCACTAACAGAAGGCTTTAAAATTTTCATTCGTGTCCTTCGTTTGGGAGAAAAATGCAAAGGTACAATACAGCTTTTCCTTGCCGATATCTCTCTTTTGCAAAGAGATAGGCATTGGAAAATTCAGGGCTATAACGTGTAGATGAAGCACTAATAGGAGGCTTTAAAATTTTCAATCTAGTGTCCTTCGTTTGGGAGAAAAATGCAAAGGTACAATACAGCTTTTCCTTGCCAATATCTCTCTTTTGCAAAGAGCTAGGCATTGGAAAATTCAGGGCTATAACGTGTAGATGAAGCACTAACAGGAGGCTTTAAAATTTTCATTCTAGTGTCTTTCGTTTGGGAGAAAAATGCAAAGGTACAATACAGTTTTTCCTTGCCGATATCTCTCTTTTGCAAAGAGATAGGCATTGGAAAATTCAGGGCTATAACGTGTAGATGAAGCACTAACAGGAGGCTTTACAATTTTCATTCTAGTGTCTTTCGTTTGGGAGAAAAATGCAAAGGTACAATACAGCTTTTCCTTGCCGATATCTCTCTTTTGCAAAGAGATAGGCATTGGAAAATTCAGGACTATTACGTGTAGATGAAGCACTAAAAGGAGGCTTTAAAATTTTCATTCTAGTGTCTTTCGTTTGGGAGAAAAATGCAAAAGTACAATGCAGCTTTTCCTTGCCAAATTCTCTCTTTTGCAAAGAGCTAGGCATTGGAAAATGCAGGGCTATAACGTGTAGATGAAGCACTAACAGGAGGCTTTACAATTTTCATTCTAGTGTCTTTCGTTTGGGAGAAAAATGCAAAGGTACAATGCAGCTTTTCCTTGCCGATATCTCTCTTTTGCAAAGAGATAGGCATTGGAAAATGCAGGGCTATAACGTGTAGATGAAGCACTAACAGGAGGCTTTAAAATTTTCATTCTAGTGTCTTTCGTTTGGGAGAAAATGCAAAGGTACAATACAGCATTTCCTTGCCGATATCTCTCTTTTGCACAGAGATAGGCATTGGAAAATTCAGGGCTATAACGTGTAGATGAAGCACTAACAGGAGGCTTTAAAATTTTCAATCTAGTGTCCTTCGTTTGGGAGAAAAATGCAAAGGTACAATACAGCTTTTCCTTGCCAATATCTCTCTTTTGCAAAGAGCTAGGCATTGGAAAATGCAGGGCTATAACGTGTAGATGAAGCACTAACGGGAGGCTTTAAAATTTTCATTCTAGTGTCTTTCGTTTGGGAGAAAAATGCAAAGGTACAATACAGCATTTCCTTGCCGATATCTCTCTTTTGCACAGAGATAGGCATTGGAAAATTCAGGGCTATAACGTGTAGATGAAGCACTAACAGGAGGCTTTAAAATTTTCATTCTAGTGTCTTTCGTTTGGGAGAAAAATGCAAAGGTACAATACAGCTTTTCCTTGCCGATATCTCTCTTTTGCAAAGAGATAGGCATTGGAAAATTCAGGGCTATAACGTGTAGATGAAGCACTAACAGGAAGCTTTACAATTTTCATTCTAGTGTCTTTCGTTTGGGAGAAAAATGCAAAGGTACAATGCAGCTTTTCCTTGCCGATATCTCTCTTTTGCAAAGAGATAGGCATTGGAAAATGCAGGGCTATAACGTGTAGATGAAGCACTAACAGGAGGCTTTCAAATTTTCATTCTAGTGTCTTTCGTTTGGGAGAAAAATGCAAAGGTACAATACAGCATTTCCTTGCAGATTTCTCTCTTTTGCACAGAGATAGGCATTGGAAAATTCATGGCTATAACGTGTAGATGAAGCACTAACAGGAGGATTTAAAATTTTCAATCTAGTGTCCTTCGTTTGGGAGAAAAATGCAAAGGTACAATACAGCTTTTCCTTGCCAATATCTCTCTTTTGCAAAGAGCTAGGCATTGGAAAATGCAGGGCTATAACGTGTAGATGAAGCACTAACAGGAGGCTTTACAATTTTCATTCTAGTGTCTTTCGTTTGGGAGAAAAATGCAAAGGTACAATGCAGCTTTTCCTTGCCGATATCTCTCTTTTGCAAAGAGATAGGCATTGGAAAATGCAGGGCTATAACGTGTAGATGAAGCACTAACAGGAGGCTTTCAAATTTTCATTCTAGTGTCTTTCGTTTGGGAGAAAAATGCAAAGGTACAATACAGCATTTCCTTGCAGATTTCTCTCTTTTGCACAGAGATAGGCATTGGAAAATTCAGGGCTATAACGTGTAGATGAAGCACTAACAGGAGGCTTTAAAATTTTCATTCTAGTGTCTTTCGTTTGGGAGAAAAATGCAAAGGTACAATACAGCTTTTCCTTGCCGATATCTCTCTTTTGCAAAGAGATAGGCATTGGAAAATTCAGGGCTATAACGTGTAGATGAAGCACTAACAGGAGGCTTTAAAATTTTCATTCTAGTGTCCTTCGTTTGGGAGAAAAATGCAAAGGTACAATACAGCTTTTCCTTGCCAATATCTCTCTTTTGCAAAGAGCTAGGCATTGGAAAATGCAGGGCTATAACGTGTAGATGAAGCACTAACAGGAGGCTTTACAATTTTCATTCTAGTGTCTTTCGTTTGGGAGAAAAATGCAAAGGTACAATGCAGCTTTTCCTTGCCGATATCTCTCTTTTGCAAAGAGATAGGCATTGGAAAATGCAGGGCTATAACGTGTAGATGAAGCACTAACAGGAGGCTTTAAAATTTTCATTCTAGTGTCTTTCGTTTGGGAGAAAAATGCAAAGGTACAATACAGCATTTCCTTGCCGATATCTCTCTTTTGCACAGAGATAGGCATTGGAAAATTCAGGGCTATAACGTGTAGATGAAGCACTAACAGGAGGCTTTAAAATTTTCATTCTAGTGTCTTTCGTTTGGGAGAAAAATGCAAAGGTACAATACAGCTTTTCCTTGCCGATATCTCTCTTTTGCAAAGAGATAGGCATTGGAAAATTGAGGGCTATACCGTGTAGATGAAGCACTAACAGGAGGCTTTAAAATTTTCATTCGTGTCCTTCGTTTGGGAGAAAAATGCAAAGGTACAATACAGCTTTTCCTTGCCGATATCTCTCTTTTGCAAAGAGATAGGCATTGGAAAATTCAGGGCTATAACGTGTAGATGAAGCACTAATAGGAGGCTTTAAAATTTTCAATCTAGTGTCCTTCGTTTGGGAGAAAAATGCAAAGGTACAATACAGCCTTTCCTTGCCAATATCTCTCTTTTGCAAAGAGCTAGGCATTGGAAAATTCAGGGCTATAACGTGTAGATGAAGCACTAACAGGAGGCTTTAAAATTTTCATTCTAGTGTCTTTCGTTTGGGAGAAAAATGCAAAGGTACAATACAGTTTTTCCTTGCCGATATCTCTCTTTTGCAAAGAGATAGGCATTGGAAAATTCAGGGCTATAACGTGTCGATGAAACACTAACAGGAGGCTTTACAATTTTCATTCTAGTGTCTTTCGTTTGGGAGAAAAATGCAAAGGTACAATACAGCTTTTCCTTGCCGATATCTCTCTTTTGCAAAGAGATAGGCATTGGAAAATTCAGGGCTATAACGTGTAGATGAAGCACTAACAGGAGGCTTTAAAATTTTCATTCTAGTGTCTTTCGTTTGGGAGAAAAATGCAAAGGTACAATACAGTTTTTCCTTGCCGATATCTCTCTTTTGCAAAGAGATAGGCATTGGAAAATTCAGGGCTATAACGTGTCGATGAAACACTAACAGGAGGCTTTACAATTTTCATTCTAGTGTCTTTCGTTTGGGAGAAAAATGCAAAGGTACAATACAGCTTTTCCTTGCCGATATCTCTCTTTTGCAAAGAGATAGGCATTGGAAAATTCAGGGCTATAACGTGTAGATGAAGCACTAACAGGAGGCTTTAAAATTTTCATTCTAGTGTTTTTCGTTTGGGAGAAAAATGCAAAGGTACAATACAGCTTTTCCTTGCCGATATCTCTCTTTTGCAAAGAGATAGGCATTGGAAAATTCAGGACTATTACGTGTAGATGAAGCACTAAAAGGAGGCTTTAAAATTTTCATTCTAGTGTCTTTCGTTTGGGAGAAAAATGCAAAAGTACAATGCAGCTTTTCCTTGCCAAATTCTCTCTTTTGCAAAGAGCTAGGCATTGGGAAATGCAGGGCTATAACGTGTAGATGAAGCACTAACAGGAGGCTTTACAATTTTCATTCTAGTGTCTTTCGTTTGGGAGAAAAATGCAAAGGTACAATGCAGCTTTTCCTTGCCGATATCTCTCTTTTGCAAAGAGATAGGCATTGGAAAATGCAGGGCTATAACGTGTAGATGAAGCACTAACAGGAGGCTTTAAAATTTTCATTCTAGTGTCTTTCGTTTGGGAGAAAATGCAAAGGTACAATACAGCATTTCCTTGCCGATATCTCTCTTTTGCACAGAGATAGGCATTGGAAAATTCAGGGCTATAACGTGTAGATGAAGCACTAATAGGAGGCTTTAAAATTTTCAATCTAGTGTCCTTCGTTTGGGAGAAAAATGCAAAGGTACAATACAGCTTTTCCTTGCCAATATCTCTCTTTTGCAAAGAGCTAGGCATTGGAAAATTCAGGGCAATAACGTGTAGATGAAGCACTAACAGGAGGCTTTAAAATTTTCAATCTAGTGTCCTTCGTTTGGGAGAAAAATGCAAAGGTACAATACAGCTTTTCCTTGCCAATATCTCTCTTTTGCAAAGAGCTAGGCATTGGAAAATGCAGGGCTATAACGTGTAGATGAAGCACTAACGGGAGGCTTTAAAATTTTCATTCTAGTGTCTTTCGTTTGGGAGAAAAATGCAAAGGTACAATACAGCATTTCCTTGCCGATATCTCTCTTTTGCACAGAGATAGGCATTGGAAAATTCAGGGCTATAACGTGTAGATGAAGCACTAACAGGAGGCTTTAAAATTTTCATTCTAGTGTCTTTCGTTTGGGAGAAAAATGCAAAGGTACAATACAGCTTTTCCTTGCCGATATCTCTCTTTTGCAAAGAGATAGGCATTGGAAAATTCAGGGCTATAACGTGTAGATGAAGCACTAACAGGAAGCTTTACAATTTTCATTCTAGTGTCTTTCGTTTGGGAGAAAAATGCAAAGATACAATACAGCATTTCCTTGCAGATTTCTCTCTTTTGCACAGAGATAGGCATTGGAAAATTCATGGCTATAACGTGTAGATGAAGCACTAACAGGAGGATTTAAAATTTTCAATCTAGTGTCCTTCGTTTGGGAGAAAAATGCAAAGGTACAATACAGCTTTTCCTTGCCAATATCTCTCTTTTGCAAAGAGCTAGGCATTGGAAAATGCAGGGCTATAACGTGTAGATGAAGCACTAACAGGAGGCTTTACAATTTTCATTCTAGTGTCTTTCGTTTGGGAGAAAAATGCAAAGGTACAATGCAGCTTTTCCTTGCCGATATCTCTCTTTTGCAAAGAGATAGGCATTGGAAAATGCAGGGCTATAACGTGTAAATGAAGCACTAACAGGAGGCTTTCAAATTTTCATTCTAGTGTCTTTCGTTTGGGAGAAAAATGCAAAGGTACAATACAGCATTTCCTTGCAGATTTCTCTCTTTTGCACAGAGATAGGCATTGTAAAATTCAGGGCTATAACGTGTAGATGAAGCACTAACAGGAGGCTTTAAAATTTTCATTCTAGTGTCTTTCGTTTGGGAGAAAAATGCAAAGGTACAATATAGCTTTTCCTTGCCGATATCTCTCTTTTGCAAAGAGATAGGCATTGGAAAATTCAGGGCTATAACGTGTAGATGAAGCACTAACAGGAGGCTTTAAAATTTTCATTCTAGTGTCCTTCGTTTGGGAGAAAAATGCAAAGGTACAATACAGCTTTTCCTTGCCAATATCTCTCTTTTGCAAAGAGCTAGGCATTGGAAAATGCAGGGCTATAACGTGTAGATGAAGCACTAACAGGAGGCTTTACAATTTTCATTCTAGTGTCTTTCGTTTGGGAGAAAAATGCAAAGGTACAATGCAGCTTTTCCTTGCCGATATCTCTCTTTTGCAAAGAGATAGGCATTGGAAAATGCAGGGCTATAACGTGTAGATGAAGCACTAACAGGAGGCTTTAAAATTTTCATTCTAGTGTCTTTCGTTTGGGAGAAAAATGCAAAGGTACAATACAGCATTTCCTTGCCGATATCTCTCTTTTGCACAGAGATAGGCATTGGAAAATTCAGGGCTATAACGTGTAGATGAAGCACTAACAGGAGGCTTTAAAATTTTCATTCTAGTGTCTTTCGTTTGGGAGAAAAATGCAAAGGTACAATACAGCTTTTCCTTGCCGATATCTCTCTTTTGCAAAGAGATAGGCATTGGAAAATTGAGGGCTATACCGTGTAGATGAAGCACTAACAGGAGGCTTTAAAATTTTCATTCGTGTCCTTCGTTTGGGAGAAAAATGCAAAGGTACAATACAGCTTTTCCTTGCCGATATCTCTCTTTTGCAAAGAGATAGGCATTGGAAAATTCAGGGCTATAACGTGTAGATGAAGCACTAATAGGAGGCTTTAAAATTTTCAATCTAGTGTCCTTCGTTTGGGAGAAAAATGCAAAGGTACAATACAGCTTTTCCTTGCCAATATCTCTCTTTTGCAAAGAGCTAGGCATTGGAAAATTCAGGGCTATAACGTGTAGATGAAGCACTAACAGGAGGCTTTAAAATTTTCATTCTAGTGTCTTTCGTTTGGGAGAAAAATGCAAAGGTACAATACAGTTTTTCCTTGCCGATATCTCTCTTTTGCAAAGAGATAGGCATTGGAAAATTCAGGGCTATAACGTGTAGATGAAGCACTAACAGGAGGCTTTACAATTTTCATTCTAGTGTCTTTCGTTTGGGAGAAAAATGCAAAGGTACAATACAGCTTTTCCTTGCCGATATCTCTCTTTTGCAAAGAGATAGGCATTGGAAAATTCAGGACTATTACGTGTAGATGAAGCACTAAAAGGAGGCTTTAAAATTTTCATTCTAGTGTCTTTCGTTTGGGAGAAAAATGCAAAAGTACAATGCAGCTTTTCCTTGCCAAATTCTCTCTTTTGCAAAGAGCTAGGCATTGGAAAATGCAGGGCTATAACGTGTAGATGAAGCACTAACAGGAGGCTTTACAATTTTCATTCTAGTGTCTTTCGTTTGGGAGAAAAATGCAAAGGTACAATGCAGCTTTTCCTTGCCGATATCTCTCTTTTGCAAAGAGATAGGCATTGGAAAATGCAGGGCTATAACGTGTAGATGAAGCACTAACAGGAGGCTTTAAAATTTTCATTCTAGTGTCTTTCGTTTGGGAGAAAATGCAAAGGTACAATACAGCATTTCCTTGCCGATATCTCTCTTTTGCACAGAGATAGGCATTGGAAAATTCAGGGCTATAACGTGTAGATGAAGCACTAATAGGAGGCTTTAAAATTTTCAATCTAGTGTCCTTCGTTTGGGAGAAAAATGCAAAGGTACAATACAGCTTTTCCTTGCCAATATCTCTCTTTTGCAAAGAGCTAGGCATTGGAAAATTCAGGGCAATAACGTGTAGATGAAGCACTAACAGGAGGCTTTAAAATTTTCATTCTAGTGTCTTTCGTTTGGGAGAAAAAAGCAAAGGTACAATACAATTTTTCCTTGCCGATATCTCTCTTTTGCAAAGAGATAGGCATTGGAAAATTCAGGGCTATAACGTGTAGATGAAGCACTAACAGGAGGCTTTACAATTTTCATTCTAGTGTCTTTCGTTTGGGAGAAAAATGCAAAGGTACAATACAGCTTTTCCTTGCCGATATCTCTCTTTTGCAAAGAGATAGGCATTGGAAAATGCAGGGCTATAACGTGTAGATGAAGCACTAACAGGAGGCTTTAAAATTTTCATTCTAGTGTCTTTCGTTTGGGAGAAAAATGCAAAGGTACAATACAGCATTTCCTTGCCGATATCTCTCTTTTGCAAAGAGATAGGCATTGGAAAATTCAGGACTATTACGTGTAGATGAAGCACTAAAAGGAGGCTTTAAATTTTTCATTCTAGTGTCTTTCGTTTGGGAGAAAAATGCAAAAGTACAATGCAGCTTTTCCTTGCCGATATCTCTCTTTTGCAAAGAGATAGGCATTGGAAAATTCAGGGCTATAACGTGTAGATGAAGCACTAATAGAAGGCTTTAAAATTTTCAATCTAGTGTCCTTCGTTTGGGAGAAAAATGCAAAGGTACAATGCAGCTTTTCCTTGCCGATATCTCTCTTTTGCAAAGAGATAGGCATTGGAAAATGCAGGGCTATAACGTGTAGATGAAGCACTAACGGGAGGCTTTAAAATTTTCATTCTAGTGTCTTTCGTTTGGGAGAAAAATGCAAAGGTACAATACAGCATTTCCTTGCCGATATCTCTCTTTTGCACAGAGATAGGCATTGGAAAATTCAGGGCTATAACGTGTAGATGAAGCACTAACAGGAGGCTTTAAAATTTTCATTCTAGTGTCTTTCGTTTGGGAGAAAAATGCAAAGGTACAATACAGCTTTTCCTTGCCGATATCTCTCTTTTGCAAAGAGATAGGCATTGGAAAATTCAGGGCTATAACGTGTAGATGAAGCACTAACAGGAGGCTTTAAAATTTTCATTCTAGTGTCCTTCGTTTGGGAGAAAAATGCAAAGGTACAATACAGCTTTTCCTTGCCGATATCTCTCTTTTGCAAAGAGATAGGCATTGGAAAATGCAGGGCTATAACGTGTAGATGAAGCACTAACAGGAGGCTTTAAAATTTTCATTCTAGTATCTTTCGTTTGGGAGAAAAATGCAAAGGTACAATACAGCTTTTCCTTGCCGATATCTCTCTTTTGCAAAGAGATAGGCATTGGAAAATTCAGGGCTATAACGTGTAGATGAAGCACTAACAGGAGGCTTTAAAATTTTCATTCTAGTGTCTTTCGTTTGGGAGAAAAATGCAAAGGTACAATACAGTTTTTCCTTGCCGATATCTCTCTTTTGCAAAGAGATAGGCATTGGAAAATTCAGGGCTATAACGTGTAGATGAAGCACTAACAGGAGGCTTTACAATTTTCATTCTAGTGTCTTTCGTTTGGGAGAAAAATGCAAAGGTACAATACAGCTTTTCCTTGCCGATATCTCTCTTTTGCAAAGAGATAGGCATTGGAAAATGCAGGGCTATAACGTGTAGATGAGGCACTAACAGAAGGCTTTACAATTTTCATTCTAGTGTCTTTCGTTTGGGAGAAAAATGCAAAGGTACAATACAGCATTTCCTTGCCGATATCTCTCTTTTGCAAAGAGATAGGCATTGGAAAATTCAGGACTATTACGTGTAGATGAAGCACTAAAAGGAGGCTTTAAAATTTTCATTCTAGTGTCTTTCGTTTGGGAGAAAAATGCAAAGGTACAATGCAGCTTTTCCTTGCCGATATCTCTCTTTTGCAAAGAGATAGGCATTGGAAAATTCAGGGCTATAACGTGTAGATGAAGCACTAACAGGAGGCTTTACAATTTTCATTCTAGTGTCTTTCGTTTGGGAGAAAAATGCAAAGGTACAATGCAGCTTTTCCTTGCCGATATCTCTCTTTTGCAAAGAGATAGGCATTGGAAAATGCAGGGCTATAACGTGTAGATGAAGCACTAACAGGAGGCTTTAAAATTTTCATTCTAGTGTCTTTCGTTTGGGAGAAAAATGCAAAAGTACAATGCAGCTTTTCCTTGCCGATATCTCTCTTTTGCAAAGAGATAGGCATTGGAAAATGCAGGGCTATAACGTGTAGATGAAGCACTAACAGGAGGCTTTAAAATTTTCATTCTAGTGTCTTTCGTTTGGGAGAAAAATGCAAAGGTACAATACAGCATTTCCTTGCCGATATCTCTCTTTTGCACAGAGATAGGCATTGGAAAATTCAGGGCTATAACGTGTAGATGAAGCACTAACAGGAGGCTTTAAAAATTTCATTCTAGTGTCTTTCGTTTGGGAGAAAAATGCAAAAGTACAATGCAGCTTTTCCTTGCCGATATCTCTCTTTTGCAAAGAGATAGGCATTGGAAAATTCAGGGCTATAACGTGTAGATGAAGCACTAATAGGAGGCTTTAAAATTTTCAATCTAGTGTCCTTCGTTTGGGAGAAAAATGCAAAGGTACAATGCAGCTTTTCCTTGCCGATATCTCTCTTTTGCAAAGAGATAGGCATTGGAAAATGCAGGGCTATAACGTGTAGATGAAGCACTAACGGGAGGCTTTAAAATTTTCATTCTAGTGTCTTTCGTTTGGGAGAAAAATGCAAAGGTACAATACAGCATTTCCTTGCCGATATCTCTCTTTTGCACAGAGATAGGTATTGGAAAATTCAGGGCTATAACGTGTAGAAGAAGCACTAACAGGAGACTTTAAAATTTTCATTCTAGTGTCTTTCGTTTGGGAGAAAAATGCAAAGGTACAATACAGCTTTTCCTTGCCGATATCTCTCTTTTGCAAAGAGATAGGCATTGGAAAATTCAGGGCTATAACGTGTAGATGAAGCACTAACAGGAGGCTTTAAAATTTTCATTCTAGTGTCCTTCGTTTGGGAGAAAAATGCAAAGGTACAATACAGCTTTTCCTTGCCGATATCTCTCTTTTGCAAAGAGATAGGCATTGGAAAATTCAGGGCTATAACGTGTAGATGAAGCACTAACAGGAGGCTTTAAAATTTTCATTCTAGTGTCCTTCGTTTGGGAGAAAAATGCAAAGGTACAATACAGCTTTTCCTTGCCAATATCTCTCTTTTGCAAAGAGCTAGGCATTGGAAAATGCAGGGCTATAACGTGTAGATGAAGCACTAACAGGAGGCTTTACAATTTTCATTCTAGTGTCTTTCGTTTGGGAGAAAAATGCAAAGGTACAATACAGCTTTTCCTTGCCGATATCTCTCTTTTGCAAAGAGATAGGCATTGGAAAATTGAGGGCTATACCGTGTAGATGAAGCACTAACAGGAGGCTTTAAAATTTTCATTCGTGTCCTTCGTTTGGGAGAAAAATGCAAAGGTACAATACAGCTTTTCCTTGCCGATATCTCTCTTTTGCAAATAGATAGGCATTGGAAAATTCAGGGCTATAACGTGTAGATGAAGCACTAATAGGAGGCTTTAAAATTTTCAATCTAGTGTCCTTCGTTTGGGAGAAAAATGCAAAGGTACAATACAGCTTTTCCTTGCCAATATCTCTCTTTTGCAAAGAGCTAGGCATTGGAAAATTCAGGGCTATAACGTGTAGATGAAGCACTAACAGGAGGCTTTAAAATTTTCATTCTAGTGTCTTTCGTTTGGGAGAAAAATGCAAAGGTACAATACAGTTTTTCCTTGCCGATATCTCTCTTTTGCAAAGAGATAGGCATTGGAAAATTCAGGGCTATAACGTGTAGATGAAGCACTAACAGGAGGCTTTACAATTTTCATTCTAGTGTCTTTCGTTTGGGAGAAAAATGCAAAGGTACAATACAGCTTTTCCTTGCCGATATCTCTCTTTTGCAAAGAGATAGGCATTGGAAAATTCAGGGCTATAACGTGTAGATGAAGCACTAACAGGAGGCTTTAAAATTTTCATTCTAGTGTTTTTCGTTTGGGAGAAAAATGCAAAGGTACAATACAGCTTTTCCTTGCCGATATCTCTCTTTTGCAAAGAGATAGGCATTGGAAAATTCAGGACTATTACGTGTAGATGAAGCACTAAAAGGAGGCTTTAAAATTTTCATTCTAGTGTCTTTCGTTTGGGAGAAAAATGCAAAAGTACAATGCAGCTTTTCCTTGCCAAATTCTCTCTTTTGCAAAGAGCTAGGCATTGGAAAATGCAGGGCTATAACGTGTAGATGAAGCACTAACAGGAGGCTTTACAATTTTCATT
This sequence comes from Pseudophryne corroboree, assembly GCF_028390025.1. Lineage (NCBI taxonomy): Eukaryota > Metazoa > Chordata > Amphibia > Anura > Myobatrachidae > Pseudophryne > Pseudophryne corroboree. Next base: position 349,737 of record NW_026970250.1, read on the forward strand.
CTAGTGTCTTTCGTTTGGGAGAAAAATGCAAAGGTACAATGCAGCTTTTCCTTGCCGATATCTCTCTTTTGCAAAGAGATAGGCATTGGAAAATGCAGGGCTATAACGTGTAGATGAAGCACTAACAGGAGGCTTTAAAATTTTCATTCTAGTGTCTTTCGTTTGGGAGAAAATGCAAAGGTACAATACAGCATTTCCTTGCCGATATCTCTCTTTTGCACAGAGATAGGCATTGGAAAATTCAGGGCTATAACGTGTAGATGAAGCACTAATAGGAGGCTTTAAAATTTTCAATCTAGTGTCTTTCGTTTGGGAGAAAAATGCAAAAGTACAATGCAGCTTTTCCTTGCCGATATCTCTCTTTTGCAAAGAGATAGGCATTGGAAAATTCAGGGCTATAACGTGTAGATGAAGCACTAACAGAAGGCTTTACAATTTTCATTCTAGTGTCTTTCGTTTGGGAGAAAAAAGCAAAGGTACAATACAATTTTTCCTTGCCGATATCTCTCTTTTGCAAAGAGATAGGCATTGGAAAATTCAGGGCTATAACGTGTAGATGAAGCACTAACAGGAGGCTTTACAATTTTCATTCTAGTGTCTTTCGTTTGGGAGAAAAAAGCAAAGGTACAATACAATTTTTCCTTGCCGATATCTCTCTTTTGCAAAGAGATAGGCATTGGAAAATTCAGGGCTATAACGTGTAGATGAAGCACTAACAGGAGGCTTTACAATTTTCATTCTAGTGTCTTTCGTTTGGGAGAAAAATGCAAAGGTACAATACAGCTTTTCCTTGCCGATATCTCTCTTTTGCAAAGAGATAGGCATTGGAAAATGCAGGGCTATAACGTGTAGATGAAGCACTAACAGGAGGCTTTAAAATTTTCATTCTAGTGTCTTTCGTTTGGGAGAAAAATGCAAAGGTACAATACAGCATTTCCTTGCCGATATCTCTCTTTTGCAAAGAGATAGGCATTGGAAAATTCAGGACTATTACGTGTAGATGAAGCACTAAAAGGAGGCTTTAAAATTTTCATTCTAGTGTCTTTCGTTTGGGAGAAAAATGCAAAAGTACAATGCAGCTTTTCCTTGCCGATATCTCTCTTTTGCAAAGAGATAGGCATTGGAAAATTCAGGGCTATAACGTGTAGATGAAGCACTAATAGAAGGCTTTAAAATTTTCAATCTAGTGTCCTTCGTTTGGGAGAAAAATGCAAAGGTACAATGCAGCTTTTCCTTGCCGATATCTCTCTTTTGCAAAGAGATAGGCATTGGAAAATGCAGGGCTATAACGTGTAGATGAAGCACTAACGGGAGGCTTTAAAATTTTCATTCTAGTGTCTTTCGTTTGGGAGAAAAATGCAAAGGTACAATACAGCATTTCCTTGCCGATATCTCTCTTTTGCACAGAGATAGGCATTGGAAAATTCAGGGCTATAACGTGTAGATGAAGCACTAACAGGAGGCTTTAAAATTTTCATTCTAGTGTCTTTCGTTTGGGAGAAAAATGCAAAGGTACAATACAGCTTTTCCTTGCCGATATCTCTCTTTTGCAAAGAGATAGGCATTGGAAAATTCAGGGCTATAACGTGTAGATGAAGCACTAACAGGAGGCTTTAAAATTTTCATTCTAGTGTCCTTCGTTTGGGAGAAAAATGCAAAGGTACAATACAGCTTTTCCTTGCCGATATCTCTCTTTTGCAAAGAGATAGGCATTGGAAAATGCAGGGCTATAACGTGTAGATGAAGCACTAACAGGAGGCTTTAAAATTTTCATTCTAGTATCTTTCGTTTGGGAGAAAAATGCAAAGGTACAATACAGCTTTTCCTTGCCGATATCTCTCTTTTGCAAAGAGATAGGCATTGGAAAATTCAGGGCTATAACGTGTAGATGAAGCACTAACAGGAGGCTTTAAAATTTTCATTCTAGTGTCTTTCGTTTGGGAGAAAAATGCAAAGGTACAATACAGTTTTTCCTTGCCGATATCTCTCTTTTGCAAAGAGATAGGCATTGGAAAATTCAGGGCTATAACGTGTAGATGAAGCACTAACAGGAGGCTTTACAATTTTCATTCTAGTGTCTTTCGTTTGGGAGAAAAATGCAAAGGTACAATACAGCTTTTCCTTGCCGATATCTCTCTTTTGCAAAGAGATAGGCATTGGAAAATGCAGGGCTATAACGTGTAGATGAAGCACTAACAGAAGGCTTTACAATTTTCATTCTAGTGTCTTTCGTTTGGGAGAAAAATGCAAAGGTACAATACAGCATTTCCTTGCCGATATCTCTCTTTTGCAAAGAGATAGGCATTGGAAAATTCAGGACTATTACGTGTAGATGAAGCACTAAAAGGAGGCTTTAAAATTTTCATTCTAGTGTCTTTCGTTTGGGAGAAAAATGCAAAGGTACAATGCAGCTTTTCCTTGCCGATATCTCTCTTTTGCAAAGAGATAGGCATTGGAAAATTCAGGGCTATAACGTGTAGATGAAGCACTAACAGGAGGCTTTACAATTTTCATTCTAGTGTCTTTCGTTTGGGAGAAAAATGCAAAGGTACAATGCAGCTTTTCCTTGCCGATATCTCTCTTTTGCAAAGAGATAGGCATTGGAAAATGCAGGGCTATAACGTGTAGATGAAGCACTAACAGGAGGCTTTAAAATTTTCATTCTAGTGTCTTTCGTTTGGGAGAAAAATGCAAAAGTACAATGCAGCTTTTCCTTGCCGATATCTCTCTTTTGCAAAGAGATAGGCATTGGAAAATGCAGGGCTATAACGTGTAGATGAAGCACTAACAGGAGGCTTTAAAATTTTCATTCTAGTGTCTTTCGTTTGGGAGAAAAATGCAAAGGTACAATACAGCATTTCCTTGCCGATATCTCTCTTTTGCACAGAGATAGGCATTGGAAAATTCAGGGCTATAACGTGTAGATGAAGCACTAACAGGAGGCTTTAAAAATTTCATTCTAGTGTCTTTCGTTTGGGAGAAAAATGCAAAAGTACAATGCAGCTTTTCCTTGCCGATATCTCTCTTTTGCAAAGAGATAGGCATTGGAAAATTCAGGGCTATAACGTGTAGATGAAGCACTAATAGGAGGCTTTAAAATTTTCAATCTAGTGTCCTTCGTTTGGGAGAAAAATGCAAAGGTACAATGCAGCTTTTCCTTGCCGATATCTCTCTTTTGCAAAGAGATAGGCATTGGAAAATGCAGGGCTATAACGTGTAGATGAAGCACTAACGGGAGGCTTTAAAATTTTCATTCTAGTGTCTTTCGTTTGGGAGAAAAATGCAAAGGTACAATACAGCATTTCCTTGCCGATATCTCTCTTTTGCACAGAGATAGGCATTGGAAAATTCAGGGCTATAACGTGTAGATGAAGCACTAACAGGAGACTTTAAAATTTTCATTCTAGTGTCTTTCGTTTGGGAGAAAAATGCAAAGGTACAATACAGCTTTTCCTTGCCGATATCTCTCTTTTGCAAAGAGATAGGCATTGGAAAATTCAGGGCTATAACGTGTAGATGAAGCACTAACAGGAGGCTTTAAAATTTTCATTCTAGTGTCCTTCGTTTGGGAGAAAAATGCAAAGGTACAATACAGCTTTTCCTTGCCGATATCTCTCTTTTGCAAAGAGATAGGCATTGGAAAATGCAGGGCTATAACGTGTAGATGAAGCACTAACAGGAGGCTTTAAAATTTTCATTCTAGTGTCTTTCGTTTGGGAGAAAAATGCAAAGGTACAATACAGCATTTCCTTGCCGATATCTCTCTTTTGCAAAGAGATAGGCATTGGAAAATTCAGGACTATTACGTGTAGATGAAGCACTAAAAGGAGGCTTTAAAATTTTCATTCTAGTGTCTTTCGTTTGGGAGAAAAATGCAAAAGTACAATGCAGCTTTTCCTTGCCGATATCTCTCTTTTGCAAAGAGATAGGCATTGGAAAATTCAGGGCTATAACGTGTAGATGAAGCACTAACAGGAGGCTTTACAATTTTCATTCTAGTGTCTTTCGTTTGGGAGAAAAATGCAAAGGTACAATGCAGCTTTTCCTTGCCGATATCTCTCTTTTGCAAAGAGATAGCCATTGGAAAATGCAGGGCTATAACGTGTAGATGAAGCACTAACAGGAGGCTTTAAAATTTTCATTCTAGTGTCTTTCGTTTGGGAGAAAAATGCAAAGGTACAATACAGCTTTTCCTTGCCGATATCTCTCTTTTGCAAAGAGATAGGCATTGGAAAATTCAGGGCTATAACGTGTAGATGAAGCACTAACAGGAGGCTTTAAAATTTTCATTCTAGTGTCTTTCGTTTGGGAGAAAAATGCAAAGGTACAATACAGCATTTCCTTGCCGATATCTCTCTTTTGCAAAGAGATAGGCATTGGAAAATGCAGGGCTATAACGTGTAGATGAAGCACTAACAGGAGGCTTTAAAATTTTCGCTAGTGTCTTTCGTTTGGGAGAAAAATGCAAAGGTACAATACAGCATTTCCTTGCCGATATCTCTCTTTTGCAAAGAGATAGGCATTGGAAAATTCAGGACTATTACGTGTAGATGAAGCACTAAAAGGAGGCTTTAAAATTTTCATTCTAGTGTCTTTCGTTTGGGAGAAAAATGCAAAAGTACAATGCAGCTTTTCCTTGCCGATATCTCTCTTTTGCAAAGAGATAGGCATTGGAAAATTCAGGGCTATAACGTGTAGATGAAGCACTAACAGGAGGCTTTACAATTTTCATTCTAGTGTCTTTCGTTTGGGAGAAAAATGCAAAGGTACAATGCAGCTTTTCCTTGACGATATCTCTCTTTTGCAAAGAGATAGGCATTGGAAAATGCAGGGCTATAACGTGTAGATGAAGCACTAACAGGAGGCTTTAAAATTTTCATTCTAGTGTCTTTCGTTTGGGAGAAAAATGCAAAAGTACAATGCAGCTTTTCCTTGCCGATATCTCTCTTTTGCAAAGAGATAGGCATTGGAAAATTCAGGGCTATAACGTGTAGATGAAGCACTAACAGGAGGCTTTACAATTTTCATTCTAGTGTCTTTCGTTTGGGAGAAAAATGCAAAGGTACAATGCAGCTTTTCCTTGCCGATATCTCTCTTTTGCAAAGAGATAGGCATTGGAAAATGCAGGGCTATAACGTGTAGATGAAGCACTAACAGGAGGCTTTAAAATTTCCATTCTAGTGTCTTTCGTTTGGGAGAAAAATGCAAAGGTACAATACAGCTTTTCCGTGCCGATATCTCTCTTTTGCAAAGAGATAGGCATTGGAAAATTCAGGGCTATAACGTGTAGATGAAGCACTAATAGGAGGCTTTAAAATTTTCAATCTAGTGTCCTTCGTTTGGGAGAAAAATGCAAAGGTACAATACAGCTTTTCCTTGCCAATATCTCTCTTTTGCAAAGAGCTAGGCATTGGAAAATTCAGGGCTATAACGTGTAGATGAAGCACTAACAGGAGGCTT